>NW_024582369.1:2271896-2321896 GCF_018398535.1 Haplochromis burtoni
TGTGTGTGTGTGTGTGTGTGTGTGTGTGTACAGGACGATGAGCTGGTTTGCTTTCGTGACATGAAGCCTGGAGCCACCCATCACTACCTGGTTATTCCCAGGATGCATATCAGCAACTGTAAAACCCTTAAGATGGACAACATACCTCTAGGTGAGGAAACATGAACTTAATCAGTCTGTTTGCTTGTTTGTTTGTTTGTTTGTTTGTTTTTCCTGGTAGCAACTTCTGCTGACAAGACTTGGTCAATGGGAAAATATGAGTGGGTAGTTATGATTGATTACACAAAAGCACCCCACCCTTTAAAGCAACATGTTTCCAAGCAACTGATTATTTATATAGCACCAAATCACAATAGTTGCTTCAAGTGGCTTCATATTGTAAGGTCATACATAGCATGTAGATGACCCCCTATGAGCAAGCACTTGGCGACAGTGGAAAGGAAAAACTCCCTTTCAACAGAAGGAACATTGCACAGGGAGAAGCAGCCATCTGGTTAATCAGTACAAACTATTTTAATAATAGTTTATAGTAAATTCAGGTTAATGAGTAAATTGTTTTGTTGAGTCACTAGTATGACCTCAGTGAGCTTAGCTTTGTAGTTTCTGTCAGTAAAGACAGATTTAAAAGCGGCACCATGACCATGAAATGATTCATTGTGTCTTCAGAAATCAGCTGCACACCCATGATACAAATTTCCTGTTCCGCTACGCGCCAAATGAGCTCTACTGGACTGAGATCTGGTGACTGTTCACAAACCATTTTTTTAAGCTTGTGCTTTCAGAGATGCTCTTCTGCATACCTCGGTTACAAAGCGTGTTGATTTGAGTTCCTTCCTATCAGCTCGAAGCAGTCTGGCCATTCTCCTCTGACCTCTGTCATCAACAAGCCATTTTCACCCAGAGAACTGCTACTCGCTGGATATTTTCACATTTTCAGACCATTCTCTGTAAACTCTAATGATGGTTTTATGGGGAAAAAAAAATCCCAGTAGCTCAGTTTTTGAAATGGCTACAACAGCCCGTTTGATAGCAGCAACCATGCCACATTCAATGTCACGTCAGTCACCTTTCTCCCTCATTCTAACGTTCTGTTTGAACCATGTCTACATACACTGAGCTGCTGCTATGTGATTGGCTGATTCGATATTTGTGTTAATGTTCAGGTGTGCTTAATAAAGTGGCTAGGGAGTATATGTACATATGTGTAAAACTGTCTTGCATAATCTTGACTTTCTGATCGCACATCGCCGATAAGTTTTATTTGTTGACAGTGGAGCGGATGGAACAAATGGGAAGAAGTATACTGGAGAAGAACAAAGTCTGCAGCCTCGATGACGTCAGGTAAAACAATCCCTGTGATGAGCTGCGACTCTTTATCACTTAGAATTTTTTTATGCTTTCAAATTAAACAGGTTTTTTTTCATGTTGTAATATCTTTTTGTTAATTTTATTTTGTAGGCTGGGGTTTCATCTCCCTCCATTCTCGTCAGTTCCCCACCTCCACCTCCACGCTCTAGCTCCAGCCAGTAAGATGAACTTGAAGTCTCAGCTTCGCTACGGGCAGCAATCTTACTGGTTTATTACAGTAAGTCAGGGCTGGATTGAGCCAAGGAAAATAATTCAATTGGGACTGTTTATTTTTAATATCACTAGACAGACATATGGCATGGTAACATTTGTTTCTCATTTGTTATCACGGTCTATGCTTTAAAGGAATTCAATAAAAATCAGATTAGAGATTTTTGGAGATTATCACTGACGCCATTCTCTGATGTCAAAATGAGAAACAAGCCACATCTTCTCTCCCATGTTAGGTCTTTTATGTGTGTTGTGTACACCTTTAAGTGCTACCTTCTTTTAAAGTGAAGAGCTTTTAAAATGAGTGAATTTACTACATGTGAATACTCTTAACTTCCAGTTTTGCTCTGTTGCAGGTAGACAAAGTGCTTTCACAGCTGAAGACTCATGGCAAAGTGAAATGAACAGATGCAGGTGTAGCAACCTTGTTTGCTGCTCACAGGTTATTTAATTAGCATCCACGCACTGAGTGCACTTTACATGACTTCTCCAGCCTGTTTGGCATTCTGGTGCTAATACGTTTGAATATTTTCCTCCATGCCGCATGCTGACTTGGTTGTGGAGAAGAGTTCTTTGTATTAATTTTTTTTTTTTTACTTCTGTTTTCTTTTTTTTTCTTCTTTTTTATAAATGGTATAGAATTCATGAATATTAATAAAAAAAAATCTTGAAAGGCTTCAAATAATGGAGATGATTTCTGTTTTAAAGGTTGCTCTTCCAAATCTCTCCTATTACAAACATAGGTACAACACATGCAGCCCTTCAGTATCCTATACTGTTACTGCTCAACTTTCCATTAGTGCTTTCACGATCATGTTAATTAGCAGAATATGAAGGGTTTGTTGGTTAGTTCCTCTTCAAATCTGTAAACTTGACCACTCAGTAACACATCTGTGTCTTTCACTGAAAAGAATTCAGTGAACTAACTCTTTAGTCACAGTAGAAAGCCAGTTATTGATTGGCATGCTGGGATCTTTTTTGGAAGAGCCCAGCATGCCAATATAAATGCTTTCATGAGTGTTGGATTTTAGCAATGCTAACTGCATGACTCCAGCAATGTGGTTGGACAAGCCAGAAACACTCTACCTAGGAGGCATCTAGGAGACGTTCTAGCAGGTTGCCTGATTCACCTCAAGTGACTACTTTTGATGTGGAGAGGACATTATCCCCAGAGAGTAATCCTCATGACTATTCATCTGTTTCATTTGTGGTGCACATCACAAACTTTTTGTCACAGATCAAAATGCAGGGTTAAATAAACCTGTATCAGGCTGTATGCCAGTCCAAAAAACAGGAAGCACAGGGAAAGATGTGTAGATATTATGACAAAGACTCAGGGAAAGGACAGGACTATTTATGCACATAGGATTAATAAAGGAACTGGAAACAGCTGGGGGAAAAATACACAGGTGCAAACTAGGCAGGAAGTAAAACTCAAAGCAGGAACAGACGACAACTTTCATATTAAAACAGGAAAATAGCAAATAGCTTAACTAAATACGGAAACAAACAAAAAACTCAGTGAACGGATAAGCAGAAAGGAACGATAAGCATCTAACAACACAAAAAGCATTACAAGAATTATCTAAGCAACACAAGAATCCAAACTGGAAAATGAATGCAAACAGTTTCAGTTTAGCTACTATTTTGTTTATCAATACATTATATGTCTAACTCAAAAATATCATTCATTAATAGAATAAGTCAGAACGCACAGCGGGTCAGACTTTTTCTAACCGGATCAGTTCTTTCTCTGAGCCACTTGATGTCAGTAATGCAATAGGAACTCTCACAATGGCAGATTATATGGAGGGTCCACGTGCATCAACAGGCCTCATATGGTGACTCGCAGCCTGTTTTTTTTACTTATTTAAAATGATAAAGTTGTTTCTCACATACATTTCTCGCGTGTTTCTTGGTTTATATTATGATAGTGTGGGCACATCTGTCTGAATACATGTAGGGACCGTAACTTTCCATCTAAGGACTGATGTAAGAGAAGACATGATGTAAGGAGTATTGGGTTCCTGAGCTCAACTACCTTATTGTGCTGGCTATTGAATATGTTATATGATTCAACAGTGATGTAGTTTGAGAAAGATATTATGTAACACATGCTTCATAGAATTTGTTCCTCTTTGAAAATATTGATACTGTGATACACAGAGATATGCATTTACAGCTAGGGGCATGATTTATGATGTCATGAAGACCTTGAATAGATTTTCTTGGTGTTTAGTTTCCTACATTTCTCACCAGCGACATATAAAGACAATACAAAACAATTTCATAAATAATATTTTAATGGCAATATGGAAACAGTTAGAGCCATAAGTTCTTGGACAATTAAACTTTTTTGTGTGTGTGTGATTTTTGCCACCGCTGCAGTTAATTTTAAATCACTCAGGATGTGAGTGAAGTACAGACTCTGAGCTTTAATTAAAGGGGTTTTACAAAAACATTGTGTTAATTGTTTCGGAATTACAGACATTTTTATACATAGTCCCTCATTTTCAGAGGTTCAAAAGTAACCGGATACATTAACTTTATTTGAAATTGAACATTTTGTTAATCCTTTGCAGTTAGAGACTGCCTGAAGTCTGCCTGCATATCCACTGTGGTCATATACAGAGGCAAAATTACAAAAAAATGTATCAGTTTAAATATACTTATGGATCTAACTGTATTCAAATTACCATTAAAATGTTATATATGGAAATGTGTATATGTTTTATGTGTCTCTACTGAGAAATACAGGAAAGTAAAAAAAGAAACTCTATTTAAGGTCTTCAGGCCATCTTAAATTTACTATAACAATAAAGAAAGCGCCCAAAACGACAACATCTGTCATCAGCAGCTCATGTCAGACGGAAGGGACTCTCGTGCATCATTCATACCAATGACATCATTTCTCAGACCAAATGCTTTTGTTTTTATGTGACTTACCAAAAAAAAAAAAAAAAAAAAAAAAACTACAACAACACAACTTCCTGGTGTGTTGAAATCCTTTAAATATACTGGTATAGTGCTGTGAAAAAAATCGATCCCTTCCTCGTTTCTTTCTTTGCTTTTCTTCTCTTTTTTTCTTTTCTTTGCTTTTTTTCTGCATATTTTTTCCATGTTTTGATGCGTGCTCAATCATCCAGGTAAGAAAATCCCTCAAAAATTATTCTATTCATCTGGACATTGCGTTTTCAGTGGAAAAAACATTTTGTCGCTCATCCGAGTGACTTCTTCCGTATTTGTGGGATTTCAGTCATTATGCAAATGTACAGTTTATAAGGTTGGGTAAACCTGCAGTCACCTGAGACTGAAGAAGTCATAAGGCCAGACATTCTCCTTCAGAATTTTCTGCTAGAGAGCACAATTCATGGTTCCATCAATTACTACAAGTTGTCCAGATCCTGAAGCAGCAAAAACCTTCACACTACGACCACCACGTTTGTCTTTTGGTATGATGTTCTTTTTATGCTTTCAATCTGGTTCCCAAACATGTATAAATTGTTTTGTACCCAGGCTGATGATGTCAATTAAGACTTCGATTTTCATTCTTTATTTTCTTTAGATTGTGGCATGATGTGTTTTTGATATCTTTTAGCCTACTTCACTTTGTCAGGTTCACTTAAACATGTTTAGTGATTTGGCGGTAATTGGGTTAGTGAAACTGAACTCAGTGTTCCAGAGCAAATGGTTAATCACAGTTAATTCCAAAGTTAGTTTAACAAGAGGGAACTACTTTTTCACATAGAGCCATATAAGTTTAGATAGATTTTTTCCCTTAATAAATGAAATCATCATTTAAAAACTTAATTTTGTATTTACTCTGGTTATGTTTGTCTAATTTAAATAAAAAAAAAAAAAACATATGTAATGATCTGAAACACATAAGTGTGGAAAATATGCAGAAATATGCAGAAAAGTAAGAATTCGGAAAGGACGCAAATACTTTTTCATAGCACTGTATGCTTGCAGTTGACATGGCTGGTGGTGACGTCAGATTCCTGACTTTCTACGTTGCCCCTCCTACCGTCAACAACTGGATTCCAGCTATGTGTATTTTCGTGAACTAGCACTGCTAACCTGCTTGTGATGATTCGCTGCCTACGTAGAAAAAACGAACTAAACCTTTATTTTTGTTCCTTTGGAAAAAAAACCCCACCCTCTCTGTCGACAGCTCGTGCCGATGTTCGGCCAATGCAAGCTAAAGGGCCGACGAGAGCGGAGACATCGACGTGCATACCGTCCTCTAGCCATCTCTGATTCCAGCTAACACAGCTACCACCTTACCGGGGGAGATAACGCTAGCTGGCTGGCTGACAGCTGGTTGGGTTAGCTGCGTGCCTTTCACTGTAGCAGAGCTGAGATTTTTTTCGCAGAAACAATGACTCGTCTCTGACATTGGTGAGTATATTTGCAGACACTGCGTAGTAATATCATGTAATTGCCTTTTCGTTTGCCTCGGCGTTGCTTTGCGAGCTAGCTTGTTTGTAGCAGCAGCCGCTGCACAGAGCCACGCCTGGGCAATTTAAGTTGATACCTGCGGCTGGTGACATTACATATTATTTTTGTAGTATGAGTCAGATGTCTTAAAGTGTTTGGCTTTGTAGTACTTCAAGTAATTAGCTGTTTTTGGTCTACAGCGAGGACTGAGGCCCATTTGGTTGTAACATTGGAGTTAATCGGAGCCCATAACTAGCAAGGTGGATCTTTGCTGACTCTCCGTTGGTGCCATAGAAGATAAGCGAGGAAGTCAAAAGTCAGCTTGCCGATGCCCGCTGATTGTGATCCCGCAGAGTTGCCAATATGATGCCGGTAAGTGCACATGTAGCGTATCATTTAGCATTTAGGGGACTTCATGAACATGTAAGAGTGGGGCTTTTCCTAAATATGTTATTATAAAAACAGAAATATGGTTCACTAACCGCCCATACACACACGTTTCAAGTTCTAACCGACTGATATGAGTTTGTTTGCTTTTCCCACTGCTGCTTAGATAATCTCAAGGCAGATCAGCTCCTAGTCATAAAAGTCTTGTCTTTTTTTAAATGATCTACTATGGCTTTTATGATTTCACAGCAGTTTTTTCGTGAGAATAAAAGAGTGACGCAAACCTTATAAAGGATCCTAAATTATAAACACAATGTGATCAGTTTTTAAATTCTGTCAGAATGTGACACATCTTATCAAGTGTTAGCAGGTAGATTTATAACGCTGTGTGTCTCAATAGGGCAGGTCAGATTAGTATGATTGACTATCTCTGTGATAATCGTACTGTAATTCATTCGTGTTACAAAAAATGCTCTTACACAATGGATGATGTATTTAAAGCTGTGGGTATAGTAGGTGTGCTAAGCCAACAAATATTTTCATTCTATTGTTGTTGTTTTTTTGTGTGTGTGTGTTTGTTTTTTACCTTGGTGTTATTGTTCAAGAAGCTCTGTGTTGCAAGGAAAAGAATACCTGACTGGCAACCCTATTGGAGTAGCGCATTGTTGGGACCTCTTTTGTTGTCTTTAGTGCTGAGAAGGCAGTGACTGTGGGAATCGAGAGCGGAACATGAACTCGTGCAAGGGATAAATTTACAGTCAGTTCAGTGAGATCTTGTCATTTTAAAAAAAAAGGGGGGGGGGGGGGTGATTCACTCTTGGTATTATGTCTTTCCAAACGACTATTGGTTTGAAGTTGGCTGTAAATTTGTATAGTTCTTGATCACCATTCCAGAGACGCTCGTACATTTCCAGAAGTACCAAGTATAACAGAAGCAAGTCCATATTTGCGGCAGTTCTCAGGTTCAGTTACTACCATTGCCTCGGTGGACAGCTGTACCCTGTGGCACCAACAGGCTATCAGAGTCAAGAGAGCCAGTCGAGCAGAGAGGCAGCGAGCCGCTTGGTTCTCGCGTGAATCCAGCAGCCAATGAGACGTTGGCAGATCTAGGTCTGTGTGGCTGCGTCGACTAATGCTCTGTTGTTAAGGGGAACTTTTGAGCCGAGTAGATTGTCAAGTGGCATTAATCTCAGGCGGTGGAACCAGGCAGAGCCTGACTTACAGGAAAAAGTAAACAATGCATATTATTGCTGCATTCACATTTTTGTAGATATACTTGTTAGAAATAATAAAACAATTATCATTAAAAAGTAAAAATATCAAGTTTAATTGGGTATGACTATATCAAAATTGATTTATTTAACAAGTTCCCTCCGTTTGGGACTGATAGATCTATTTTATTCATTTAAAAAAATACACTTTAAAAACGACTCTAAGTAAAAGGAAAATAATAATAATATTAGTATGCATTATCACAGTTTCAAATAAAATTTAACAGTGAAGGCTTTTGCACTTCGTAAGTATTAGACATGTAAGAGCCATCTACATAAGTCTGTAAAAGCAAAGCCAGATAAAATTTGTTAAACCAACATGAAACACTGGGTGAGTGCTGAAGTCCGACTAAAGGAACGTTTAAAAAAAAAAAAAAACTTGATAATTTTGTAGTTTGCAGGAATCACGGTTACTCAGATGTTTGTTTGTTTCACATCATTTGTCTCGTCTTTCCTCCGTACGGTTGACGAGTGGTTTTTGGCAAGTTTGGGCAGTATGAGATGGACTATTAGTCCAGAATGTCAGAGACAACTTTGACAGCCTCCTTGGGTTTAGCTGTGATTAAGCTGTGTGTTTGTGTCTGACCAGATTACCATACAGACTCATGACCAATACTTATCATAGTGTGTTGTTTACCACACATTTGGGCTTCTGCTGGGTTACAGTTACTTGTGTTTTTGGTTACAGCTGGAGTATGCAAGTAGTATTGTATTCCAGTGTCTTACATTTATGACATTTAAGGATTGTTTAAATGGTTCAAGTTTATAGACAAAAACAGTAATGTGCTTAAACTTTTTTCCCTCTACTCAGGGCCCATCTTTAAGAATAAGTAAGTAACTGGATTTATGTGAGGAAATGTTTGATGTGTGCTGGAGATCAGGGCACTAAATGATGCCTTTTCCCTCTCAGAAGTTAAATGATCTCCAGATGGTGCCCACTGTAGCATAATGCATTGACTCCTTTGAGTCATGCACAGCCCAGTATAAGCATAATCTCTTTCTTGGCTCTGCATGATGGTGTTGACCTGCCTGCCAGTCACAGCTGTGGCCAAACTATTCTCATTAGCAGGGAGTTGTTGGTGCTGCAGCCACAGGCACATCCCAGGGACACTTTTCCAGTAAAATTACTACCCATCACTTTCCTCCATCCATACCCACCACCCTGTGACACTCTCTTGTTCCCTTGCTCTCTCCTTCTTTCGCTGGCTGTTTGTTTCACACAAGCTCTCTCTCTCTTCCCCCCTCCCTGCTCGAACTGCACATGCAGCTTGTGTTTTTTTCCTCTCAAGTCTCCTCTGCAGCACTTTTCTAATGCACGCATCACTGTCGGGTTTAGAGGTCTGCTCGGGATGGCATAACATCTAAGTCTCGTGCCCGCAAAAGCGGCAGTGCCACAATGAAGAGATTTGTGACTATAGTGTTACGTGGCCTCGTTAGCCTTTCCAAGGAGAACCCCATCTGGGCAAAGGAACATCACCGGCCACCAAAGAGGGAGATCAAGAGGAAACGGAGGGCGGCCAAGAGAGCCAAGAGTATGGGCAGACGCAACTTAGTGAGGGTGGTTCGTATCCCCAGTGATCACTCAGCTGGATCAGAGTTTCTGTTTTGTTTTGGATATATCTAGTAGTTTCTAGATTTCTGTGTAGTTTAGTCTGCAGGTGCTGTGATTAGTTTAAATTTTCACCTCATATTGTCTGATTGATTAATTATGTGTTCTTAATCTTTAAAGGCTTGTTTTGGTATGCTGCCAAGGATATTCAGAATGCAGGCTTGTGGTGTTGTCATTTTAAAAAAAGAACTGCAGATTTTGATGGATTTTATAGTATTTTTCTCCTTTTAGTTTAATCTATAAGGGATATTAGAAGCTGTTGTATAACAAATACAAATAAGAATGCCTTAGTCTTCTTTATATTCAAGCTGTTGTTCTTTCTAGCAGCCTAGTAGCCTCAATATTTTTTTTTTTTTTACTGTATTGTGTTGTATGTCATTATGCAGCTTGTAGCACCCCCTGCCACACTTTTAGAAAAGATTTTCTTTCTTTCTGCCATCCATCCATCTTAACCACTTACCCATTTGAGGTTTCATTCAGATCATTCAGATTTAATTTCTTTCCCCCAGTAACGTTGTTGTTGCATATGCAGTCCCAAAAAGGTCATCCATTAGCTCATATTAACACTGTAAGAAACAGCGCAGAGCCACAAAGGGATTTCCTGGTGTCTCAGCATTAGTTCTATGTTTTTACCATCCTTGTCTGAAAATGCAGGTTGTTGATTCTCATAGTCACTAAGTGGATCTCTAGGACAAGAGATCATATCGTTTAATTTTGGCTGCTGCAGAAAATGTCAGTGAATCATGCAGTTGCATCATTACAAAGGATGAGTCACTTTGTCTTGGAGAAACTCCTGGAGTAATTATCTGTAGGTAGGTTCAGTGACTAAAGCTAGATTATATATGACAATAGTGCTTGCTGGCAATTATTGTGAAATTGAAAATGCACCATGAAGCCATGTGTACACAAAGTATGTACACGGAACATTTCATCTTATACTTATTTGTAATTTAGCAAAGTCAAAGCCAGTCAGCAAAATCAGTGTTGAAAAATTTGTGATCTCTTCACTTTTCCAGTGATGTATTAGTTGTTTCACTTTAGAGTTTTGGGTTTTTTTTCTACCTCTTTTTGACACTGAGGGCTTTAAATTGGCATTTTGAACCTTATTGCATGTAAATAAAAAGCCTTTTTGTCTAGAAGTCAGTCATAGCATAAACACTGAGCATGTTAGATGGCCCCATAACTGACAAGAAGAGATGGCTGCAGAATAAGGATGGAAATGTAAAAGCTTAACTTGCAGGGGCGAAATAAAAGACAGAGCGAGTGTCAAAAAATGTGTCGGAAATGAAAGAGAGGCGAATAGAGGTCCTCAGTGCATTATGGGAGGTCCCCTGTCAGCCTAGACCTCTAGCAATATAATTAAAATGTGGTTTAGTGCAACCTGAGCCAACCCCAGCCGTAATCATTTTAGTTTGTTTTTTTTTTTTAAATCAAGAATGAAAGATTAAAAAGGTCTGTTAAAAAAAGAAATAAAGTGGGAGGTGGAATCTGATAACTGAAGACTGCCTCCCATTGTACTCTTGGAAACTCTAGGAGTTACAACTAAGCCATAGTGTAGGTTTTTCCTTTTTTTTTTCTTTTTTTTTTTTCTTTATCACACTTCAAAAGTTTCTAGGCATAGGCTGTCCCTGTTTTGGTGTTTTTTAAAGCAGTGAAACATGTATAAAAATTGCCGAAGTGGGACGGCTTGGAAGCAAATGCTTTTCTTCTTTGTTTACTGAGAAAGAGTTGAAATTGAGTCTAGCATGCACCAAGCAATCCTTTCAAACACGTTTACGTCATTTTGAGCATCCCTGCAAAACATTCTTTGTTACAGAAGTTTTTCTTTGTTTTTTTCTTTTTGGTCGCTAAACTCCTCTCAGTGTCGCTTTTCTGTTACATGCCACAGAAGGCGAGGGGCGAGTGAGGCCTGTCACATGAAACAGGAAGGCACTCCTCAACACTCGAGAGTGCTTTGTCCCACAGGAAACAGTGGAAATCTGCCTGACGCTTCAGGAGGGGGGAAAAAAACCCATATTGTGGTGATGTGCAGTAGCGATGAATATAGAGGAGATTGCCATAATCAGTGCAGACATGTGTCACCTCCCGCAGGGCAAAAAAAGTCTGTTGGTTTAAACAAGGTATATAAATGTTTTTGTCAAGTAAAATATTCAAACCTATTGCGCCTCTTATCCTGCTGTTAGTTTTATTCTACATAGATATTGAATAATCAGATTATAGGATCCAAAACATGCTTGCCTAGAAACATTTTGTCAATTTATGGAAGAAAAAAATGTTGCCCATAGTTAGCAACCTAAATTCATAGATTAACATGCCCTACAAATGTATTTAACCCGGTGATTCAGTACTTTGCAGTGACCGAATCGTCTTAGAAATGATTTAACATCTTAGACGATCTGGATTTTGGGATTTATTTATTTATGCATTGGCTGCTTTCCATGCCCTTATCCTTGAGGGGTAGCACTGAGAGTTTGTGTGACTGTGACCATGGCTTTTTTTTTTCTGAATAAATGGATTGTCTGTTGATTTGCATGAGGGGAAAATAACTAAATCTTAACTACAAGAAAGTCCAAAGGGGGTGATCGTATACCTGTGAATGGGTTATGATTTAGGTAGTCTGTGTGAAGCCAGATCAGATAAAAAAAAAAAAAAAAAAAAAATCACTGCCCAAGATATATTTTCTTATTATTTTCATGCTTTCGTGTAGTAATAAAACGAAACGTAATATGACATGTCTTTTTTTTTAAACAAGCAACAACAACATATTATGTTTACTGTGTAAATGTGAAACTTAAATGACTAGTTGAATACTCAACTGCTGAGCTGCTCAGTTTCATTCTTAATAGCTTAGTCAAAAGGTGACATGCACATTGCAGACATTGTGATGTCTGATTAATGCAGGAGAACTTGAAGCAGCTTGAAGTTTACTCATAGCTCATTATAAAGCGTAAAGATGATAAATCGGCTATGTTTTGTTTCTCATTCAGTCTTTTCAGATTTAGAGTTTTTTAACCAGTCCTTTAGAGTTAAGAGTTTGGGCTATCATTTAGATCATACACCCATCAAGTCGATGTGATTTAACTGCTGGTTGTTCAAAAACTGGTGGAAGCTGAGAGCCGACACAGACATGTGAAGGCATGTATTGATATGTTTTACCTTTCAGCTCATACTTTATGTGTTCAGTGCTATGTCAGACACTAATCATAGTAAACAGAAATTTGGCAGGCACAGACACGAGTCCAATGCTAGCTCCAACTCACAGTCTGGGCTGGTCAACAGGGAAATGTAGTGTCAGCAGAGCAGGCTTTGTAGCAATAGAGAGGGTAAAGATTCATCCATAAACACTCCATTGTTTTTATTGTAATCTGTGTCATTCATATTTCACTGTTGAGCACTTGTATTCAGTTTTCCCCTCACTGTCTTCCTTCTCCTTTCAGATGATATTGACGGTGTACCTCAGCGACGGGGAGCAGGCCGTGACTGAGGTGCCCATCACCCCTGAAACAACGTGCCGCGATGTCGTCGAGTTCTGTAAAGAGCCTGGCGAGAGCGGCTGCCATCTGGCCGAGGTGTGGAGAGGCAACGGTAAGACCCATTTGAAGCTTTCTCACGGACCTGCTGAAGTGCTTAATATTCAGAACAGGGAGCGCTGCCTTGCTTATAGGAAGCAGCATCCAGTTCGCTGCCACGTTAAAGAGAAGGAACAGCGGTTGTCTCTTGTAAATGCCTGAAGGTGAAGTAATCTGAAACCCCATTATTGCTGAGCCAGACACTTCATTTGCATGCACAAGAATTTCATTTTCTCAAACAGTAGCCTTTAGCTTTCTTTATTAATGTAAAAACAAGCACTTTAAAAAAAAAAACGAGTTGAGGGGCTGAATGAGGCCGTGCATGCTTACCTGAATGGAATAAAATAATTCACATAGCAAATTTTAATATGAGAAAAGGGTTATGTGCCAGTGTACTTCACACCCCTGTCACAACAGATTCCACTCGGTCCCATCACCATCGCTGTGCTGACACACCCTTTGTTATCAGCGGTTTTTAAAGGCCTACTGCTCAGTTGAAAACAGCATTCCAGTAAAACGCTTTATTGACCTCACGTTATGCAGTCATGTGAGGCCTGACAATGCAACTGGCTGCCCCAAAACCCTCCTAAAACCTCTCTACCTACTGTCCCGGTCTCAAGCTTTTTCAGTTCTGCATACACATTATGCTGTAAATATTCATCTCTATCAGTGGACTCTTCCTCGGGGTATCATCATTTTAATTCTGAGATTGTCTGTATGGCTACGATGTAAACAGAATTAGCATAAAGTGAATTATTCACACACATAATCCCTGCAAATGTATGGAAGGTGGCATCACACTCAGAGACAAGCAGTTTGATGCCCTGCGTGATTAAGAAGCCCAACTAAAAATGAGGAGTCTGGGAGAAAGAAAATCTTTGAAGTAGGAGAGACTAGAAAGGTTTTTTTTGTTTTTTTTTCAATTGCTGTGGTGATTTTTTTTTTTTTTTAATTTGTGCTTCAAGAAATAATTTCACAACTTGGAAAAAATGCTTTTTTCCCCTGAATTTAAAAGTGTGTTAATGTGTAAAGTAATACTTAGTTTGGGAAAGTGGGAAACAGCATACATATCCAAGAAATTATTTACCACATACCCTGCAAGTAAAATATCCAGTGAGCAGCAGTTGTCTGGATGAAAGTGCCTTGTTGATGCCACAGGTCAAAGCAGAATGGCCAGACTGCTTTGAGCTGATAGGAAGGCATATCGATATGGAGCAAAAACTGTGAGGCATGTTTCCCGCACCTTGTTGAATCTGAGCCTTGAACATTTAAGGCAGCTCTGAAGACAAAAGAGGGTCCAACCCAGTACTAGCAGAGTGTAACTAATGATGTGCCGAATGACTGTATAACAAGTTAATCACTGAGCTTTAGAGTTAAGTGTTTTTTTGTTCATTTAAGTACCAGGCTAGCTGAAAATCAGTGTACCTATTGTAAATGACTGAACCTGGTCGACCTTTCCTTAACTTTTCAGAGCGAGCAATCCCCTTTGAGCACATGATGTATGAACACATGCAGAAATGGGGACCTCGGAAGCAAGAAGTCAAATTCTTCCTCCGGCACGAAGATTCACCAACTGAGAGCAGTGATCAAGGTGTGTGCTGTCTGCTGCTTTCTCTGCTCTGTGTGCTTGTTTTTTCACACAGAAGGCTGAACAGTAGAGGGTGGAGTCGATAGCTGTCGGGAAATTCTTGGCATCTGTTCTGCCTTCCTTGTAATGAAGACTGGTGTCACTTGGTGTTTTTTCTTTCTGTTTTCTTCTGCCACGTCTAGTCTAGCCAAGCCGTTTGCAGACTTTACACATCAAAAAAGCCCAGATTTCTCTCTGTTTTTGTTTTCTCCTTTTTTGGAGCTTTGTAAATATTAGTTTAGCCTTTCTTAAAATAGGTGAAGTGTCGTTATGTTCTTAAAAGCTTTGTAGAATTAAAAAAGCAAAGGTTGTTCAGAGGGGAATATCAATGGAATAACTGGTTTGCCAGCTATCCCACGCACATTAATTACATTGTCTTTCTGTCTGGATAGAGCAGAGCCACATAAACAGCTATGTGTAACATCCACTCTTAAGTATTATCAGCCTGAGTCTGTAATGTTTTAACTACAAGTTACCTGGTGGTCTTCCCGATCATGTTTACATTGGCTATAAACTACCAAATAAAAGCTGAGGTCATTCTTTCCTGTTTTTTTTGTTTTTTTAATTACAGAAAAGAGGGCAGTTTTCTGTCCTCTGCTGTGAATTTTTATACATTTATTAAAAGTATGAGGTAGGTGGCTTTAGTTAGCAGTGCTTGTCCCAGTTCTTAAAGCCCCCTGTCATGTGCAATCATACCAGTGAACTTTAAGACGATTTCAGACAATGGTGGTTGTCTCTGAATCTTCACTTGCGTGCGGTACCTTCGTCTTTGCACTCCTGCACTCTTGAGTGTCGCACTAGTACACTGCATGTCTGTATTGGGTTTTTCGGGTTTTATTTATTTATGGTGACTGCTTCTTTTTTTTTTTTTTTTTTCCCCTTTTTTTTCAGGGAGTCAGCAGTCTCAGGAGCAAATGAGTCGCAGAAGTGGAAATACCGGAGACAAGCACAATGAGAATGGGGTGAGAATTAATGTTGAAATATCTGTCTCTGTGTAGTGTTCTTTAACATTTGCCCTATAGTTCACAGTACAAGATAGAAGTATAAAGCACACTAGAAATGAAACGGGAGTACATGTGTCTTTGTTTTGGGGGTTTTGGTCATGCTTCACCGTAATAATATGATTTTAACTCCAAACTCAGAGGATCATCTCTGCTCTGGTGTGGCAGGGCTGTTCCTTTTCCACACACTGTTGGCGTTTTCCTGTCAGGTGTACCCATTGATGTACTCTTTGGCTTAAGGATGTGTGTACTAAGAGATGTGAATGACTTCGATAAGAGCAGCCTCTGGGAACAGCTTTCTCTCTCTGACCATCTGTCCCAGATTTCTCAACAAGAAAGTGTTGCGGTCAAGAAATTGTAACTAATTCAACCTTCAGGGTTGAAAGAAGGCTTTGTTTATTTTGTTTTCAAGAGCATAAAAGCACCCAGAAGCTATCTTCTGTATATTCTCCTAGAAAATCTGCAATTTTTAACTTTGTTTTTGTTGAGAAGATCTGTTTTGTCATCCATAGACTACATGTACATAGCCCATTGTACTTAAAAATAAATTCTACAGTGAAATATCATTTCTCAGATTTAATTTGAGGTTTTTTGTCAGTATTAAAAGAACTGTGTGAGGTATAGTCCTTTTTACAGAACCAGTATTCAAGTATTTAAAAGTAACTGGACACTGGGTGACTAAATGTTTCCTGCATGTTGTTTTATGCACAAAAGGCTGGCTTTTTTTTTCTTAGATGTGTTTCTAGTTAGACCTAGATGGGTTTGAATGGATGTCAGTATGTGTAAAGAAGCAGATAAATCAAAGTGATTTGATTAGCCAGAATTAATGGTGAATTAATTACAGTCAAGAATGCACCAAGATGGAGTAATATCATGACAGAAGCTGAGAGGATTCGTCTTAAGATAGAAACCCTGGGTGAGCCTTAAATAATAGTAAGGCGGGTACAGTTTTCAAAAAAGCATTAAAAAAAAAAAGCTTCTTTGAAAATGATGGATAGAAGAAAGGAACAACTCGAGCTCTGAAGCATCACCTCATCTGTCAAACATGGCGGTTTTGCTTCTGTTGTGATGAGGCTGCTAATGAAAGTGGCATGGTGGCATTTATTGATAGTTTCCCTGCTGATAGAGGGAACAGGGCGAACGCAGATGTGTACCGAAGCTTTCAGATTATCTCTTTGGACAAAATGTAAACATTCAGCAGGTAAATTAAAATCTTCAAACAGCCCAAACATCTGAGTAATGAAGGACCTTTCATGGTCACGAGATGAAGGGTGTGTTTGTGGATAGTTGCAGATATTATTTTTAAAACTTTGAGCACTCTGTGTTTAAAAGGCGTGTATTTCCTCCACAGCTCTTTGTATAATAAATAAACCTAAACTTGGCGCTTTAATCTACTGTGCTTTATTTTATTTCACGAGTAATGTGCTTAAGGAGAGAGCCTCAGAAATAAACAGTGTAATACTTTAGAGTGTAGATATTGAAATTGACTATTGATCGGCACCAAATGACACACTCTGTATCATTAGTGTCACTACTGACCGAAAGAGACACTGAATGGCTCCTCCCATTCAAAGTACTGAGACTAACTTGTGTCCAAGTTTCTTCTTAATATCTGATTTAGGGGATTATATTAGTCGGCCCTCTGGATGATATAATGGTTGTTAAGAGGATCAGTGCTTTAGCTTTTCCACTTGCTGCTGCCCAAACCCCAGAGGCTTTCAGTCAGCCCAGCAGAGCTGATCATCATCATCATCATCTTAAAGAACAGCGATCCCTGTAGGGAATACTACGATTACAATTCATTTTTTTTATATCACCATTTTAGCTGCCATAAATGATAATTACAGCTCATTGGCACTACCCAGAAATGTAATTGAATTAGTCAAGACTAGTAAAATTACTAATAATTTCAGTGATTTTATTTTTTTCTCCCAGGCAACAATATCAAACTGCCTGTGACGCCAGTTTCTCGGTTGCTGTTTTTCCTTTGAAATCTCTTATAATTAATAGCTTAGGATTTGTAGGTTGTAGCTCAGGAGGCAGAGTGGGTCTGAGAGAGAGCCTTATCCTCGGGTGGTGTCCCGTTGCTGTTGGCTGTTAAACATATTGTTCTTATTTTATTAACAGACTAGTATTTCTGGGATCGACTAGCAAGGACAGCAATGTTTAAACGTCCAGACAACTAGTCGCACACATCCCCAGGAATTACTCCAGTGTTACCCTGATAAGACTTTACATTTGCAAGCAATTACAGTCGTTGTGGGCAAATGTATACAATTTGCAGATGGGTTTATGAAATCCTGCAGAACGGCGTCCCTCATCAGCGTGCACTTGGCTGCTTTCGTCCTCTCTTCCTGCTGTCTGCTCAGTTGGGCGTTTCTCTCTCTTCGCCACACGAGAGAGTCGATTTCTCCCTCAGAGGAACTGTCACTGATGCAGTGTTGCTTGAGTGCATTTGAGCATGGCCGTGTTCATGTGCCAGTGGCTTCCCCCACTCTGCCCATCTCTATCTCGATCGAGTCATCATGCTGCCCTTCCAGCCTTTATGAGGCTTTCTAGGCATCCTTATAACTAAAAGTCTTAACAAATGCCAATGAGTAAAAGATTGTCTATGTGGGTGCACTACTGTTGCATTCTTTGAGTAAAGTAAAAGTTGAATTTACTCCCAGCAAGACGCATGTTTTTTTCACGTCTCCTCTAACCAAACAGAGCAGTAGTTACAGGTATTGTTGTTGGTATTATTGTCCTCCCCACCACTTTAAATATGTGTTGGATCCAGCATCCATGCACTTGACACACAATATGCCTCTTACTAAGCTCTAGTCGAGCCAGGATTCTACATTTTTCAGTCTGTTGTTGAAGGAAAAAAGGCACCATGACATTTCCTGCATCGTCTCCTCCCTCTCAGTGCTCTTTCCAAAGGCAAAGGCTGGGAGCATTTCAATATCGCTTGTAGTTTGGTGGAGCGTGTTCGCTCAGTATTCTGTTTAAAGGTAGTCGTCAGTGTTTTGAATCTAGAAATCCAAAACTCTGTAGGGAAAAGCCAGCCTGCCTTTATTCTGTGAGCTCTTGAAGAACACATGGGTGCCAAAATTTCAACTTCATGAAAACTCTTCTTGGAGGTGAAACCTTTTTTCTTTTCTTTTTTTTACCTCTCATTTAAATTTCTGTTCAGGCTCTCCGTCAGTAGTCGACAGTTTGCTGCATGGATCTGTGTCTCGGGTTTGGCTGCAGTAGCGTTTGGTTGTGCAGGGCTCTCTTTCACTTATCTTTTACAGCTGTAACACTTGGTTGAATAGCAAGCTATGATTTGTTACTTTTATATTTAAAAAAAAAAAACTTAACACACCACATTGCTCTTTTGCATCTTATGTGACGGCGATTGTTTGAGAGTGACAAACACTGACAACAAACATGAGCAATAAGAAAACAACACAAACACACAAGTGAATTGCAGACTTCAGCTCATTTGATTGTGCTATGCATGTAAAATGTAATGGACAGACACAGGCTGATCAGTCAATAAAAATGATCAATAGTACCGGCTTGTGTCGCCGGTCATTACAAAGCTTTGGGCTGACAGCTGACTCGAAGTTTCAAGAAGGTTTTCAGCTCTGAGCTTACAGACTTGTGGTGGTAGTAAACAGAAGTCTGAGTTACTAAACAGAGGGTAAAATTGTATGTATGTATTTATTTATTTATTTGTTAAGGAATTTGATTATTAATTATTGGACACTAAGTTAGAGCAGTTTCAAATTTATAAACATACACATCTAAAGGAAAGCAAACGACTGAGATCTACAATTTTGCCTCTGGCTGAAAACAGTAGGGCAAATACAGTTAATTGATGTTCTTCATTCATATTCATCTTAAATATAAATTTAACATTTCCAAATTTGCCACTGCTAAACTGAACTTGTGCTTTGTGGGAATTAAAATGATAAAATTGTGTTGTGGTTTTTGGCATTTGCACCACACGCAAGATGGGTAAACATATTGGGGAATGCGAGGGGTACGTGAGGCATTGTGGTCTCTAATCTTTTTGTTTTTTTGACACATTGTAAGGATCTGCAATGACGCTGATTGGATTTCACTTTTTCCCCTTAGAGCTTCAGTTTTGTACACTTCATTTTCTTTTAAACTTTGTAAAGCGATGAAGTAGCAAAGAATGAAGTTGTTTGTTTGTCTGCCAAACAATTCATTGTGCAGTGATGCCACAGTGACGTCAGTTACCGAGCTCTGTTTAACGATGAACATGATCAGTGTATTAATATAACAGCAAAATAAGAGCTTGTGCACATTTACAGTCCACCTAGTCATCAAAGAGTAAAGCTCTCCAGTGTTACTGGCCATCAACAACAGGTTATTTTATGTATGGAAACACAGCTTCCTCTAGCTAAACCTCTGGAACTCTTTGTTCTGGACAACCAGAGCTAAATGTAATAAACTGATTCATGTTTTTGTTTTGCTGTAACAAAACCGACTTCTGGTAATTTGTGTGCTTGAGTAACGTGGCAGCCTCGTGTCTGGTCACAGCTCCACTCTTTTACTCCAGTAATGCCTTCATACGATACGAAGCTTATGCTGTGTGTGTATAAACACCAAATGACATGTTGCCCCTCAGAGGCTCGGGCCTACTGCCCACTAACTGATTCTCCATCATAATTAAGGTCCCATAATGATGCTGTTTTGGAGAAAGAGTCCCCAGCTCTCAGTACTGTGCAGTCTACTGCAGTTTGACCCTCTGGCTACTGAATCCAGACATCTTTTAAAATCATTTCTGCAAATGGCTTTTTTTTCCTCTTCGTAACCTATTTCTCTGTGCTTAGTTTTTCAGCTTCTTTTTCTTATATAATATTTTTGGCTTATGTAATGTTGCAGGCCCGTATTATTCTGCATTTATTGACTTGACCTTTGTGTTATCATAGCAGAGTGCTATCAAACATTTACCTGAATATTGGTGTAAAAAAGCACAAAGGTATTGCTTATAGATGTTGAACAACTCTGCTGTTAAATGTTAATGTTTTGGCTGAGAGTCGAGCATAATGTAATGTAATTTTGAGTCTGAATCGGTCACCTTTTAGTACAGGAATTATAAGTCATATTTTTCTTGTCAAATTAGCCTTTTTTTCCTGATTAAAATATTGTCATGTGTGAGTTTTTATAAGGGAAAACCTTCATTAAACTCATTATTAATCATCAGTCTCAGTGGTTCAACATCAAGAGTAGTTGGGAAGATTTCAGTGTATTGACCAGTTCCTGTGTTGGTGTGTAGGTGGGCAGCCAGCGTGTGGAGCTCACGCTGTCGGAGCTGCAGGAGATGGCCACACGGCAGCAGCAGCAAATCGAGGCTCAGCAGCAGATGCTCGTTGCAAAGGTATCAGCAGCTTCATTCTCTTACCACGAATCCTTCCTCCAAATACAGTCATGGTCTTTTATGCAAAGTTTGTTTTATGCTAACAAAATGTGTTAATTGGAAGCACAAGTGAGTCCATATTTCTCGTCTTTTTGCAGTTCATATTATGTTTGTGTTTCGGTAAAGTCAGTAAATGTTCTTATGCTGGGATGTGTTACTGAAAAATTGTTGCAGTAACTCAACTGAGTAACATAGCAGACCTGACAAATCATAGCCTTGGCCAGGGTTTGGCCTGATGGTGTGTCATTTAGTCCGATGCCACAGACACAGCCTGGGCATTAGTTCAATCAAGTTCAGGACACAAAGCAGCCTTGGACCGCTCTGTCGGAGAGAAAGTGGAATGTTGTTGCACTCGTCTCATCCAAAGAGTCTGTCGTGACCTGAAATGGGGGCAAACCATTATGTAACGAATGAGATTGGATGCAGTGTGAGTCACGGTGCCAGGATTGTCCAGTCGGTCAGAAATGATACTCAAGTCTTTACAGGAATTAGCGCTATTCACTAACCAGCTGCAGCTCCACATCATCAGGATTTTATCTGGAGTTGTGAAAAGCATCCTTGTGAATAATTATCAATAAAGACCTGCTTGACTTTCAGACAAGCAGGTCAAGTGCTTAGCTGAAAGTCTGTAGGGTGGAGTCAAGTTATTAGCTAATGCAAGAAAGCTTGGATAGTAAGCTGTAACCATACGTTATATGGGTGCATCACACAGAGGCAGCTAGCTAGGCCTGTAATTAACCACAATGCGAGCCATATAATGTTGTGACATTGTCATTAAAAAGATACCAGTATAACAAACACAAGATAAGAGGCCCATGTCAGTACCTGTTTGTGAGGTGTTGGTAATTTGGCATTTATTTTATAGTCCAGCTATTTGACAAATTACAGTACTGTGCAAGTCTTGAGTCGCCCATTATTTCTTAATATTTATAATTAGAAAGTGGTCTTGCACATTAGTGTTCTAGGCTTTCTGAAGGGCTTTCAATGTTTTGTCCATTCCTGTACCTGACCATTTTCACAATGTTTGTTTTGTTTGAACCACTTAACACCAACTTGTGAATCATTTAAACATAAAAAGCCACCTAATTCAAGGGATGAGCCAGGGCCGACAACTTAGGAAAGAACCAATTTTAAATTGTATCTTTAGGCACTCGGTTACTAACAGTCTACAAAAACAAATTTGCTCCAGTTTCTTTAGGTAAATCCATCAAAAATGGCAAATATTACACAATTTGACAGTGATAAAAAAGCACTTTTGCACAAACATGATTCCCAAAGAACTATTAGAAGAAAATTTTATATATCCTGTTCAGTGTCCAGTGTGCTTTCTTTGAAGAAACTGGACAAGTGGAGGACAAAGGAAGTGGCAGGCCTAAAACACGATCTACATGCAGATGAACAGTACTGCATCAAGTCATGCTTGATGAGGAAAAGAATCCAGCAAAGACCTGGCACAAGACCCGAGAAATGCAACTGGATCCTCAGTTTATCAATCATGATTCACTGAAGCCTCATCAGAAATGGTCTTAGTTCACACTGCTTTCAGTCCATAGTGCTGTGCTTGGTGGCCGTCAAGAAGCCACTGTTAAGGAAGGAAAAGAGAAATTGCCAAATTACAAAAAAAAACAGGACTGAAAGTGAGTGGCAACGGGTCTTATGGAATGATGAATCCAAATTTTAATTTGTCATTATTTCATTTAATTTTCCATGGATTGGTCTCCCAGGACCTCAACATTATTGAAGCAGTGTGGGACAGAACAGAACAAAAGGCAGCCAACATCCAACGAAGAGATTCTAATGTTCCTCAACAAGCCTGGAGAACTATTTCTAAGGATTATTTAAAAGAAAATTGGCTAATCAATGCCAAGTATCTGCGTCTGTGCATCTATGCTAATGAACAAAGCACTATAGAGTCACTTTATACTCCAAAAGCAGTGCGCTTCTAAATATGCTGCTAAAAATCAAGGCTTTGGAAAAGGACCTCACAAACCAATGGTGGCTGCCCTCCTACTGTCTATTATCAGGATTTCTCCTTCAATGGAGGAGGAGGAGCTGAACGTCGCACAAACAGCCTACCTTGTCACTCTGTGACTTTTCATTGCACTAACTCACTCTGACCACCGTGCTTGTGGTATGCTGATCAGTCATGCAAAATAAAGCCCGCTGTAGA
The DNA here is from genome assembly GCF_018398535.1 of Haplochromis burtoni. Taxonomy (NCBI): domain Eukaryota; kingdom Metazoa; phylum Chordata; class Actinopteri; order Cichliformes; family Cichlidae; genus Haplochromis; species Haplochromis burtoni. Next base: position 2,294,965 of record NW_024582369.1, read on the forward strand.
CTCACTGATAGAAAGACTATTTATTGCCTTTGTTGTGGTGTCTGAAAAGTAGGCCCACTTGAAGCCCTGCAGTCATTTGGAAACCTGGCCCTGTCATTTCCTATTTTAGGACTTTAACTGGAGCAATTCTCAGTTGGGCGGAGATGAAGTCATCTGACCCTTTCTTCAGCCTTCAGACCGTCTTGACACGGCACAGAAATTCACTTAATGTACTCAGTAGAACGATTTAGCCTAGTTTTAGATTTCCTTTAAGCTTTGGGTGGTGCCCTGCTGATTTTTTTTTGATTCGTGTGTTGGGATTTTATGTTTTAACCTATAAAGATATACAAATTGTACAGTTTAAAACCACTATTTTATGAAGGTTTCCCCTGTGAATCAATCACTCTTTGCTTTGCTTTCCAAAGGAGCAACGTCTGCGTTACCTGAAGCAGCAGGAGCGACGTCAGCAGCAAAGCGTTTCAGAGAGCGAGAAGCTGCAGAGGCTGAAGGAACGTGTGGAGAGCCAGGAGGCCAAGCTCAAGAAGATTCGCGCAATGAGAGGCCAGGTGGACTACAGCAAGGTCATCAATGGCAACCTGTGTACGTATACTTAAAATATGTGCATAACTTTACCACCACTCTTTAGAGACGATTATATTTGAGTATCAGATAGTTACCTATTTCACAGAAAGGTTGTCTGCGCTTGGCTCGAGCTATTTCACAGTCTATCAGACACTGAAAGAAGATTTATATCTCATATCAGTGCATACTTTATATTCAGAACTCTTGACTTTGGATGAATAAGAGTTCTGAAACGTCTTGGTCTTGAGGATCTTTTCGTTTCTTTAATAAAAGAATAGCATTTGATTTTTGATGAATGGTTTGGAGTATTTTTTCCCCCCAAAACAAAGAAGCTGTCTGTTGGTGCTGATCCAGATCCTTTTCCTTTTTTTTCCCCCCCCTCCTAAATGCAGCGGCTGAGATCGAGCAGGTTAGCAGCCTGTTCCAGGAGAAGCAGGCGGAGTTGCAGGCAGCTGTGTTGAGGGTGGAGCAGCTTAGCCTGCAGCTAGAGGACCTGCGGAGAGGAAAGCTGAATGGCATACAGACGTCCCTGGGTGGCCAAGTAACCGGTGCTGCAGCGCTGGAGCTCCGCAAACTGTACCAGGAGCTTCAGGTAATGCAGAGTTAAAATTAGTGCATCATGTCGTGCATACTCTTACAAGGTCCGCTACGTTTACAGTGATAGCAGATTATCTTGGTCCAGTCTTTCTATGCATTTGTTTATGTCTTCACTCATCAGATTCGAAACAAGTTGAATCAGGAGCAAAACAGCAAGCTGCAGCAACAGAAGGAGCTTCTGAACAAGCGCAATATGGAAGTGACGCTTATGGACAAGCGCATCAGTGAGCTGAGGGAGCGTCTCTACAAGAAAAAAGCTGAGGCACGTCAAAAAGAGAACCTCCCTGTAAGACTAGGAGCCCTTAACATCTCCTGTTTACATATTTTTGGGGGCGGGAAAGTTCTGAAAGTTTTATTGTTTTGTTTTTTTCCCCTCTATCTCTCTGTAAGACATCAGCTTATACACTGCAGGGTTTTTTTTTTTATTATTTAAAATGAAACATTTAAATGCTGTTTTTATAGATACTCAAAGAAACGTTTTCATTTGTCTTCTTAGAGGAGCTGTAAAGCCCTTGGAATAGTGAAAGTTTTATACAGTTTTCGCTTTTCAGCTGTTTTGACATCTCAAACATTTCTCATTCTCTGTTATTATAGCTGAATAGAGCCAATGGGCCTCCGTCTCCCCAGCCAGCTCCCGGCACTCTGGGTCGTGTTGCTGCTGTCGGGCCATATATCCAGGTTCCAGTACCGGCTCGACAGGAAGGCGGCTACACCATACCACCAGATCCACTGAAGCCACAGACTCTGGGTGTTAATAACCAAGCCAACCATGGCCGCACTAAATCAGGTTTGTTTAAACCCAAACATTTTACACATGGAGATTTTCTATTTTTTAAATTTTTTGTTTTACAAAATGCAGAAATGTTTAAAAAACACTGACAAGTTTAGTACATGTAGTCTGAGAGTGCAGGTCCTATAGAACAGCGGTCCCCAACCCCTGGTCCATGAGACATTTGGTACTGGGCCTCGAGAGTTGAGGCTCGGGTGTAAAATTAATGCTTTTCAGGGTTTTTATTGGTTTTTAGCATTATTTTTTTTAATCGTTTTTATTGTCAACTTAGTTTCCCTGGGTTTTTTCCCGTGTGTTATGAATAAATCTTCTCTTTTGGTACCAGTACTGGTTTTATTTTGTTGTATTTATCCACGACACCTTAAGAGCCGGGCCGTGAAAATATTGTCGGGCATAAACTGGTCCGTGGCACAGAAAAGGTTGGGGACCGCTGTTGTAGAGCCAGCTGGTCAACGAAGCCATGAATGTCTGAAAGTGAGATCACTGATTTCAGACTTTGGACAGTATCAGAAACCTCCAATCATCCAGGGTTCTGTTCAGATAGATCATAAATCCAGCATTTCCAGCTACACACTTTCTGCATGCTGCTGAAGTTCCTTCCTCTGCCTGAACTGATTCCTTCCTACCTGACATCTCAGTTGATTCTCCACTTGGGCTTGATTTCTGTGATTGCTTTTCTTTCCTCCCTTCCTCTCTAACCTCACTCTTCTCCTGTGTTGTGTAACCTGTATTTCCCTTCCTTGTCTCTCCGTCTCTCTTTCATGTCTATCCTGTCTTGTCTTTGTGATGTCTGTCTCACTGGGTGTGGGGGTTGGTTGGGGGATGACTCTTCTTGGGGCAGACGGTGTGCGAAAGCCTCCCGGCCCTTGGAAAGTGTCTGATTTAGACATCGTTGTGGACCCGGTTCCCCCGTCCCTTCCAGAATCACACCCGGGCCCTGGAGCCTCCACTGGCTCTGACGGCACGTCCCGTGAGTGCACAGCGCTGCATAAGCAAAAGGATGGCACCTGCAGAACCTTGTCTTGATTGTAGCACAGGATCCACAGCATGCCCCAGATTTCATTTTTTCTCCCTCCATATTACAACAATGTAATCCATCATACAATTTTTATTCCATCTAATCGAGTTTCTTATTGCGTGGACTAATTGAGTATTTAAGAACTCTCCCCAGTAACACCATGAGCCACCCACACTCTAATCACTCACTGCTGTGATGGGTAAATTGCTACAACTGTCTCAGGCTGAATCCATAAATCACTGACTGGTCATTAAGATTCCTCTGTGGATTTGCCAGTGACTTGAAAGTACTGGGGTGCTGTTTAAAAGCATAAGCTGCACGAAGTTGGTGCTGTTGATTGTAGCTGATATCATGCCTCACATGACTGATGGCAAAGCGCTGCTGGTCCTGTGTGTTCTCGTACACTTCTGAGAAGGTTCGCTGAGTTGAGTGCTCGTCAGTTTAACATGTAAAGCAGTCCATAACATCGTGGCTTTGTTCTAACTTCACCTCATTCCCAGGCCTGCGGCCACCTTAACCTTCGCGCCAAACTCTAACAGCTAAGCTGTGAGAATCACTTTTAGCTGTGAAACACTTTACATGCACGAGGAATTTAACCTGTGCATGTTAAAATATCATAGGATTCACTCTTTAAGTGTCACGCCTGATAATTTGAGAAGAACCAGACCCAGATTTTCCCTTTTAGACTCTGGATAGTGTTGCCTTATTGTAACTGTTTAGACTTTTCTTTCATTGTAAAACATTTTGGTTTGTTATAGCAGGAAAAGCACAGCTGTGATTTATAACATTACAAGTAGTGCATTTGTTTTAGGTGTGCCAGTTCAATGGCTTTATCGTTATGCATGTTTACACACTCGTGGATTACAATCACAGCTGATGGAATGATTTTTGACAAAGTTTCTTCTACCTGTTCTTTCCTACTATAACAAGTCAAAATCTCTGGTCTACTAATATATGATAGCACTTATGTACATCTTTAACACATCACTCACCAGCATTATTGCTGTGTGACAGATTGTGACGGTTATTATAATTTGTGTGTGCAGCACTTATTTCTGTTGTTTTTTGTCATCTTTTTCTTTCCTTTCACGCTGTCCTTTCTGTTTGAAATTACTATTTTTTTTTAAATTGTTTTTATTTTTAATTTTGCATATTTTCTTTTTAGTTTCACATTTTCTGCAGTTATTCTTATCTGTTATTAGCCAGATTATCTTAACTTTCATTGTAGTTACCAATAATAGTTACTAAGTTAAACACTACGTGACTAAAATCAGCAACATACTAATATGCATAAATTCCTTCCTCTACCTAATGTGAAGGCTCGGGATTTTGATCCTATTGATCAGCGGCGCCTTTTGAAACATTTAATTTGATGCAGTTTGTACTTTTAAAAGAAATAAAGAAAATCTCCCTTCTGATGTGTGAGAGTGGGGGAGCTCATGGGAAAGATCTTCTCCTTGGATCGATGTCTATTTGTTATCAGTGATGGACATAAATGTAACATAAAGCGAGCTCTTGGTTTCTTTATTGTGTCTGGTTAATAGGATGGGCATCTAAAAAAAAAAAAAAAAAATCCTGACCTCCAGTTGATACCGGTCAAAACAGTATAGTTGTTTTATGTGTTTACAACATTATATTTACTAGTGGTCTTGAAATGTCATCACTAATATTCCACACAGTGCACTTAGTCACAAGAAAAAGCTGCCGTTTAAGACTAGTGCTGATGGACATGCTTTTTCAAGTCACTTGTGTGATCTTTTCTTTCTTTTGCTCTCCACTAACTGTGTCCTGTTTATGCCATAGCTAATGAAACTGGTTGGCCTACTCTAGGCAAGCCCAGTGCAACTCTAAAACCTCCTGAGAGAAGAGACTCAGGGACTGATACCCAGGGCAAAAGTGCTCCCTCAGGCTCCCCTGGTGCTCCAAGTGCAGAAAAGGTACGTCCTCCTAAACTCCTTTCATTGAAAGCAAATGGAACCGAAAATGGAGAGCATTTGTCTTTAAAATAAAAAAACATTTTTTGAAACATGTTAGCTTCAGTTATAAGGCACAACCTTCACTTTGAAAGTGAATGCTCTCTGCTTTTCATCTGCATTGCACTTTACTGAGTTTCTATACAGCTTGGAGAGCAAAATGGCTAATTTTTGAGACACGTCGGCATGTTTCATGCAAATTATGGGTAACCACGGCAACCTCCTAGGCCTGTATGATACCAGTTGCACATATGGTAAATTGGCTGCTGAAGATGGATTTTTATTCAGTGGGAAGGAGTGAATCTTTCAATTTTTTCTGCATATAACAGCTGTTTTAATGATAAATGCCTGTATGCTTCTTCACAGGTGCTAGACTCCAAAATGGCTGTGTCCTCCCCAGCCATCAACAAGCCGCAGCCACCACCATACGGATCCCACCTCACCTCCGCAAACTCAGCCAGCTCCTTGGAGCGCCGTAAAGATGCACCTCCCCCACCTCGCCCACTCCCAAACCCACCAGCTCCCGCTTGGCCCCGTGTGCCCCCCGCCACAGGCTCGTCCTCCCAGCAGATCCAGCAGCGTATTTCAGTGCCACCAAGCCCCACCTTCCAGCCTAATGCACCGCTCTTTCCTTCTGGAATGAGTGAACGACTGGATCCTCCGCCAGCTGTGGCAGTGCGTCCCTTCATCCCAGACAGAGGATCACGGCCTCAGTCTCCCCGAAAGGGCCCACCTACCGTGAACTCTAGCTCCATCTATCACATGTACCTCCAGCAGTTGGCGCCAAAGAGCCAGCCACTAAAGCCTGCTATTAAAGCAGGTAAGAACTGAGATTTTGGGACAGTTTTCTATGAATCTTTTGCCCAGAAATTGAGAATATTTAGTTAGTTGCAGTCTGAAATGTGAGGATATACTTATATCATATAAATCAAATTCTTTTAAGTTTTCAAGTGTGAAAAAATAAAAGGAATTTTAGGGGCGACGCAAGCTCTGAGGACATATGATAGACAATTTTAACTTTGGCATTTCAGACTGCCAACTCTTGTTTATTATAAGCAAAATGAAAAAGTGAATTAATAATGAAAGTAATGATGGCATCAATGCCCTCAACCTTAACTCTACCATGTCTGCTCTCTCTTAGTATACGGGAAGCCTGTTCTCCCCTCCAGCTCGACGCCTCCCTCGCCTCTGTCTTTTGGTCAGTCAGGAGGGGCCTTCCCATTGCTCCAAGGCCAACCCAGTGGTGAGGACACATTAGACGGAGAATATGACGATCATGAGAGCTTCCAGCACCTCGAGCCGTCAGCACCTCCTCCCAGTGTGGAGAACATACCACGACCACTCAGCCCAACCAAGCTGACGCCAATGGTACATTCCCCGCTGCGCTACCAAAGCGACGCTGACCTCGAAGTGCTCCGTAAAAAGCTGGCCAACGCTCCGAGACCACTGAAGAAGCGCAGCTCCATCACAGAACCAGAGGGTCCCAGCGGACCCAACATCCAGAAACTGCTCTACCAGAGATTCAACACTCTTGCAGGAGGCATAGAGGGAAATGGAGTTGGTGGATCTGGAGGTGGGAGTGGTGCAGGTAATGGAACACCATTTTATCAACCAAGTAATCCTCCTGGATACCTAGGAGGTGACCCTCTGGCTGATACAGACAATGGGAATCTCCTCTCAGAAACTCCGGTAGCGCCAACACCAGGCGAAGAGGAGCCGGGCTCTGACGCTCCCCCTGCCACTACTGATGCTAATGACAATGAGCCAGTGGCCTCACCAAAAGGAGGACACATGGATCCTGCTGAAGCCGAGGGATCAGAAGACAACAGCAACAACAACGTGGGAGGCTCGGAAGCGGCGCTGCCCAGCCCTGTGCCGGAGGTCACCACTCCAGAGGAGAGTGGCACAGGGGTCTCACAACCACTGGTGAGAGACACACATACAAAGACTTTTATTCAAAGAAATAAAAGTGCTTCAAAGGCTCATCCCTCCTCTCTATTATTACAGGAGAAGCGAACAAACCTAAAAAAACCAAACTCTGACCGCATTGGTCATGGCTTCAGAGTGAAGTTTAACCCTCTGGCTCTCCTGCTGGACGCCTCGTTGGAGGGAGAATTTGACCTGGTCCAGAGGATCATCTATGAGGTGTGTTCTGATTCTATTTATAGACTTTGTTTTATATGTGAATGTAGTTTAAGCACTCATCTTTTTTTGTCCCGGTCCTTCCTTTTTCCAGGTGGAGAATCCCAGCACTGCCAATGACGAAGGCATCACACCCCTGCACAACGCAGTGTGCGCGGGACATCACCACATAGTCAAGTTCCTGCTGGATTTTGGAGTGAACGTCAATGCTGCTGACAGTGATGGATGGTGAGTCCTCATACGCAGGAAAACTGGATGATGACGCAGAATGCGAAGGTTTACGTGACCTGTTGTATCCATATTTTGTGTTTGTGTGTGCTTCAACAGGACTCCTCTTCACTGTGCAGCTTCCTGCAACAGTGTTCATCTCTGTAAGTTGTTGGTCGAGTCAGGGGCCGCCATCTTTGCTAGCACCATTAGCGATGTGGAGACTGCTGCGGATAAATGCGAGGAAATGGAAGAGGGCTACCTCCAGTGTTCCCAGTTTCTATACGGTGAGAAACATCACACCAATTGGTGTGTACAAATTCTAGAAAGACTTCCAATCCTTTGAGTCTAATCGCTGAGGCTGTAATAAAAATAATGTAGCAAATGCAAGATTATACTTAAATATCCTGATTGTATCCTGAACTGTAAATTATACTGTTTGTTTGGATTCTCTTACATGCAGGTGTTCAGGAGAAGCTGGGCGTAATGAACAAGGGGACGGTGTACGCTCTGTGGAATTATGAAGCCCAAAATCCGGACGAGCTGTCGTTCAGTGAGGGGGACGCCATCACCATCCTGCGACGACAAGACGACAGCGAAACGGAGTGGTGGTGGGCACGACTCGAGGACAATGAGGGCTATGTTCCCCGCAACCTGCTGGGGGTAAACGTCGCTCCTCCCATCCCCATTTCAATTTTTTTTCAATCAAATTTCAGCTTTGTTATCCAAATTTAAGTTTAAGCAAAAATGAAAATTTACCCTCGAGCTGATTGACTCTTTGACTTTTTAGTTAGATGCCACTTACATGTACCATTGCAAAACAAGAATTCATCAAAGATTTCAGTGACTAATAATAATAATAATAAATCATTTCTCCTGTTGTTTGCTTTGCAGCTCTATCCTAGAATCAAACCTCGTCAGCGCTCCCTGGCATAGTGTCTCACTCCACTGACCTGTGGCTAACAGCTGGACTACTGACACGACCAAGAGCAGAGAACAACAAAAGAGCCTGGTGCTCTCTCTTCTCCCTGTGGCCATAACCTCCCCCCTGAGCCTTGTGCTTCTCACAAAAATCCTTTTTTTTTCTTTCTTTCTTTCTTTCCTTCTATGAAGCAGTGGGCACAGAACTCGTGACACATATGCTTACAAGCTGCACACACAAACACAATGAAACACAAGCACTCCGATGTTTATTAAATGACTTCATCCCACCCACAGCCCTACCCCACCCCCACCTCTCTTCAGCCTGTCGCTCTGATATTGTCCCGACTTGGATTTGATCCCGTTTCAGTGCCAGCTCTGTAACTGACATCAATTTGAAGAATCAAACACTAATCCTTGTCTCAGTATTTCTTGCAGTGTTCACACTTGTTTAGCCATCTCCCTACTGAGGTCTGTGGTGGCAATGGTTTACACGACACTATATTGATAACTGGAAGTTCATCTTTAAGATTGGGAGAAGTCGCTGATTTTTTTTTTCCATTTTATTTTATTTGTCAATGTAATGTAATAAGAGTTATTGGACATGAAGTATTTTTTTAAGGCTAATTTGATCCCTGTGACTAAAACACTAATGCAGAAAATATGTACTTTAATGAAGGCCTAACCACCAAAGATGAAAATGCATCAACTTTAAATCTATGTGATCTTGCAGAATTGTTGAGTGAGATAATCAATTGATTTGCTGCTATCAGAAAGGATTATTAGTTCTCAGACTTTAGAGTCCTTCGAGACTATGCTGTAAATCCTGAGTATTTTTGTCAGACAGGCCAGTGAAATTCCAGTGTATTCAAGAAAAGATGAATATAGATTTGACAGTTCGCACATTGCCATGAATTGCATTTCACAAACATCGTTGCAAGATGTGATTTCTTTATTTATTTTTCTTCCGTTAGTGTCATCTGTTCAGAATGTGGATGCAGGATTGTTGCGGATGTGTGGCGAGAACATTAATAAATTATAAGTGAGCCTTTGAACAATAACCCCTGTGAGCTGGTGTGCGTCATTCTGTGTGAACCAAAGTTACATCTATATCTATATATCATTCTACTCTTTTAGCTGTTGGTTCTCAAACTGTGGAGCTACGGATGGTCAGATATTGGCAACTATGTGTGCAATATAAAGTGAACCTAACGTGACTTGGAATGATTTTGGAAGAGGAAATAATAGTTTTACTGAAGCTTCTTTTGTGTTTAGCTTTGTTAAGATAAAATTCAGAACTGGTCCTTTTATTATTATTATTATTATTATTATTATTATTATTATTATTATTATTATTATTATTATTGATTGATTGATTGGAAACACTGGGGTGTGAGGGTTCAGCTGTTGGTGGGAACTGTTGGGGGAATATAACCTGCACATAGCCAACGTGTCAAATAATGAGGTCAGGTTATGTCTATTGTGAGCATCCACAATTGTAACAGTATTTTTAAGAAAAAAAGCATAACATGTCCCTTTAAAGATCTGATATAACAAAAATAATGAGCCAGGCCAGAATCAACTTCTCATATTTAGTTATAAAAGATTCATAGCATAGGGTGGGTTTTTATTGACAGCTTTCATTAAAAGTTTAATCTAGCCTCCAAGGTCAATATGAAATATGAAAACAATCTGCCAAACCATCTTGCTTTGTTTACCCTTCTTGAGGAAGTGGAGTTTGAACTGATTTTAATAAACTGTATTAATAATCTATATTCAGTCATTTCATTAGAAACCCCCCACTGAGTTAGGTTCTTTTAAACAGGATTATATGTGACAATACCCTAAATCTCAGGGTTTAAAATGCTGCTGATGGGAAATTTTATTTTAGTTCTTGTGTAATTTTACAAAGATGGAAATATCTCTCCGAACACCTTTCTGTTCTCAGATGAATGAAAATGCATTCCATGAAAGAGTTCAGGTCTTAGGAGGTTAAAATTCAAAAACCATATCCAGAGAGAATAGAAAGTAGTCTTTCTTTGTAAAATTGCTATATCACCATGGATGAATTATGCTTAACTAATTGCCTTTGGTTAATAAGCATTTAAAACAGTTTGTCTTATAAAATTCAGTTGTGAATTGCAATAAAACAGGCATCTGCAGTAGTACACTCCAGATGTGCACGTGCATAAGATGTGACAGTTGTCAATCAACTCCATGATGCCTACAGCAGCTGTTTCATTAGTGGCAAGGAAGAGGTCTGCTTAGCAGCAGCGTGGTGCTAGATCGAGTCTGCAGTGCCTTCAAAGCAAAGCCAATGAGATATCCTCATCTCAAAAAAATAACTTCATGCTGTGTATCAACTGAGACTTGCATTATGCAGTTTAACTTTGTTTCCACCGGAGGGCAATAAACCATCTCAGATGACTTGTCTTCTAGCTCCAATCTAGTACTAAAGGGTTTTTCATTTACATGAAATTAAAATTAACTTAATAAAACTATTTCCCTGTTACTACTATCACACAGTACTCAGTTTACAGCTGTTACAAGGACTGTTATGCCAGGTTCTATTAGAAAAGGCTTACAGGAAAGTGTGCATTAACTAATTAATAGCCATGTTTTAAATCCACTGCAAAGGACAACACTATCCCACAGAGAGAGCTACTTAAAAACAGATCAAACTTTCTTAAATCCATCCAGCCTGTGAGCTGGTGCCGGACTGGTTTATAAGGTCACAAAAACCAGCAACCTTCTCCTGTAGTTCCTATGGAGACCTGGCTATAGTCCAGATATCGTGCTGAGCAACACAGCTGCTTCTGTAGAGGCCCAGCTTGATCACCAGTTTGATGAAATGCGTCCTAAGCTTGCCTTTGTTCACTGTTTGTAGGTGATGAGATGGAGAAGGGAGGGTTTTCTGAGGCCAGAGTGGCCGTGGCAGCTCTGGATTTTTCTAAAGTTTGGAACTGACTGCTGGGAATAGTAGGAGGGTGAGAAGTATGAGAAAAAAGGCACAAGTCATACAGGACAGATAATCTCATTGTGGTGTGAAGTACATTATAAAGAAACTGCTGATGGAGAGTTTAGACAGTTAACTGGGGGGGATGGCTGACTGGCTGTGAAATATTCAAAATTACTTTATTATTACTTACCAAACCTTTGTGTGTGTAAAACACAGTTCATGAAAACAGTAGCTGGTCCTTCAGAATCTGATGAAAAAATCAGCAACTGCCACAAAAAATACATATTAATATAATTGCTGCAGTAATTTCCCAACTGTAAGAAAAAGCCCATTTATTTAAAATATTTAAGGCTTAGAGTTTGAGCACCTTAATTTTTCTTCTTGATTGTTCCATTGGCTATTTTTCAAAGACAGGATGAAATCTTCACAATTAATAAACTGGAACATGGTCATTGTGTCTAAATTAATTTAATTTTTTTTCTTTTTTTTATAACACAAAAATACAAATCAAATAGAAAATAAATAAAAGTAAAGTAAAAACAACAAAAGATCTACACCTCCAGAGCATTTAAAACCTAGCTTTGACCTCAACCTTCAAATGACAACGATATTTAGGCTCCTAATTAAAAGGTCATGGTGAACAGCGCTCGTATCTTTCTACACTACAACTTCCATGAAGCAGTGGACTACAGGTTTGGAATAATAGAGCGCATGCGCGTTACCTGCTCGAGTAAATCGATGACCTCATGAGCAGCCCGGACCAACCAGTCGGTTGAATTCTCTGCCTGCCGTCTTCGCTGAATGTTTTTCTTGCGCTATACCTTTTCGAGCACATGAAGCGCTTACCAGAAAAAATGTTCACCGTAACGAGGTAAGCGGACTGTCCTCAGACAGAACTTTACCGTTAACAGCTAAACCATTAAACCGCCCGAGAACCCACACCGCTGGTTGGGCTGCGTTGTTGTTGGTGGTGGTGGTTGTGACCTCCGTACCGGTGTGGCCGGTCAGTGCTACAGCCGTCGTTGACATGACTGCGGTGAATTTACTCGAGCTGTCTTTGTTGAATTTTCACTGATATTCATGCAGCTATTTACTCTGGAGCACGCGAGTATCCAAAAACCTCGCCCGGACAAGGTGAGAGTCCGGTACTATTTGCATGTGTTTTGCAAATTGCTTTTTGTTGTGTCGCCTCTACCTGTTTGTGGAGTTTATTAAAAAAGAAAAAGAAAGGGAGGGCTGTATAGGCTAGATAAACCCCACTAAAGTTTGAAAAAGTAGGTCTAAAGAGGACCTTGGCAATTTCCTTAGTGGTTTTGGCCACGTTTTTATAATATATCTTATAGTGTAACTTATTTTTTGGACAGGACAGTGGTGTTATAATCTATTAAAGAAAATAAAGGTTAATGTCTGAACTCTAACCTGTGCTCATAATTAACTACTGAACCTGTGTGACCAAAACTAAACTTACACCAACTCACATATCCACGTTTAAGAATCTAAATGGAAATTTTGGCTAATATTATTTAGATTTTTGGAAAATTGATTACAAGAAGGCCACCTTTACTATTTGGACAAATGAATCACAAATTAATTTTAATAAGCAGATCTTTATTGTGAACTTTGGCCAATGTGTACAGAGCTGGAAAGTAAGCCTGTCAGAGTCTTTAGGCACAAAGGTCCGTGCATGATAAAGTTTAACTCTCTTTCATGTACATTAAGTTTTGATTTGAGTGCAGAGACATGTGAGTAAAGTACAAATATCCTTCAGAACGTTTCTTCCCTCTTACTGCCCAGCTCTAAGACTTTGCCTCTCCTGAGTTAATATTCACTTTTATCAAGTAAAATCACTCTTTTGAGAAGTCATGAAATCATAGGTCACAACACAGAGATTAGCACAAATCACCACGGTGGTAAGCTTATTCCCTGTTGGATGTTTATCAGAAAGGACTTACATTCCCGAGAATGAAAATGCTCTAAATCATTTGGGGGGGGGGGGCTGTGTGTGCTTGTAATGGGCCGCTGCTGTCTTGTGAGACGGCTTACTGCTGTGGTGCGATCAGCAGACGTGTTTTCACTGTAAACACTGGAGAAGCCTTACATGATGTACCATGCTGTTATTTTGTCGACAGAATTAATGTGCAGACAGGGAGTCGGCTGGATACAGATGAGCATCAACAGGCCCTGACATTCAAATTACAAGGTTTTTTTTTTTTTTTAAAGGGGCACTTTGCAAGTGATTAGTCTGTGTTGTAAGCACATGCTTTCCCAAGTGGGAATGTTTATCCAGTGGCTATGATATAATTGGGTAGTATTAACAAGCACAGATATATTGGTATTTGTGTAACTATACAGATTTGCAAATAGTGTCTAACTAAAATCACTTTGAGGCTTTTTGATTCAACTGTTTCTTGTGGTGAATCATCTCACCTGGCCACCTTAGACTGTGTTTACCTAATGTGCTTGTTGGGTCCTCTTGCCTGACTGATGAGCAAACACAACAGTGATGCATGCACCTTTACAAGCCTTGCTGCTCTGTGTGAGTTCAGTTTATCAGTTGCTGTTAGCAGCTATGTCAGGTCAGCTTTTGGTGATCAAAAGCACACCGAGTGGTGCATTATGACATGTTGTGATCCATCCCGATCTCATAGCAAAAACGTGAAATAGTCACACAAAAGTAATCTATTTGATCATATTCGTGGACATGTATTGTCACACTTTTAATGACATTTGGTACAACTCATTTCAATAGGAAGTACGTTTCATTTCTGCAGCACTTATGCTGTCCAGAATCATCAACAGGAACACATCTCTATGGAAACCAAGGAAACAAAACTTCATAACAAAGGGCAGCCATAATCGCTGTCTAAGTCTAACTCAATAGGTTTTATATCTTAAACCTACACTAAGTAAGTTACTTTTAATCCCTGAATAATAGGGCTGTGACTCCTTTTGTGATATATTTCAAGCTTTTCTGTTTTAATTTTGATTATTAAGACTGGCAGGTTATGGAAATTTAGAAATACAGAAATCTATACATGCAGATCATTACGTATGATCTGTATTTTAAGTTTAGTTTCAACTGTAATTTACTCAAACTTAGTTCATTACACAGAACCACAATCATGGGGAAGAATCATGCTAACACCTTTTCATATGAATGTTTATCTTTTTGAATTAAATCACAGAGCAAGTGAACTTTTTGTAACTGTTTTAATTTGAGTTTCACAAGAAAATAAAAGTAGGAAAATTGTATCCATAATGAGATGTGTCTACTTTATGAAATACCTTGAGAGTTATGCCTTCTCCAGACGTGCGCAGAATTCAGTCACTGCAACTGCGGTTGTGCTGTTTTTGTTGGCAGTGGTCAAATGTTGATGTTTCATGTCATCCTCCTGTTGTCACAGACGCAAACACACTGCCGTGCTGTTGGAAACAGACTTTGACAAAAGCTGTCCCTGGTGAAATCGACTGTGCCATTGTGAATGTCGGTTATAGTTGGCAGCAATCGGACTTATGTTCTCTGTCCTTAAATTTCCTCATTGGTGCTCTGAGACCAGCAGAGCAATATCAATGTGCAAGTAAATGAATAAAATCATGCTTGTCTCAGCCCAGATATGCCTCTAATTTTCACCAACTGGATGTAAAAGTACAGAATTAATAGAGATGTGAATAGCACAAGTATCTGATAATGTATGAAATGGAATGTGACAGTTTTGTCATGCTGTATTAAAAACTGGGAAAGCGTTTGCTTCAGTTTGTGCTCTACAGAGCAAACTATCAACATTGAGTGTGCCAACCCACAAACTGCAGTGGTGTATTTTATCTGCTTTTCTGTCTGTCACCACACACACACACACGGACGGACGGACGGATGGAGAACTAGGCTAATGAACTGAGTGTTACGTTTCACAAGACCGTCTACATAGCAGCTGGGTGGGGGGGACCTCCCTGGGAAGCTCACATTAAGTACTAAGGGTGGAAGAGTAACTGACAGTCCTGACAACAAGGATGGGGGAAGTGTAGACTAATCATTTTCTTCAATGCTGGGTGTCATTCAGGAGTGGCTCTGGCACAGCTGAGCACCCGAGGCCACCATGTGTGCGTGAAAGTGCATGTGCATCCTTTAAGGAAGGATATGAATGATATTCTGTGAAGTAGTTACTATAAATCATGGCATCTGGGAACTGGTTTAACTTTTTCCCATATACTACATTAAATGTACTGTAATGTCTAATAGCCTTAGTTAAGCTTTTAAAAGATAATTATTTACTGGAATAGTCAAAGTGACTCTCACAGTTACTGCAAGCAAGGTAGAAAGTAGCAAATCCAGTTAGCACATACCATAGATGGTTGACTTTGTTTGACTCATGCTAAATGTTTCACATCCTAATTCCCTCCCTGTACTGTTTCCACAAGGGTTGGGCAGTCTGACTGCAACTGTGAGAAAACAGAAATCCATCTGCTTTCGGTGAATTCCGCTGTCATTACTTCATGGGATTAGTGAATTGGTGGGGTTAGGTTAATTGGTGATTCTAAATTGCTTATAGGTATGAATGTGAGTGTGAATGGTTGTCTGTCTCTTTGTGTCAGCCCTGTGACAGACTGACGATCTGTCCAGGGTGTACCCTATGGTTGCTGGAATAGGCTCCACCCCACCACCCTCACTCATCATGGTGATTTTATTACCACACCTACTTCATAGGGGAAAATTTGAATTTTAAGTTGATCTCCTGTTTTTTGGTTTTTAAAATTGCATTGTTGAAAACTGGAATAATAATTGTATGTTGTATTTTCGCATTTTGCTGATCTCCACTGGTCTAATCAGTTCCATCAACTGGGTGGAGCATGAATGAAGAAGCCAAGTTTCTGGTTTAATATTTGACGGATTTTTATTGACGAAGTGACCTAAAAGTCTTTCCTTAATTGGTTCCTCTGGGTAATTATGGTTCCTGCTCTTCCTGTTGGTGCTTGTGCATCATGCTCTTAGATCAAGCTCTCTCTGTTTGACATGTCGTGGATCCTGTGGGATATATGTGGACCTGCAGCACTCTGCTCTCCCATCACAACAATAGGCCTGTATGACTGTTTGAATGTGCCATTCTTTGTGTGGTGTGCTTCACTTGGGCCAGACAATGGCTTCATTTAGCATCCCTTCTCTTTTTGAGGCCTGCTCTGTCACCATGACACCCCTGCCATGCCACACCCTGCCCCCAGTCTGGTTTAGCTTTGCACTTGTTTTCTCTCTTAGGACAGCTGGGCTTAGACAGCCATTGTTGGCCACACCCGAGACCCAACCTCACGTTTTCAGGATTGTTGCTCTGTGGCCATGTGTTCACAGCTTGCTATAGTTTTTGAACTTGAGAATAAACTAAGGCTGCCCTCAAGGTTGATGCAGACCTGTTAAAATCATCTAACAAAGAAAATCAAACACAGAAATAAATCTATGATTGATCCTGCAATGCTTTATGCTAGAGGTTAGAAAACAAAGATCACCTCTGCCAACAAGGATTGTGTTGTTGCAGTATAACTGTGACGTTTAAAAATAATATCTATATAAAGTTTTTGCCTGTTACTTTCTAGTTGGCACTTTAGCAGAGTTGATCATGGTATTGCATAGCCAGTTATATTTATTCTTTTAAGTTTCTACAGATATTGCAATAATATTGTGATAGTGAATTATTTTGTTTATTAAAGTTGGCAGTAAAAAATCTGATATTGTTACAGCCCTTATTAAAAACATTCACATCTTTGTGAAACAAAATATAAACTCAGTGGGAAAGAGCTAAGCTGAAGAACAGACATCACATATAGTATATCTGCTTTTTCAGACATCAGCCAAATTGATCACAAGATGAGGCGTGTCAGAACCTGGCTGGATTACTACCTCAGCTAAACAATTTACTGAAGGAAATCCAGGATTACAGCTACTGATGTGTGATTTGTCTTTTTGTTTTAACTAGAAAGAAAGAATGTGAAACCTGCCATCATCCTTTTAGTGCAGAAACGCACGTATTTCATGACCTGGAGGCCGAATGCTTTGTTAACTTCTCTTTTTCTGGCCTCTGCTTTGCAGTTTAATTCACATCAAGCAAAACAGAAAGAAACTATAGTTCTATTAGTAATCGGTGCATTTTTGTACCATGAGCTCTTCATTACATATGGTTAAAATTTATATTAGTAGATGAGTTGAGATCGTCACACAATGAGTGAGCACTGATTGTGTTTTTTCCACGACCTCATTGACACTTGACCTTTGAGATTGTCCATAGTTGAAAGGGCAGTACACCCTGTTTCTAGCTCAGCCTCTCAGCTGCAGCAGATTTTTCGTTAATGTGTTTCAGGCTGACACACTTTGGACTTCATGGTAAGTAATGGATCCCTCATGGAAAGTCATTCAGTTTTATTAGCAATGAAAAATGCATCACAGCTACATAATGTAAGGTGGATCAATAACAGCAGTCACTGCAGGTGTCTCAAACTGTCATGTTTTACTTGCTGTTATTACATTTAGAATAAGAATATAAATTCTGAAGATTATTAGCCTCCATCTGCTGAACGCAGTGTAAATATTGGGCATGGTGAGTTTGTCCAAAGCCCTTCATAGTCACTGATTTTGCAGCACATATTATCTCCAAAGAGCAGCTTCCCTCAGAGAAACCAGCCTTGATCTAGAGTTTTGTGCTTCTATAACTAGAACTGGGTGACCTATGAAATTATATTTTGGGCTGATCTGAACGTGTTGCAGTTGTGCCCTGGAGAACACAGTACAAGCTGTGCTACTTCTGGCTTCCTTTTTGAGATTTAAAGAGATAAAGACTTTACGATTATGATACCTGCAATGTTGATGTTTACACGCTGATGGATGCAACCTTCTTATTGCAGTCTGACCAGAGGAATGTGGAAACATTTGTTTTAAAAGTGAGGTTGAAGTTCTGTACTGCAAATTTCATCCACAAGAAGGAGATCACACCAACTTTAATAGAATATAATAGAATATAATATATGACTAAAATTAACATTTGTGATGTAGTTTTTCTGGGTAAAGGGTCTGTAATTTGAAATAATTGTCTCGGGGTGTATGGTATGTCACATGATGGAGACTAAATTAGCTTTTTTTGGTTCATGCTGAAGTCTCAGAATCACTTAAACTTTTCATCTTGTGTATTTTTCTAATTATATAATAGTACTGCTTTGCTTTTGGAGTTCAGTTGTAGTTAAGTTAGAAAATGACTGTTCTCTTGCCAGGCTGAAAGAAATAAGTCAAACCTCAGATTATCATGACAATGAGCTTCAAAATTAATCAAATGTGTGTCTCAGCCACAAGATGTGGAAAGAGTGTATCCACGGTCGAGTTCAAACAAAGGCAGCATGCAGTCCTGTTCTCTGTATATGTGTGTGTCTGTGGGGGAGTCCTTTATAAGCACGATGTTGGTTGGGAGGGTAGGGTGGATTTTTATAGGCCAGGAGGGATTCACGTTTCAGCCCATGCTCGCCTCTCTCTTTTGTCTAGGTCACGTTAATAATGCTAACTCCCAAAAGCAGAGATGTGTTAAAATTAGAATTCTGTATGAGTGTGCAGTTTTGTCAGAGAGTAAGCAACCGGTTGGATGCCAGCATTTTGTCTGACAGCAAATTCAATCAGTTCAGGTTGCAGCTCGAAGTTCTGCTAATAGCTGTTCAGTCCCTGAAAGCTGACGTGCATTTAGCATATCAAAGTGAATCATATCACACACTATGATGCAGCTTTGTTTCTTGCACAAACAGGTCTTGTTCTCTAGCGTTTCACCATCAAGTATTAATAGTCACAGCATTTCTTTAATGTTCTAACTTATAAATCATTGTAAATGATGAATGTCTACAGCTGGAAAAGGTGATTGATGTAGGTCCTGGAATTTCTCAGGGTGTGGACTCTATCTAAAAGTAGCAAAATATTAGGCTTGTTTTTATATTTGTCTTAGACAAACCCCAGCAACAATGCTGTTACCTCATGAAACTGAATTTCAAGCCTTTGGGATACATATTCAGTTTCCCATTTTACAAACAACGTGGATTTGCACATTATGCTGTTTTTCCTGTTTTCATTTCTTCAATGGATGAGGTCAGATGCCAACTTGTTTAAATCTTCCCCAGACACAAACCAAAGCATGTGTGACAGGCTTTGAAACAGCAGACAGATATCAGATTCAGCCCCAGATTGTGCCAGAGCATGGCATGCTTTATCCTGCTCTTAAAATACTGCCCTACCCCTCCAGAAAGCAACACTCAAGTTTGAACAAGTTATCAAGCAAGAGAACAACGAGAGAAGAATGTTTGGGCTATGCCATTTATCTTTCTGTTATGCTGGATGATGTAACTTTATCAGTTTAGACGTTTAAACTCAGGAAAGGATTAAGACTCTGCCGTTGTTAGCTTCTTTTGGCCTGATCATGGATGGACTTCACATGATCTGCAAACTATCACTGCCTCGATTCAGGATAATCCTCATAATAATTTATGTGATGGAAAAAAATGTCTCCTTTGTTGCATTAATGCCTCTTAAGCTGAGATGTTGTTGGTATATTTGACATAATGTAATTTCCAGTTAATTGAGTTGGCATGTCAAGAGCCAGTAATGTTAGTCATGCACATTCTTATTGAATTAGAAGTATTTACAATTGTTTTATTTTTAAAAGTCCCTTTGTTTCTTTGTTGTGATGCATATTAAAACTTTTGACAAATTACATTCATATGATCTTAAATTAGTCAGAGCATGGTCATAGATTCATAAAATATTTCCAGAAACAGTATTCAAAGATTCTTTGTTGTTAATAGATAGTCACTTAACAAAATTCTGTGCAGTAGTTCAATATACACAATAGGGAAATGGTATATACAATAGAGAAACGTTTAAACGGAAGTACTGTATTATGAGTTGTGAAGTTTAGTCTTTTAAAGCATGAGGTGTGTATGTTTTTGTATAGAGTTCACAGGTATGTGAACCACCTCAGTCTGGGGGTTCTTGTTTTTATGGTCAGAACTAACTAACAAAATACACACGAACCACTAAAGAGCTTATAGCACCGAGTCGCTACACACAAAAGTACATGCAGAATAATATGAAACGTCTTTCTATATAAAAGATAATCAGAGGATCTTCTTTGTTACTTCTGGGAGAAGAAGGCATCCTGATTTTCCTTGAAAAAGATTTCAGGCTGCTGCTCGAACAAGCAGGATTCCCAAACTATAACGCATCTGTGTGATAACAGCAGTGTACAGAAGTGATGAAAACAGCCATGTAGTCAGATGAAACCGGTTAACGGTTAAAAATGTTCTTGAGCAGTGATAGTTTTACAGCTGCTTGTTTCAGTGTTGTAGCCACAAATCTGGCTAGTAATTTTAAATCTCCTTTTTCTTTTTTTTTCTTTTTTTTTTCTCTAAGCAAAATTGCAGTAGTGTTAGCATAGCATATATATCTGCTCAACCATCATTCAGTTGTACTGCTTCCCTGAGCACAGTGTTGTTTTCCAGGAGTTTGCGTTGTGCAGCTGATAGCTGTGACGCCACAGGGCAAAGGCTGTCAGGTCAGTCCTGTTAAACAGCAGGTGGCCTTGTTAACGTCCACAAACATCTTTTTTTTTTTTTTTTCTGCTGCTTATATTTTGGCTTCATTTTTTTTTCTTTACAAGGCCCAGCTCTGAGGAGAAGCTTCTCCAAAATATTTCCTAGTTTTAGTTTATTGTTGTAGCATCTAGTTCTCTGGTTGTTTTCCCCCTACTGTTATCATGGCACACTTTAAGGTAAGCAGCTTTGTAACTTAGCCATCCTGTCGTGCAAGATGGCCATCTACTGTATGGTGGCTTAGTTTTACTTCAGACTTTGCCTCTGTGCCAGTGAATTAGTCATGCGTCCTGCTGGCATTAAGCCAGTCTCACATCCGTGTTAATGGCCATAGAGGAGACTCAGACTTTGAACCTTTTCTCATGGATTTTCGCCTGGTCATGTGTGACACACACTAATGGACCCACGTGCTTTGAAGCTGTCTTCACCCACGGAGCAGACTGGATACTGATTAGATTATGCTGGATTATCATTACTTTGTTTGATTTGATTTGTTTACTTATATTTTACCTCTACAGTAATGTTCAGTGCACTGGGCTGCCTCCGCTGCCTTATCTCTCTGCACGAAAACTTAACCACTGATTTCTCAGCGCAGTGCCAACATCTGGAGGGATCAGCAAGTTAAGCCATGGCCTTTTAACCCTCAAGTTCAGTCAATCCATTACAAGCACGATCACTGCAGCTGCACCATTTCACGTCATAATATTTTTGCAGCAGTGTCTTCCACTTCTTCCTGGAAGACTTTTTTTTTTTCTTTTTCTTTTCGTTGCTTTGCTGTAGCCATAAATTCTCCAGGTTTGCCTAAATAAAGATGTTATTTTACAGTTTGAGGGCAGTAGAGGTAAAAAGGTTCAGAAAGTACCCTACGTGTAGTTTAGTTTTGATACAAATCCACACTAAATATAAGATTAGGGACTGTTTCATGGCTGAAAGATAGCTTTGTTTTTTATTAGATAAATGAGCAAGGAAACAACTTGAAGATAACAAGTACTTTGTCAAAAGTCCATTGAAGCTTTAATATGAGTGAGAACATCTTGAACTCCTGGTCCTCTTACTGGCTTTTTCCAGAACTTACATTTCAATTCACTTATCTCAACAAACTCCACAGAGAGAAACTTTGGGATTGAGTTGAATGGGCCGTGAAAGGCTACAGGAAATAAAAGCTCTGTCTTAACAAGTACGTCATGATGTATAAATGGAAAAACACCAATCTCTATGCTTTTTCCAGTTTGCTACATGTATCCTCTTTTAGATGCACTTTCACATTTTTTTTTTTTTTTTGTCTTATTTCAGAAATACAACTCCATTCTTCATGTCGAAAGTGTTGTATCCAGCTGCTTGGCTGCGTTCTGCAGATTAGTAGATGTAGAAGGTTATGCGGGCCTTCTGAGATGGACCTGGTTGAGGGAGTAATTACAAGCTTTCCAAAGGGTGGAAGGGACCAGTAAGACCCTTTTTAATCCTGGCATTTAATTTTGTGAATGTTAGGAGGGTCTCCTGCAAGGGAAGGGCTGCATGGTTGGAATTTATAGATATAGCTCCACCCTGAATGAAACACATGCACACGGTGAAGCGCTGTAGCCTTCCACCACATGATACGAGCCATAATATTACGTTCCCCCTTCACACATTCCTTTGCAGTAGTTGGAGAAAGTGTTTTTTTTATTTAGCGGCTGTCAGTCATGATTCAGCTCAGACATCCTTATTATTACTGTGCAGCTGAACCTTGGGTTTATTTTTGTGTGTGTGTGTGTGTGTGTGTGTGTGTGTGTGTGTGTGTGTGTGTGTGTGTGTGTGTGTGTGTGTGTAAATTTTTTATTTTTTTATTTTATTTTTTTAATCTTAATTTGTGTGTGCTTTTGACTGGCTCCAATGATTCACACTGTTATCTGAACAATAAGCAATTAAGTTATTTTCTACATTACCATCACAGCTGTACTTTTCTGCAGCCAATCAGGTTTCTTGTTTCACAGCTGATGTGCTGCACATTGATATTCAAGCTTCAGCAGCTTGAAAAAAAATAAATATATATATTATTAGTAGCCATAATATGTACTTTTGTTTGTTGGAAGTCATAAAACAGGGTAAAGTTTAACTCTGTGCTTAAATGATTAACAGAAAGGTTCAGTGGAGTTGCTGCCAGAGGATGGCTGTTCCTGATAATTCTTAACCTGCAGGTGTAATGATGCAAAACCCTCAAGCTAGTGCTGTCATAGATTGTCATTCAAGCATGCACATGCTGCAAGATGAGCAGTCTACCAAAGAGAAAAACTACTTGTTAGTGACACACAGTTTTATCCATGATAGTTTAAGCTCATTTTTCCAGACTCTCCTCATCCACATTATTCTATTGTTGTCTCATTATCCTAAATGTTCAGATTGCAGGTAGAAGTAAGGATGGTAGGACATAAAAATCTTTATTTTATAAACTTTTCTGGATTTCCTTTTTAAAGAGGAGTTCATAAAAATGCTACACATGAAAGAAAGCTACACGGTCTTTCTTCATAGATTCTAGTTTAACAGAAATGCAGGAGAGTAATACCGAATGTTACTAAAAACATTGCCATCCTCAGTACACCAAACATTGGCCGTTACACCTGGTGCACACGAGGTCAACAAAACATTGGTCCTGGCTTTTTATCGACACAGCAGATCCATCCCATCAGAACAGGAGCCGTCCATGGGAACCGGACCTGTCTGTTGTTCCAGCTGCACGACATTCTTTTCAGAGGCAGCTACCCAGCACTGTACAGCTTCCACTGTTATCCATTCATGACTGCACCGGCGCGGCCTGCCACTGATGTCTGTTACCCCAGCCCTGTAGAGATAAACTGTTTCACACAAGCCCAGCTATGTGGATCAACAATGCAAACTCAGACGTGGAACTATAAAGTCCGCAGTGAGAAAGTTGAAGGGCTTCAAAAGATAAAGTTTTCTATCATCTAGCCGTAACATGTGACTGGATCAGAGATCTAAAAGCTGCAGACGGCTTTACATGCTGGCATGTCCAGATGAGAGGGAAAGGCAGCTGCTGGAAAGCTGAACTTTTGAAAACCCTGAAATCAGGGAAAGTGACATTACTAAACTCTGACGAAGACGGGCAACATTTTTAAAGCTTGCTTGCAGCTGTCAAGGTTTAAATGTTGCTTTTAGGTTTGATGTGCGACTTCCTTTTTGGCAGGGGTGTGTTTAGAATCAGTTTTCTTGGCAAGCAGAGTAAATTCATAGTCTCGGTTATAGTTTCACTTACAGAGCATATAATACTCCTGTGTTTCTGCCATATTTCTACTTATGGAGATTCAAAATGGTGTTGAATAACATAATATACAACAAAAGCACTGAGAGATTTCACTCTCATGAAACGGCTTGGTAATGCTTCACTCACCTTTTTTGTTTTGTAACGAACAAAAGTTAATAAGTAGGGGAGAGCGTGCTGGTGTGGTGGTTGCCTTGATTCCACTGTTTGGTGGGTTCTTTCTGTGTAGAGTTCTCCGTGTGCTTGTGTGGGTTCTCCCAAAGTACTCTAGCTTCCTTCCACATTGTGGAGACATGCATGCGATTGGATTCATTGACAAATCTAAACTGGCTTTAGGTGTGAATGTGAGAACTAGGATAGGCTCAAGCACCCTGTGACCCTGAATTGGATAAGAAGAAAATAAATGGATGAATGGATAGATGTTACTGACTGATGACACTTAATTTGTCTACACCTGCATGGAACCGGGTGTCTAAATCAGGTAGATAATTTTCTCTTATGAGAACATGTCTGATTTTGTTACCTTCACCATTGAAGAAAACAGATGGACAAAATAGTCATTAGTACAGATGACATGTTTTCAAACATTACGTCAGAGGTGAATCAACACGCCACAGTAAATTTTCATATTGCGACATCATATGCTTATTGCTGTTGGTTTGGAACATTTGATTCTATTTAAACAAAGCTTAGAGTGAGTGTCCCTTATGCGGGGAGGAAAAAAAAAAGCAGTGTTATTTTATCTGAGATCATTTTATGTCTTTGATCCAAAGACTGTGTATAAAAATAGACGTGGTCACTGTGATTCGGTTTGTGGACTACCATTCTGAAGCCTCGAGTTGCGCAATTTGGCTGAAGCCATCTTGTTTTTGTTAAAACCAGATGTCACAAGCACAGGTTGGATCGTAGTGAGTAATCGAGAACACTACACACCCATACGGTAGTGGTGTCAATCAGTAGGGAGCCACACCCTAGCACATACATAGGTTTATTGTCTGTTGTTCTAAATGGAATTTCATTTACATAAAGTTTGAAACTAGTGATTTGCAGCATAAATTTCATAAGTGAATAAGTGTTTCTTTGCGTCATAAGTGAGCAGTACGGTCATTTTATCATATAAATTTGTGCAATCAGACTTCTTTTTGCAAGCAGAGATCATCAGTATCAGAGGAGAATCATAATTAAAATGTCAAAACAATCAAGATGATGCTGTTCTACATGTTTCACAAAAGTCTTTTTTTAATACTTAAGAAATTTGTCAGTCACTTTGTAATAGAGTTTTCTATTAAGACTTCAAATTTTTCTGACTTCACTGATGGCTGACTATTACTTTTTTACGTTAGTGAAGGTAAAATTCCTGTCACACTGTGTTCTGACTGTATGTGCAATTGATTGTAATTTCATGAAAGTCATTCTCAGAAAATTCCATATGCAATTTTATTACTTTGGTGTCTGAAAAAAAAGTCACAGTGTTGCAATTCAGGAATGTTTATGGATGCTGGATTTTGTTAAGCAGTAATTAGCTGAGATGCACTCATGATACATGTGCAGTAAATCATGTGGGAGTGTCTGACATTGTTTAGATTAAAATTCTTTGGGATGTTATCACCGTTTCGAGACTGCAGTGTTGCATATTCTGAAGGTGTTTTATTAAACACAGGACTTCAGAATAATGATGAGAAGCAGTTCAGCTCTTCTGCTTTCTTTCGTTTGGACATTGGTTTGGACATTGCTTCATTCCTCCAGCATCCCTGGCACACGTGAATAGCATCCTTCTTCTCTCCCTGTCACACATTTCCACCACACATAGCCTTCTTTTCTTCCTACAGCTCTTCAAACAAGCCCTCTTCAAGCAAACCCTTCAAGAAGTTGTTCACAGCCGGTAGGGGTGGGGGGGTGGGGAAGCTAGCTGGGCGGTGGCCACGGCCCTCCTGTATCCTATTAGGACTAGGAGTGTTGAAAAGGGGTGTGGCCTGGAGCCAGTAACA
This sequence comes from Haplochromis burtoni, assembly GCF_018398535.1. Lineage (NCBI taxonomy): Eukaryota > Metazoa > Chordata > Actinopteri > Cichliformes > Cichlidae > Haplochromis > Haplochromis burtoni. The sequence continues at coordinate 2,320,974 of NW_024582369.1, forward strand.
TCTGTGCCTCTCCCCTCTGCCCCCACGGCATTCTGCAGAGAAAGGCAGAGAGAAGGAGGCTAGGGAGGGAGAGAATACGAAAGAAGTACTCGCCAGCCAGCTGGCTGTGTGCATGATCTCAAGCAGCAGTTCGTTCTATGTACGGCGAGTTTATCCCTTGTTTGCCCTGCAGCCATCACAGAAACACATCCTCAACCTAAGTGGGATTTTCCTTTGACAGCCTCTGAGAAGGTGCTTATTAGCCACTTAAACCTCATCCAGATGACTTTGAACCTGCGTGGACTACATACCTTGTGCAGGAAATGCTCCACTGCATGCTGTGTACAGGCATAGTTTTTTCTGTCGACAGTGCAGAAAGCTGGATACTGCAGTGAGTTGAGGATATAAAGGGAATGCTAAGAGCACAACAGAGGGAAGCTCTCTCCTGGACAGGGTAAGACAAGCAAAATGCATCTTCCAATTCTACCCTATAATTAAATGAATGCAAGGAAAAGGAGCGAGGAGCCGAAGCCGGCTATCTGCTGGCTGAAATGTTTGAGTGTGGACTGCATGTGACCGGGAGATAGTTGGAGGCTATCAGCGTGTGAGTGAGGGGAGTCGGGGCTGCTGGTGTGCTTTATCATTCCCCAGAACACAAGCTGGATTGGATTCCTCTCACCAATACGTAGGTGAATGTGTCACGTCTGTCTAATTAAGAGGTGTTGGTGCAGAAAAACAGTGTTGCCGTAGTAACCGAGGGGGAAGGGGAGGATGACAGGTCGCTCCTGCCGGGCCCCACGGCTGATTTCATGGTGGGAGAGTTGTCCTGTGTATGCGGGGAATGCCCCATAATGACAAGGCTGCTCTGGAGATAGGGTGAGGTGCTGGTAGAAATATGTGCTTACACACACAAACACACACACACAGACACAGTGGCTACAGGG
>NW_024582369.1:2326896-2349404 GCF_018398535.1 Haplochromis burtoni
CACTCATGTAGCATCAGGAAAATCTGGCACACTGAGCCTTTTACGGTTAACGGCAGAGAATCCTAAAGAGGTTAATAAACTGACGGAACAAAATCAACAAAGAAAGATGTGACAGCTGGATGAAGTGTCAGGTCATCCTTAAATTCTTTAGTTTTCCCTGCACATGTTTAGTAACGTGAGTCTCTTTGTGTTTAGCTTAAGATGCTCTTCTTACTTCTGCCTTTTCTCCAGTGGACCTGACAGTTGTGCAGGTTTTAATGGAGAGGTCTTGGGCAGGCACCATGGGCGGGCTCACACTCACTTCGCAAACACTGGGATTGTTTTTACAGTTTGGACTCATGCCAGGTCACCCGCCAAACCACATGGTCAAGAAAACAACGAGACTATCCACAGACAGAAATCTCCTTCACACAAAGAGAGAAGTGTTTGTTAGGAAATGGGTGGGCGGGTCTAGTTATTGGATGTGTATGAATGAAGGAGTACAGAAGAATCTGGGTTAATCTGTATGCATCTGCCTACAAAAGGCATGTTTCTCTGTTAAAGTCCAGGACTTGATTTATTTCAGGATGAATAGCATTCTTCTTGATCATATGAACAATGGGACTGCTACATGGCACCACCATCAACTTTCAGACTCTTAACATTTCAGACATACTACTACATGGATAATTACTGGATATGACCACTAATTTGGCTGTTACTTCTTGGACAGTTAAGATCAGTTCAGCTGGCTAGGCTGTACGTGACCTGTAATTAAAGATAATCTGTTGCTCCCTCTCAGTTAGAGCAGGTGACAGTGGAACGTGTTGTAGTGTGGGTGTTGTTCAGGGTCACAAGACTCACCTGGCTATGAGAGGAATGTTGTCCTGTTGCAACAAGCCTCTGTTAGGTTCGACACCTTGACCGTCTGACAGACAGCCTCCGGGGACTAATGTGAGCGCACTCAGGTCTCAGAGGGTAAACAATTCCAGCACAAAGTCTTCACAGACATCAGATGGTCTCCATGTTCAAACACTCCCGGTGACCTTCTTCGGATGAGTGAGTCGTGGCATATCCTCTGGCTACTGTAGCTGGATGGGGGACCAGCTTTGTCCCACTCTGGCTCACAAGTTTAAACAAAGTTTAGCTAATGGAAAAAAATGGGCAGCTTTGTGTACTAATATGGTCAAAGAAGCCTTTGAAAGGCTTCTTCCCTTCATGCTAGAATAGATTGTGAGTGTGAAGCTAAGCAGCTGCTGCCGAGGCCTCCAGTAGTCAATTTAGAAAAGTCAAGGATGTGTCAAAATAAATATACTATTCAGTGTGTTAATAAAAGAGAGCTGCTGTGTACTTTATCCCACGTGTGGCCATTTGGCCTCGGGCACCGTGTATTTCTAGTGGTACTGTATGCTTTTCATTCACTCTGTTGTATATTTCGGTACGTTTGCTTTCTTTCTTTTTTTTTCTTTAGAAAAGAGTGATTATTGTTAAAATGGAATACATGTCATGACTAGTATTGTTTGACAGTTTGTCCAGTTAATTGTAGTTTGTTGGCTTTCAAGAGCAAAAAGCAGTGATGTGGACAAGTATCTAGTGCTTCGGATTTGTCAGAGTAGCAGTTCGTTATAAACGCAGTCTGCCTTGAGACAAAATTTTAAAAACAAATTTGTTTAAAAGTTAAATTATATCTTATGTTACTGCTTGTGTTAATTATATCTCTTTTAGAGGTTTGCTCCTTTTGTTGTTAGAATCGGCACATCTTAAAGGAGTTATTTGGTGCTTAAGAATAAAAATGATAGAAGGCGACAAATTTTTCTGGTGGTTGGAAAAAGTTGCTGACATCCGTAATTTAAAAAAAAAAAAAAAAAAATACAGCTGCTGGATAGAGGAAACCCATATGAACCAAAAGTGCCAAAAATGGGACAGTGATGCTATCGGGCCCTATTTAGGTTGACCAAAGACATTGCTATAGGAAATGCCCTCACTTTCTCCTTTGGAAGAAATAACTAGTTTGTTTCCTCGGCTCGCTGAGAATAGCGACCCACAATCTTCGATTACCGCTAAGGACGTGACCTGACCAGACTAAATTTAAAAATGCTTCACACTGAACTTGATGCATTCAGTCTGTGTGGAGCATTTGACTTATAGGAAATCACTGGAAAAGGTCAAGTGAACAGGGTTATAATCTGCTGGGCTATTGGTCACCACGACAAGACGTCCAGACATTTCTGCAGTTCAGCACAACCTCTGTGGTTTATGATGCTGAGCCTCACACCACAGTGTAGGGACAGTGTAGAGATATTTTTGTGGTATGCTGACGACAGCATACTTGCGGATATCTGGACATCTCTTTTTTTTATTTCCCAGACAGCAGATATGTCCTTTGTGCACTTGATTTCCTTGTTGAAGATAAACCATCGGGTTAGCGAGCACACTCTGCAACTTTCTTCTCTCTTTGTCACGTTTAACATGATTATTATACTTGTACATGTGTTCCAGGTTGTTCTGGTTTTTTTGGGGGGGGTTTCCTAGTGAGTTTTGATGTTTGTTTTTCTTTTAAAATCTTACCTTATGTTTTACTTTGAGGCTTTAGCAACAACCTTAGCATCTGTCACCCTTGGCTGAAAGCAGAGAGGCAAATGTTTCAAGCACAGTTCAGTCTGGTCACAGGTCAAAGTACAGTCTGAGTGAGATGACTGAAGGGCTCTGGTCTTAACCTCCTAAGACCCGAACTCTTTCATGGCATGCATTTTTAATTTCTCTTTGATATTGGGGCTGACTGGGACCTGATGAATGTTAAAAACAAAGAATTACCTGATTTTATTTTTATTTTTTTAATTTTTATTATTTTTCTGTTTTTACCTGATTTTTACTCCTGAGAAAAATGAGATCCACATATGAAGACGTTCGCTTGAAATTTTGATTGAACAGTGTCAGTATAATGTCCTCGTAAGTCGATATCAGGCTTTTGTAGAGCAAAGTATTTTGGTCCAGGCAACCCCAAATGTGATGTCCACATATGTGGACACCAGGTCCTAGGAGGTTAAACAAGACTAAAGATTTAAACTTTGAAAGTTTAGCTGTTACAGATTGTCCCTCAGAGCCAGAGTTTTAACATCACAATGGCACTTGAGGAAGTGTTGGGGAATTTCCAATGTCATCAGGTTTTATCTTGTCATGATTATTAAAATTTGGACAATAAATCTGTCAGTTGGATATTTTTGTCAGAACCAAAGTAGTCAAACAGCAACCTAAAATATACTGTATCTGGTATTTGGGGGGAGGGGTTACTTAAATGATCCCAAATTTGTATTTATTTTTTTAAATAATCTTCCTCTTGTAAAACTTTCATTGATATGCTGAGACGGTCGTCAGCAATGCTGCTCGTTTGGGACAGCTGAACTCTGTGTATTTTTATCTGTGATAGACAGGCAGGGCAGATAGTTGAGTAGGATTGTGCACATTTCCTACGTTACTGTGGAAACTTACAGCTGCTACAGACCAAACCAAATGTGTAGCTTGTACTGCAGCAGCCAGAAAGTAGAGTCACGTGACTGGATCATCAGGAAGATTGAAGCATTGTATATTCCAGTTTGACATAGTCTCTAAATGTTTTAAATCTCCCCCATCATTAGGTCAGTATGCAGACTGATTTGTACAGCAGCTCAGGGATTACTAAAAGGCCTGCTTTAGCTTTCCCCCCCTCACTGACCAAACCAGTCTCTAAAGACCAGAAGGTATAACACACTGCTCGCCACGGTCATTGTAAACACTCCCTTCTAATTACTACTCGTTAGATCTTCAGAGAAAAGCCAATCCTGAATAGGAGGAATTGGACACGAGAAGACCTGAATTTGCTAATCCAGTCAAATTATCTCCCCCCTTTCAAGTGTCACACTCTCATTGCAGGGCTCTATTGAGTAAATGATATAACCGAGTCTTTTGGGGGCAGAGGACATTGTACTTGCCTTTCAAAAATCATGACCCTACCTCATTAAACATTAGCAGAATCAGAGGTTCATGTTGTAGTACAGTACAATTGTGGCTGGAAGCTTGCTGTGGTTTAATTGAAGAGAACAGAAATTATCAGTCTTTGTTTTTAGCACTTTTCAAATTGTCTTAATTGTGTTTTATTCTTTTTGAAAAGCCAGTTTAACTATGCAGCACAGTGGGGTGGTGGCTAGCTCTGTTGCCTCACAGTAAGACGGTCCTGAGTTTCCTAAGCTATACTGAGTTTGACTCCACCATCTGGCCAAGATCTTTCTCTGTGGCATGCACTCTAACTGGGTACTCTGGCTTCCTCCTTGAGTCCAAAAACAGTAAGCCACTTTTATGCAGTTAGTTGGGTTAGGTTAATTGGTGATTCTAAATTGCCCACAAAAAATTGAATTGAATGTGAGTGGAAATGGTTGTTTGCCTCTCTGTGTTATTCCTGCGTCAGATTGGCGATCTGTCCAATGATAGCTGCGATAGGATAAGGATAAGTGGAAGAGAATGGATGGATGGACAGTTTAACTAATGTGGTCAATACGTCACTCTAATTTGGTCAAGACTCACTGTCCCCTCTTTGTGTCTACAGTGCTCTCTGACGGAGGCCAAACTCTGAGGTGGAGGAGGCTGTAAAGAGGTCCTGAAGGAGCCTCCCCCCCCTCCCTGCCTGACCAGTTAGACATTGGATCGCCATGCCTCCTCGGAAGCGTGGTGGGGGTAGCGGTGGTGGCGGCGGTCGCAGCGGCTTCTCCGCCATCTTCTGTTGTTTTAACAACAGAGACCATCCAGAGATCACCTACAAACTGCGGGATGACTTTGCTCTGCAGTCCATGGAGCCATCACTGCCCATGCCGGGAAATGATGAGCTGGATAGCATGTTCGCCGAGTTGGTGGTAAGACACTGTTCCATTTAGTTTTTTGTTTTTTGCACATCTAAACACTTACAGAAATCAGTAGGTAATCCTGATGTGTCTTATTCAGGATTACTTACTGGAACTTTTATTGTCATGAAAGTATTAAAAATAAAGGTTTCTAGCAAGTTTGAATTCCAGCGCTTCTTTAAAATAAAAGGCCAGCACTTAGCACTGTATCACTGGGCCACCTTGGGATGATTATGACCTTTAAAAACCACCCTATCATACAAATCAAGACAATTTACAATGAAATACTTGAAATATTTTCCAAACTGACTTAAGTGGATGTTTTAAATTGGCTCTAAAATATATTCTTACTACATTGTTTACCCTGTCTGTTACATTTTAAGGCATTCCCAAATAAACTGCCACTTCCTCCCAGTTTAAACTTACACTAACTTGTGAATAACAGGGCCAGACTGCCTTTTTTCCCCTGTCTTATTGTCACTTCTAATTTGTCGTGCCCTCCTCTCGCTCTCTCTTCTGGCCCCTTTTTCTCTCTCATGGTTGCCACAGTAATCTAAGCATGACATTTTTGCACATCAATAGGCCTTATTCAGGAGCTCTTAATGCCTCGGCCTCCTCCATCTGCTAATTGCTTGTTTTTGTCTACCACTCTTTATGAAGACATAATTGAGTACGTTGAGTGTAACGACAAAGAGGCTTTCAGTTGCTCTGTTTACTAGAAGAAAACAGCCACGTGCTTTTCTTTTCACCCAGTATGAGCCACCATGTGCTTGTATAATCAGAATGGGTTTGCTGGGGGGAAAAAAGGCTTATGTTGGAGAAACGAATTTTGAACATCTGCTCTGTTACGATCAGTTAAACTCGACCTTTGAATTTGAAATTTACTCAGACAGTCAGGTGAAGCTACTTTTCCTATCATGCGTTCATACCCAACATAAAACACATACATGCTTTTTATGATTTAGGGAGTAATTGAGTCATTTCCCCAAACACACGTGGCCCTTTTACTGAGGATGTCAATAGGGACTTGATCATTGCACATATTGATTCACCAGGCCTACATTCTTTAGCAAATGAAACCCCCAAAGGCACGTCCCATGATGACTAGTTGTCATTAAAATATTTTGCAATTATTCTGTTAGGTAAACTGCGTTAACATAATCTCTATTTCTCTATAACTTCCACTGCCTCTTTCACATATAGTCATTCAGCTACAGTTCAGCACAAAAAGCCCATAAATCCCTCAGATAAGTTACAGATCTTGCTGAAAATGTCTCAGTCAGTTTTTTTTCCTGGTATTTAGTCAAACGCTTCCCAAAAGCACCCTTTACGCGCCTCTGTGAAATGTCTTTTATACGTTGTGACACATGTTGTTTCCAGATGTTTGTTACCACATGTTGAGCAGGCAAACCACACCTTATCTTTTCCCCATTACTCACACATCTAAAGCCGGGAAGACATCTGATTTGTTTCAAAATCGCACTGAATATATGATGAGACCATCCAGTGATACTATGAAGAGTGAGCTAAAAACAGCTAACAGAGCTGCTCTTCACTTATGTTTTGTTTGGTTTGATGTCAGTTGTTTGTAAATTTGCAGGATGATGGTTTTGAGAAAGATGCTCGATATTTTAACACTCGAGTTATCAATACGGGTTTCATAATCTAACGTTCAGCGATTTGTTACTGTGACTCAGCACCAACATTTCTTAACCTTTTTCTTCTTTTTCATCTTCATTTTGCAGGATGAGCTTGATCTTACAGAGAAACACAGGGAAGCCATGTTCGCACTGCCTGCAGAGAAGAAATGGCAAATCTACTGCAGCAAAAAGAAGGTAAACAGATCTCTGTTGGCTGCATAGCACATTACACCATATCAGCCTTCATAGACTCGCTGCTGTCTGCCTTTTTTTTGGGGGGGGGGGGCTGCAAATATCCCAGTAGCCAATTTTATGTAATCTCCTCCCTCATTGATTTGTTGATCCCTTGAGCTGTGTGTTTTCTGAGTCTTTTATCGCTGGATCCCTATGCTTACTGCAGACCATTTTATTTTGATGTAGTGAATATGTCACTGCTTACAGTAATATTCAGGACAGCATTGTGAACCACCTTTTGCTAATTTAATAGTGTGCCTCCTTAGGAATTCAACTTGACAGATAATTAAAATATAAAGGGTAGCTGAAAGGGTGTGTTAATGGAAACTAGCAGTTAAAGTTGACGTACGTCTGTACTGGTTTTAATCTCTCACAAAAGAGGGAAGTGGCTAAATAACATGAGGGAAGTTTGATACTACGCCAGTGCAGTATATTTAAGGCTTCTGCCAGAAACCGGTTAGTCTGCAGTGTTCTCATCTAAATTATCAAACCATTCCTGTAATGTAGAGGCTTCGGTACTACGCCTTCCCCACAGTACTGAAGTAGTTCTGGTATCTGCAATATTTTGCTTTAAGAAATAAGTAACTTACATTTCAGACTTTATTAGGATCAAAACTTGGGCTCATTTTCATTGCATCTGCCTACTGTTTGTATAGCCAATTAATGTATTGCTTATGCAAGCCATTATCAGTCAAACAGATAGCTAAACATTTCAACAAAGCACATCATTCCCATTCCACAAAGTGCTTGTAATATCCCAGCATTAATCCCCTGTTCTGTTATACATCTTGAGTTAGTCACTTTCTCCCTCGCTACAAAGTAAATCTTTTCTACTTAAAAAGAGCTCCTTTGTGAATAACTTCCTTGAGCGGATGCTACATGAGGTGCATATAAAAATAGTGCGTAGAGGGAGTAAAGCGAAAGCTAAATCTGGCCTCCTACATTAGATAATCCACTAACAGGGAAGGTACTGTCAGAAATGATGAAGTTCTGAAGATTTCAAAGTTCCTATTTTTTCCCTTTAAATTTTGACAGCGCATTTCCTCCCACACAGCGTGGTTTTTCTCTTCTTCTCTTCCTGCCTGATTCAAAAATGAAGAAAACTTGGCATATTTTTGATTTAGATTTTTTTTTAATTCTCTTTTAGGTAACACACCTATCCCATCAAAGCATTCATGTAGACACAACATATACTCTACTACTCTGTGATAGTGTCGTGTTTCATTATGGCCTTCCAGATAAAAGGAACGTCAGCTGTTTCTCCACATAATAACAACTCATCCTCAGTATGCAGGAAAATGCAGACGCCTGTTCTGCTTTAGCTCAGTGCAAGTTCAGCTACCTCTTAATGTGCCCACACATTTTTACAGCAGTGTTTCAAGGCCAAAGGTATGAGGGTGTAGGATATCCTGTCCTGACTAGTATGCAGACGGGCCATGCAGATTTATTAATCTTTTCCTACATCTGGTAACAAACTGGATGGTGAGGAGTACTGGGATTTAGCCAGATGGATTGGATATTTAGATTGTGTGTGTGTGTGTGTGTGTGTGTGTGTGTGTGTGTGTGTGTGTGTGTGTGTGTGTGTGTGTGTGTGTGTGCACTATGTAAATCCCCAGATAAAACAGCTGCAGAAAGGCATAGATGTTATTAGGCCAGAACAGCAGAGCAAAAAAAAAAAATCACCATTGTTTGAAATGTCAGTTTTCTTCCTGAATGTAAATGCTTTTGCTTTAGCCAGCCCAGAGAGTTTAAATATGCATGAAACAAATGTAGCTCTTGGCAATGAATTGAATAGGTGCGTTTCCCAAAATGTCAAATTACTCCTTGTAAAGATTTGTGTTTGAGCCAAAAGTGTGTATTCATGTTGATGGATAATTTCTTTGCAGAAATGGTACGTTTCCAGCACAGTTAAGTTATTGGATATGACGAGAAGCTCGAGGAGCCACGTCAAATTTTCCTCTTTCACTGGACACATACTTTAAGTATAGGTACACTTATGGCTTACTTTAGCTGCAGACAGCATCAACTAGTCAGTCACAACAAGGCAAGTGATGGAGAGTGCTGCATGCTCCTGCATCTACTGTGCCCCAGTTAGTGGCCTTATTTCAGTAGCATCACAGTGCACCTTAAAAATAAACCTCAGAATCGTTGCTTTACTTCTTTTGTGTTAAAGGGAAGTTGGGGGAGGATTTAGGTGAGTCAACCCTTTTTAAATGCAGTGTGGACCTACAGAATAAGGGTGAGGGAGGAGAGACAGAACAGACATCAATATTGCTGACTCTGCAGCAAACTTTGGCTCCAACTCGGACAGATTAAAAACTCACCATCAGAGATTCAGAGAGGAAGGGTGCGTGCGTGCGTGCGTGCGTGTGTGTGTGTGCGTGCATGCAGAGAAAAGAGGAAGCACTTAGTTGTCCAAAGCAAACAGGAAGGCTTCACTTCCACAGGTGCTTCTTTTGTATGTGAGCAGCGGGTGGGTGAGTGAGGGGGTGATAAGGAGGAAGATGGGTCATTATCGGGGCACTCAAAGCCCAAGTGATGAGGGTGCTCTTTTTCCACCAGTTGCTTCTTGGCTTCAGAAGTCAAGCTGGATGTGGAGGAGATAAGTCATTCAAAGCTTTAGCTGTTTAGTTTGGCCAGACACCTGAGCTGATGAAATCATGCTGTAGAGAATCAATCTGCTTCCTGTCTCTTGTCTTTTGTCCATTTTCTTCAAGGCTACATCATCTGCCAAGAAGATGATTTACTGATCTGGTTGTCAGCAAAGATTTTTTTTGTTGGGTTTCAGATTTTAACGTGAGGAAAAAAGAAAAGTTTAACTTCTAACTTCTTGAGTTCTGAAACGGGCTAACTATTAAATGCACAGTTTAAGATTTCGTAATGTGTCTCTGACCTTTATTTTTTTCAAATGTGAAAAAAAACAAACCCCTCAAAATACACTCCTAGCCTGTCATCATAACTCTAAATAAACTGTGGGTATTTTATATTTTGAAGACCGCTGACTTAGAAGTTAAAGGAGTAACTCTTTAAAATGTAAAAGTGGTCCCACCTCTGCGTCTCCTTCGCCTCTTCAAACTGACTGGACATTTTCCAGGACCCATCTGGTCAAGCTGGCACTGGTCTTGAGTGGAACAGCAGGATCAGTCCTTCCTGTCACAGCACAAACCTTGCAGACCAGCCAAGGCCCACAGTTTCGACCAACAGCGGCCAAATCTCTACAGGCTCGCTTTATTAACCGACGCCCAATTAGTTTCTGATGGTCACAGTTCACTTGTGCCTAATGGAGCATGAGTTAAACTGAAAGCCAAGAAAGCTTTTATGTACATGCCAAGGTTAGCTTCAAGTCACTTTAACCTCAGTGCTTTAGTAGTCTTTTTAAGTCAAATATGAAATCATCTCAGAAGTGCCTAGCAAGTTTTTTGTTTTTTGTTTCCCTCCCCCTCCTTTAAACTTGCAATGCAAACGTGCCCGTGAGCAAGATTAATCTCACCATAAGTCAGGCCATGTCCTTAATCCACGGTTTAAACATGCATTTGCTAATCTCACGATTTTCTCAAGCAGCTGTGCACTCGTGTTTTGGCATTTTTCACCACCTCCTGAAACTTAGTGAAGCTCTGGAGGATAAAATAGCTTGAATATCTGTGTCGCCCTACTTTGAGCTCTCGATTCGTTTTTGGCTGGTGGCTATTTAAGCTCCAGTCCGTCTGTTCCCTGTCCATTTGTCTGTGTTTGTGTGCATCGTGTCTTTCAAAGCCAATCAATCTGAAAAGTGACGGAAAGAGGGGGAAAAAAATAATTTGCTTTGAAGTTAGACTTCAGGGTATTCGAACATGTGACATGAACCAAATAACTTTTCTTCTCATGTGAAATATGTCCTTCCAAACCACATTCTTATGTAACTTTGAAAAATGAAAATCATACCCAGTTAATATTTATGAGCTAATGCCTCATGTTTTCCTTCATTTTAATTTTCTTGTCTACTTTAATGACAGTGAAATGTATTTCATTTTTCTGTTTTTCAGGAACAAGAAGAAAACAAAAGTGCAACTAGCTGGCCAGAATATTACATTGATCAGCTCAATTCAATGGCAGCTGTAAGTAGTAACATGAGCAAGATGTCTTTTTTTTTTATTTACTAAATGGTCTTTTCTTTTATGTAGTGATGAGATATGATGACTTTTAAACATTTTGCACGTTTGTGGTGCTGAAATATCACAACCAGATTTTTACACTTTTTTTTTTTCCTTATTGAAATTTGTTTTGTTTTTTGTGACCTGTTTATCATTAAGAAAATTAACTTTATTTTGGCCTCAGATCTTTATGATGTTCAATCTTTTGCTGAACAGAGAAAGACGCTCCTCGCTCTGGAGAAAGAGGATGAGGAGGAGAGGAACAAAACTATAGAGAACTTGAAGACTGCTCTGAGAACCCAACCTATGAGGTGACCAAAAAGTTTAGAACAGCAAATAAATACACTCACATTCACATTAAAAACTATGGCAGATCCTAGGGATGAAAAACAAATGAACACATTAAATTATAACAGCTTGTGCTATAGAGCCTCAGTTTTAAGGCTACATGACTATCAGGTAAGTATCTGATGTTGCACACTACCAAGACGCAGTAAATAAACTGGAGGTCTGTAGCGTGCAAGCTGATAGCTGTTGATATATTTTTCTTTTTCATGTGCCCAGATAGTTTATGTATCTAAACTCAGCCCCCCCCCCTTTTTTTTTTTAATGTCACCTGTCATCATATCTCCTGTTATTAACCTCCATCGCTGCATCTGTCGCTCTTTTCAGCTCCTCATACTCGTATGGAAATGCACCCTTTAAAAATTGAACACCCGTAAAGGTTTTTCATTGATATAAAAGAACATTAAAGGAGACCCTCTCATTTTCAACACTTACTAAATATTAATTCATTGTACTGCAAGAATACACAAGGACACAAGGAACATTCACTGCAGTTTTAACCCAAAAACTTGGGTATTATCGATGCACTATACTTCTATGGTATAGTTAGTATTTCCTTAAGCGCTAAGATCATCTCTGTAAATCGCAATGACGTCTCTGTTCAGGTTTGTGACTCGATTTATTGATCTGGATGGCCTGACGTGTATCCTGAACTTCCTGAAAAGCATGGACTATGACACCACAGAATCACAGATCCACACGTCTCTCATCGGCTGCATCAAAGCTCTGATGAACAACTCGCAGGGCCGCGCCCACGTCCTCGCTCACTCCGAGAGCATCAACATCATCGCCCAGAGCCTGGCCACAGAAAACATTAAGACAAAGGTGGCAGTCTTGGAGATCATGGGTGCTGTATGTCTGGTGCCTGGCGGGCACAAAAAAATCCTGGAGTCAATGCTGCACTACCAGCGTTTCGCCTGCGAGAGGACACGCTTCCAGGTGGGTGGGAGCAGTTGAGGGCAGTGCTCTGATTTTAAATCTTTCACAGAGACGTAAAGCAATTTAAAAGCAACATTGCTTGAAAGTATTAATCATCTGTAATGGATTTTCATCTCTCAGACACTTGTAAATGATCTGGACCGGAGTACGGGGCGGTACAGAGATGAGGTCAGCTTGAAAACAGCCATCATGTCCTTTATTAATGCTGTGCTGAGTCAAGGAGCTGGAGAGGTAATATATACTGTTTTCATGCATCTTTTCACACAGGAGTCACTTATTCAAGAGGCTCTTTAAAGCACTGCTTGCATCAGTATCTTACTGCTGTTTTTTTCCCCCCGTTTTAGACTAGTTTGGAATTCCGTATTCACCTCCGATATGAATTTCTTATGCTGGGGATCCAACCTGTGATCGATAAGCTACGCTCTCATGAAAACGCCACGTTAGACAGGTGAGGTGCAACTTCACTCCAAAACATAATCTCTTCCAAAGTGGTGTCTGTAAACATTTACAGATCAGTCGAACAGCTAAAGAAGTACAGAAGCACACATACTGTGAGTCAAAACCTCGGCTTTAAACTCTACACATTATCCTGGAACTCTACCCCCAACAACAACAACACAGTAGATTTCAAAGTCTTTCCAACTAATGCGTGTCAACATTAATGCTCTGATCTTTCTAAGCTGTAAGTGTGCGAGTTCATCACTTAATTCTCTGTGACACTTTCAGGCATTTAGACTACTTTGAGATGCTGCGGAACGATGATGAGCTGGCTGTGTCAAAACGTTTCGAGTCGGTAAGGAAAAGAAACATCTCTCCCTTACTCATCATGTGAGGAACAAATGTTTATTCATTTGGGGGTTTTTTATGCTTCTTATCCAGGTACATGTAGACACCAAAAGTGCCACGCAAGTTTTTGATCTCATCCGGAAGAAGATGAGCCACACTGATGCATATCCGCACTTTATGTCTGTCCTGCATCACTGTCTGCTCATGCCACGTAAGTTTAGTTGTTTGTGACTGGACAAACAGGCTTGATAAATATTATATAATAAGAATGTTGACTTTGTCCTGATTAGTCAGTCCAGAAGGTGGATTAGCACATTCCCAGCCAAACTAAAGCTGTATTCATTCAGATGCTAATATTTAGTTCCGTAACTATTTTCCCTACCTCTCACTTTCAATGGATTTGAAGTGAAAGAGCCACTAAAGACACGACTGCGCGAGGCTTTTTGCTTTAACTCTCACTCCTCTATTCTGTGTTTTTCAGGCATTTTTTTTTGAAGAAATGAAAATGGGAGTGAGCCGCAACCAGTGATGTGGTTTCACCCCAGTGTTAGCAATAATCTGCAAACTTAGGAAGGAAAAATAAAACAATTATATATTAAATTTGATGCAGTGCACTTTTAATTTCCACAGTAAAGTATAACAGCAGTACCGCATGTTGTGCACTGTGAGTTTATAAGGCACCAGTTAACATCTTGTCCCCATGTGACTGATGAAATTTCACCAATCAGTAAGAAATACATTTGTCATCTTGTTGTAGCCTTTAATTATTTTGCCTCCTTTAGGCTATCTAACCACTGTGGATCCAAGTGTAATCAGTATTTTCTCCGATAACACTGAATGGAAGAAACATGAGTAATGGGAAATTTGCTTTCTTTGCTCTCTTTCTTTCCGTGTCCAGACAAGAGAAGTGGAAACACCGTACAGTACTGGCTGCTATTGGACCGCATCGTCCAGCAGATGGTCTTGCAGAATGATAAAGGTCATGACCCTGACGTCACACCACTGGAGAATTTTAACGTGAAGAATGTTGTCCGGATGTGAGTGCACCGATTTTCCTCTGCACAGACGGACACGTAAACATGGAACGGATTGAAGAATGTAGAACAGGGCTGAAGTAGAAATCAATGTGTTTGACAGCGTTGGTTCAAAAATAGCTCCCCTTTTATGTTCAGAAAAACAATCAGTGAAGTCGTTCGCGGAGACGCTGTAAGTAATTACGTGCGTCATTCTCTCTGCAGGCTGGTCAATGAAAATGAGGTCAAACAGTGGAAGGAGCAGGCAGAGAAAATGAGAAAAGGTGTGTGCGATTATAAATGGAATGGGACAATTTTCTTACCAATGAAAATCACGTTTTAATAAAATCTTGCTTTAATTTCCCCATCACAGAGCACCATGAGCTGCAACAGAAGTTTGAGAAGAAGGAGCGTGAATGTGACGCCAAGACCCAGGAGAAAGAGGACATGATGCAGACCCTCAACAAGATGAAAGAGAAGCTGGAAAAGGAGAGCAATGAGCACAAAAATGTCAAACAGCAAGTGGCTGAACTCACCGCACGACTGCATGAGCTCAGCACCGTATGTTTCCCTTTAAAGTACTTTGCAATTACAATTACCTTCAAATGAAAACCTTAATGAGTAGGATGATGGACTCTGACAGCCAGCGGTGGTCCAGAATAATCATATGACCTAATCTAAGAAGTTAGGAGTAGTCCTTTAGATATCACAATGTGATCTAAATTTATTAAAACCTCAAAATTAAGCAGTTTAAGTTTTGTTTTTTTTTTTGTTTTTTTTTGTTTTTTCTAGATAAAAAGCAGAAATGAAAAAATGAACCATTTTTAACTTCTGTCTGAAAGGTCAGGTTGAAGGGAACACTTCTGTTTATTTTCATATATTTCATATATACTGTTACTGTGGCCCTGAGTTCAAGCACATGCAAGCCCACAAATTACAATGGAAATTGAGTAAAACATAAACGAAATAGAAAATGTTCACAAAAAACCTTATAAAACAAAAGTGTTTTCGGGGTGACAACAATGTGACAGAACAGCTGCCGAGGTGACAAGCTACTGAACGACTAATAGCAAACACCTATCTATGCATGAGTCATGCGATTAAAATGCACATTAGCCGCATCTTTTTGTTCCTCACAACGATGAAAACTGTTAAGAAAAAAAAAACAGAGCCTCCTGTCATTTCCACAGTTTTTATGTCACATTGTTGTCTCCCTAAAAACATGTCCTTTGTATTTTGTGTGCTTTTGGAGTGTTTTTCTATTTGCCTGCATTTTCATAAGTCCAAGTGCATTTAACCTCTCAGGGCCAACATAGAATGCAGATAAAAGAAGATGACAGCTGATGGTTTTGAGAATCCATTTCAGCTAATGTACCCCTTTTCTGCTGGACTATAATCAGAATTCAGAAAGCACCCAAGACCAGGAATCTTGTTTCCAGTCTATAGTGACTACAAGTCTACTGAAATGGCACAAAACTATCATAAAAACTGTGTTATTGAAGGCCAAATGTAGGTTTAAGAAACTAATAATACACAGCTACCTTACTTGAGAAAGAAACTCATGAAATTAGGAAAACCTTTTGCTTTATGATAACAAAAATTAGACTTTTAGACTGGTATCGTTTTAATTATGAATCAGTGTGGTATGGTTTGTGTTGAAAAAAGCATAAAAAAAATTTTTGTAGTTACGATTCCATTGAATGTGCAGCAATACTCTTTCCATGAGAATTGAACCCCTCTCGTGTTCCCATGTGTCTCTGCAGAGGCAGGCAGCTGTTGTTCCTGGCGGCCCTCCTGTTGCCCCCGGCCCCCCTGGTGGCCCGGTGCCTCAACCAGGCTTTGCAGGAATAGCCCCACCTCCTCCACCACCTCCTGGTGGTATGATGCCTCCTCCGCCACCCCCACCGCCTCCGCCAGGTGGCCCTCCACCTCCCCCTGGGCTCCCGCCCATTGGAGGTATCCCTCCACCACCAGGAGCGCCCCTGGGATCATCGCTGAAGAAGAACATTCCTCAGCCATCCAACCCTCTCAAGTCCTTCAACTGGTCCAAGTTAGCTGAGGTATGAAGAGCAGAGGCACAGGAGGCCTCCAGATATTCCTGCTCTTTGTTAAAATTTGACATATAAGATGTCTTATTTTCCTCTCAGAATAAGCTGGAGGGTACAGTCTGGATGGAGGTGGACGATGCCAAGGTTTTCAAAGTGCTGGATTTAGATGACATTGAAAGAACCTTCTCAGCCTATCAGAGGCAGCAGGTACTGAGAATGATGTAGTTCACCTTTCACTCTCACCACATGTTGCTATGTTGTCTATCATTAGATAAGGCCAAGGGTAGATATGTGGGTTTGGGGTGGGCAGAGGGTTCAGTTTGCTTGCAGTTTTTTTGGGGGATTTAGACTTGGCTGCTGTTCAGTTCCTTGGATTTTTTTGCTAAATTTTTTTTTTTTTACTGTTGTACAACTTTTCTTTCCTAAGCACAGTTTGGTCATGGGGAAGAGGTCAGATCAATAAAAACAGGAGAAAGGAGATATTTTGAGATACACTTGGCAGTTAATTAGATTCCAGACTTTCATGCTTGAATGATTTTAAACTCCTCACATTTCGAATGGAACGCTTTTTCTTTTTTTTTCCTAATGGTTTAGATCATTCTGCCATATGTGATTGAAAATGCATGAGTGCGCTGCTCACAATCAGCTGTTCCTTTTTTCTTTCAGTTTGCAACTGATGTAGTTTCTAGAAATTCATAATCGGTAGTTTCTGGATTAGAAGGGCATGTCTTTTTAAAGATGAAACTGCAGACAGCCCAGTATATAAAATGTGATCTAACGCATGTTGAATCCACACACATTAAAAAAAAAAAAAAAAAAAAAATGTGCATTTTAGATACTCAGCATCACCCTGATCAGTTTAATGATTAGTTATGTGCACAGCATGTGAAGAACAAGCATGTAGTGATAATCTGAACAGCCACTTACAGTATGTCTTACTATGCTCACATCATTGCTGATCCATTGTCATTGAAGTGCTGAATGATTCATTTGTTCTTATGGGCTGCAATCACGTAACTGCTTTACTTATTCTAATGAGTGCTTACATCTTCCCTGCTTCTTGCCTGCATTTTAGGACTTCTTAATGATCAATAACAGCAAACAGGTGAGTGCACTTACAGTGCAGTAGTTTCTACAGTCACTCTTTGTTCATATATTTGGCGTCAGCTGTCTTGTCGTGTTTGTGTGTTCTCGTGAATTCTACAGCCACTCTCTTTCCTTTCAAATGTGTTTTAAGCTCTCCTTCGGGATTCTGGCACATGTGTCATCCAGTCCTAATTGTTATGCGTTTGTCTGTGACTGTAACTGAAACAAAATGTGAGCTTCATGCTTTCTAACCTCTTAATCACTGTGCTAACAGAAAGAGGCGGAAGACGACACGCTGGGCTCCAAAAAAGTCAAGGAGCTGTCAGTGATTGATGGCCGTCGAGCTCAAAACTGTAACATCCTGCTCTCACGGTAAGTTCAGTTCAGGATTTAAAAAAAAAAAAACCCAGACACAGCAAGATGTTATTATATTCTATCTGTTGTGCACTGCAGACTGAAGCTTTCAAATGATGAGATTAAGAGAGCCATCCTAACCATGGACGAACAGGAGGACCTTCCCAAAGACATGCTGGAGCAGGTACGGCTTTCATGCAAACATAAAACAGCTGTGCTTTCATTAATGCACGTCAGTTTAAATCACAAGTAGTTAAGAGGTGAGCGGCAAACGTCATGCGCCTTGGAGCGAGAGACAGTGGAAGCAGAGATTCAGGCATGTTCACTGACGACAAAAAGCAGAGGTGTCTGAGTATTCGATATAATGAAAAGTCTTTTCCTTGTCCTTTAGTTGCTGAAGTTTGTCCCAGAGAAGAGCGATGTGGATCTCCTCGAGGAGCATAAACATGAGCTCGATCGAATGGCCAAACCCGACCGCTTCCTTTACGAGATGAGCAGGTGAGTTTCTCTTTATGTGCAGCGTATTATTTCACTGTTTACCAGCTGATAACCACAGAGCTGACAGCATCAGGGCAGAGCAGCTCAGATCTGCTGACAAACAATAGTCTTTGTTTCCTCTTGGTCTGAGTAGATAAACCCAGTGACATATGGTTTTCTACTTAACGGGAACAATAGCCGTCTGTGTGAAACACTGTTTTGGAGAAAGTGAGCCGATAATTTAATAACTTTTATTGCAGTTTTGCAAATAAAGTCATGTAAGACAAAAGAAAGGAGTGTGGTCACCAGCAAAGGTCAGGTCGCTGGTGGGTGAGATCCTGCAGCATAGCAACAGCAGAAATGTATGTAAAGGAAGAATCACACAGTCCGTTTTGTCTTGTTTCCTCTAAGAAGTGCCGCTGTAGTTTCCAGTTTGTCGTCTTACAGGCTGGACTGGAAGACAGATGCCACTGTGGTATTCATTAAGTGCACAGTCTGTGCTTTATAGGCTTAAATCATAAACACAGCCAAAAATAAGCTTCAGTACCACAACTAAAACTTTGATATGCTTATATAAAACTTGTATAGTGTGGCGATTTAAGTGCAATGTTCATGATTGTGGCTTTTGTCTACATTTGTGGATTTCCCTGTTTATAATTTATTATTTGTATCTTTTTCTCCTTCTTCTCTGACACGTTATTTCCATCCTCGGTCCAGAATAAACCATTACCAGCAGAGGCTGCAGTCTTTGTACTTTAAGAAGAAGTTTGCAGAGAGGATAGCTGAGATCAAACCCAAAGTTGAAGGTGGGAAATATGTGCTTTATACAATAAAAATGATATCTCAAATATGATTGCTATGATTTATCCAAAGCAAACATATTTATATCTCCAACTTTGTCTATTTTCCTGCTGCTTTAGCGCTGGGTAAGGCGTCTAAGGAGGTTTTAAACAGCAGAAACCTGAAGCAGCTGTTGGAGGTGGTGCTAGCATTTGGAAACTATATGAACAAAGGTCAAAGGGGCAATGCTTATGGCTTCAAGGTGTCTTCACTCAACAAGATCGCGGATACTAAATCCAGTATCGACAAGTAAGAACATTTTTCAACAGTGGTATTAAAACTTTGCAGGCAGCAGTAGCAAGAATGGCATGCGGTGTATAAAAGTCACATCTGGGAATATTATAGTGATGAAATTTCATGTGGATATTCATATCTGAAAGTCCATCATGAAAGCCCTATATTGCACATTTGACACATTTTGCTGTGTGTTTGCAGAAACATTACTCTGCTGCACTATCTGATCACCATCCTGGAGAAGAAATATCCCAAAGTCCTGAAGTTCCAGGAGGACCTGCAGAGTATCTCAGAGGCAGCCAAAGTCAAGTAAAGGCCGGGAGCAGTGATTCCCAAGTGTTTTCCTAATTTTTGTTTGTAAAATATGCCACCAATTGTGGTTCAATTGTTGGCATATAAAAAGAGAGTTTTCTGTAAAGGGTGAATCATCTGCATGGGGAACCTAATTTTCAGCTACTTCCTTTTTAAGTGAATGGTGATGACCTTTCTTTCTTCCACGCAGTATGACGGAGCTGGAAAAAGATATCGGCAACCTGCGCAGTGGATTAAAAAGTGTAGAGAGCGTAAGTCATGGATATTTATTTGCAAACTCAGCAGAGCTCTTCTTTATGTTCTCTTTCTAATTGCTCCTTTTGATTTCCACTTGCAGGAACTAGAATACCAGAAGAAAGGGCCGCAGGAGCCGGGTGACAAGTTTGTGTCGGTGGTGAGCCAGTTCATCACCGTGGCCAGCTTCAGCTTCACTGATGTCGAGGACTCTCTCATCGAGGCCAAAGAACTGGTGAGTCATTCGGCCTGTGTGGTTTCTCCAGAAAACCCGAGGGTGTGCACGTGCGTTTGAGCAGACCGGACAGCGTCGCAGTCGCCTGCAGACACAGGCGCTGAAAGCTTGCATCCCATTTCCTCTCCATGCAGCTGTTTCTACAAGCCTTACTGACCCCGCCAGGGACCTTTCTAGGAAAGCGACCAGCAGGAGAAGCGTTTCGGCTTCCTGCTGCAGTGCCACCGACACTTTATTGTGCGGCCTGCTTGTCGCCATGTGTGAGGGCCAAGAGTGCAAACAGGAACATAGGCTTTAATATTATTTCACACTGTGGACATCAGATTACACCTGCCAACTTTAAGATGTCACTTTATGTTGTGCAAACAGAATCACAGCATCGAAGCAAACGAAGACGAAGCAAATGTGGATTTTATGGGGACTAAACTCCACTACCAGCAGAAACCTGAACATGTTCACATTTCAAAGGGCCGTTTGACACGCTAACCTGGGATTTATGTGTCTGTCTTCCTGAATGGCAGGAAGAGGTGTTTTTTCTTTATTATTTTTATATGTCCCACAGTGTGTGCCACATTGACATGAGGACTCAGCTGGTAACATGGGAACCATTAGTTGCTGTTAATCATTTACAGTATGCCACGGTTAAATATTTGAATGTTTACAGCGGCCTTCTGTACTCACGACTGGGAGCCAGATAACCTCGTGACCCTCTAAGTGGGTCACTGCATCAGCTCTGTGCATATAAACAAAACAAAAGCAGAAAAAGGTGACTGTGAAATAGAGTTTATTGATTGTTGCTGTGAGGAAGTTGAAAAGAAATGTATTCTTTTTTTTTTTCTTTCTTTCTAATGGGGGAAAAACAAACTTCAGCATCTTTTCAGCTCATAGTTTCCCTGTCTATGCCATAACTGCTGTTAGCGGTCACATTTTTTGAAGCTGTATCTTCCCAGCATGATCTTGCATCTGGATGTTCTTTTTTTTTTCTTTTCTTTTTTAATTTATTGTGAAAAACACCCAACAAGCACATTGCCTTAATTTGAGCTCTGGCTCCAGTCTCTGACCTCAGCTGCAATCAGTAGCCGGTGAGATCTGGATGAACACGGGCTTCAAAGCCCGACCACTCCTGCCCTGCTCTGGTTTCAAAGAGCTGGGGCCTAATGACTCTCCTGTAAAGCAGTCAAAGATGGAATAAAACGCGGTTCTGCTGCGTCCTGCTGTAAATCTAATCCCATGTGCCCCCTCCTCTTCTCTTTGGTCCCGCAGTTCCTGAGGGCAGTAAAGCACTTTGGTGAGGATGCCAGTAAGATGCAGCCAGATGAGTTCTTTGGCATCTTCGACCAGTTCCTGCAATCGTTCACAGAGGCTCAGCAGGAGAACGAGAACATACGAAAACGAAAGGAAGAGGAGGAACGCAGGGCCAAAGTAGAAGCTCAGGTATGCGACTGATCTCTCTTTTCATCCCCTGAGATTCTCAGTAGAGCTATAGCTGCTATTAAACACTTATTTAGCACCTTCAATTTATTAAATACTACAATGCCTTCATTTAGCAAAAGTTACACAGTCATAGGAAATATATTTGATCTGTTTTCTGTCCTACATGAGAAGATAGTATGACTCACATCTGTGCAGCTCATTAGGTCTGATTAGATTAGAGCTGAAAAATGGCTTCCTAACCTTTGATCAAAGGTGCCAGCATCTGCCCACTAACTCCTCTACAGCTCATTGCATTATACAGTGCATTGATATTATATAGTCAAATTGGATGTTATTACGTGACTGCTTCTCTGAGTCATAAATAAATAAAAACCAGGAGGGCTCAGATTCCCGTATCCAAGCAAAGCTAATAATGCTCTTATCCTCTCACCTCTTCAGATATTTAAATGACAGTTTTCATTTGTGTCCCCAGCTACGTGAGCAGAGGGAGAAGGAGCGAAAGGCCCGGAAAGCAAAAGCGAACGGAGAGGAGGATGGCGGTGAGTTTGATGACCTCGTGTCAGCGCTGCGGTCGGGCGAGGTCTTCGATAAGGACTTGTCCAAGATGAAACGTAACCGCAAGCGGATCAACAACCAGAATACAGACTCGGGCAGGGAGCGACCAGTCACAAAGCTGAACTTCTAAATGGGCTCGATCACTCGCAACCCCCTGCTCATCATCATCAGCCTCCCTCTGGGGCGAACTGACATCCACATTCCTCTTCACCCTCCTCCACTCCCACCCACCTCGGCTCCGGTGAACCACAGCATTGCGTCATCGCAGCAGGGCCACACACAGCACAACATGATTAGACCTCTCATCCTCTAAGATTTTGATAAGAAATAGAGCAGAAGCCAAAGGTTGATACTCTTGGACCAAACAAGAGGGTGGAAAAGAAATGTTTTAAGTCATGCTGGAGAAAGGTTTTCACGGGTGTTTTGACAGGATCCGTTCGGTGCCGTTTTTGTACGTGAATCTATGCACAGAGTGAAATGTGCATCTGGTCGAGTGTTTCCGAGGCTGGAAGCTCGATCAAAGCAAGAGGACTATTCCTCTAAATGGGGCCATTTTGTACAGACTGAGGTGTGCTGCTTTCACCTGCCTGGATTTTCCGAGAGATCATTTCTGGAGACTAGACCTAAGCTTCCTCTTGATGCTGCCGCTCTCTTGCAGTCACAGCCATCACAGGACTGAGAGACTGTGTTGTATAGACGGATGTGGTTTTAATTGCAAGTGACACAGCTGAGGGTCGTGTTTTTTTTTTTTTGTTTTTTTTT
>NW_024582369.1:2349424-2356969 GCF_018398535.1 Haplochromis burtoni
TTTTTTTTTTTTTTTTTGGTATTCACCTTTTTTTGACGTGCATCACACATATATATATATAAATCTGATCACTGTATGTTTTTATTTGAACATTTTCCTGTTACGAGCTGGCCTTAACTCTGATTTGATTTTGTTTTGTTTCTTTGTTAAGTGGGTACTCTCAAAGGCCTTGGCCTGATCTGCAATTCTTAACAGGTGTGTGGACACTCGTGTCATACATTGCATACATCTATAGTATACAAGCGTGTGTGCTTGTTACATATGCACATAGGAATTCATAATGCTAAATACCATTGAAACCAACAATTAATGCAATACACTTGTCTTTCCCCTTTGAAGAGAGTGCCCTCCTTAAATGTTTTTTATTATTTGAATAGATGAAATGTTTGCTCCATGCTGGCTGGATTTACACTGCATCAAATGAAAGGGCAGAAAAAAAAATCTGCTCCACATGTGATGTTTTCATTCTTGTGGAAAACATCACATGTGGACGTGCGACGTTCCCCCTTCAGCCTTGTGACTCCATCCAGCCGACACCTCCACCGAACTTTTATAATTTAAACTGCCTTCCATTGTACAATGACCTAAAAATAATAAATGGGAGAAAACTACTGATGAGTTTGATTATTTAGTTTTTCAACACATGCACTTTCACGCAGCATTGACTCTGGTTTTAAAAAGTTGTTTATCGCTACTAAAAACCTTGAACAGGAAGTGGAAGCATCTTTTTTATGGCTGAATTTTAAACTCTAGAGGTAACCAGCATTGTGGCTCCATCTAGTGGTCAGTAAATGCAACAACATTTACACTCCATTTAATGTACACTTCAAATCATCAAAGCAAAAATCCCTTTTTACATTCAGTCATACACGATAACATATTTATGTTTATTATCATATACAATCAAAGTTCACTATCAAGAATATTTTAGTAGATATCTGAATGGCAGTACACTTCCATTTAGCTGTTCTTCAGATTTTATCTTTAGTTATAACCATCCATCCATTTTCTACTGCTTATCTGGGGCAGGGTCTAAGCAAAGCAAAGAAACCCAAACCTTCCTCTCTCTAACCCCTCGTCCAGCTCTCTTGGGGGGGATGCTGAGGTGTTACCAAGCCAGATGAAGAAGAGTACCAGTGACTGAGCTCCTCGCAGTCTCTAAGAGTTAGTTATGTACTTTGCTAATCTATTAAATATAATTTAGGACAATTTAAAGATTCACAAGATGTATAATAGTTTTTGTTTTTCTTAAAACAGGTAAGGAAAACTATTTCTTCATTTACTACTCGGGTAAACCAGGCCACCAAGGTCTTATTTTCTTCATTACAGATCCAAGTCTTGGCCACCTAAACATTTTCTATTCAAAAAATGTGTTTTTGTCTTATTAAAAACCACCATATAACCTCTGTTTTAATTTGCTTTTGTATAGAAAACCTATACGTCTTGCTTACTTCAGCAGGAAACCATGTGTCAGCTTGTCATCTGCCTCCTGCACAAAGCGTGAAACTCCGGTGTAAAAAGCTCTGCCAGCAACTTCCACCACTACAGCTTTGAAGTCTCCACACTTGGTCTCCTGAGCATTAAGACAGAAACACAATAAATGCTTCAGATCATTCTATGATGAGCTGATTCAAAAGAATAATTCAATTCATATTTATTTATATAGCACCAAATCACAACAACAGTCACCTCAAGGCACTTTATATTGTAAGCTAAAGACCCCACAATAATACAACATCTTGTATGTGAGGCGAAGGATTTTAAATTTGATTTTAAATTAACAGGGAGCCAATGTAGAGAAAACAGTCTGGGAGAAATGTGCTTTCTCTGTAGTTACTCTCGCTGCAGCATTTTAGATCAACTGAAGGCTTTTCAGGACATCCTGATAATAACCATCTTGTAGAAATAGGAAATTAGAGGTCATCCAGGTCCTGCAGTTTTATTAATTGGTATGTTCTCTGGCTTCATGAACAGATAAAGTTAGGTATCATCTGCATAGCAGTGA
Source organism: Haplochromis burtoni (assembly GCF_018398535.1). Lineage (NCBI taxonomy): Eukaryota > Metazoa > Chordata > Actinopteri > Cichliformes > Cichlidae > Haplochromis > Haplochromis burtoni. The sequence continues at coordinate 2,351,430 of NW_024582369.1, forward strand.
AAAGCATGCTATGCCTTGAATTAGTTTAACACTTGTGTGAAGATTAATCTCCATTTACATGAAGAAACTGTAGTCTCAAAACAAACTGGAGATATGATTCAAAGCGCTGCAGTGCAGTACCTTTAATACCTGCAGCATCCTCTAATTACTGTAATAAAATCTTGTGGTCCATTGTCAGAAGCCATAAGAAGATCGTTTGTAACCTTCACTAAAGCTGGCTCTGTGCTGTGATGAGGTCTGAAAACTGACTGAAACTAGAATAAACTTCCTCTGCAGATGATATATGCAATGTGTAAGATGAGTAATTCTGACAGCAAGTAGTGATTTGTTTGCTGTCAGTCCACACATCAGCGCGCTGCGTTTTGATGTAAGAGAAACCCGGAGCATCTGCTTCATGGTGACTTCACTCTAAGACATTTAAATACAGGATTTCAAATCAGTATTTTAGAAACTGTCAACCTGAGGAGCCAAACAAAGCGATGTTATATTAAATTGCACCAAAATCCTACACTTAGGATTAAGTATTATTAACTGTATTACTCTTTAGAAACAAAAGATGTCTTCTTTTTAACTTGGATTAATCCTGCACATTTCAATACATCGTAAATCCACTGCGCCATAACGTCTAAATATTTACTTATTCTTTTGGTCTTTTTACAAAATGCACTTCTTTCTTTTCCCACTCTTTGAACAAGAGGCGATCACCCTCATTCCACAAGAGAACAGAAATCGTGATACCTCAACAGCCTTTCCTGTGAACTGGGACCCAGTGGCTCCACTCTGGAACGTCCTGGTCTGGTTCAGCTGGATGAGACCTTTGTGATACTGAAGAGCTACTCGAGCCGTGACACCAGAACCAGTCGGGCTTCGGTCTACCTGAGAAGCACAATTTAAACCTCCTATTACATGAAGTTAAGGTGACACCAATGAACAAAACGCAGACCTTTTATTGTCTTTTGTATGATTCCAACACTTGAGCACTTAAAGAGGATTCAAATAATGGAAGTAAGGACAAAGACTTAAGAAGTGACAACAAATAATAAATGTCCCTAAACGTGTTTTCTTGCAATATGTCTTGTTTTTCTTTCATATTTCATCTGAACAGTTGCTGTGTTTGTCCATTTCATTTCTGATAAACTCCGCAGACTGCACAAATAAAAGACTATGTGACCACTTTACATAATGCTCATTACTCATTGTAAAAGGCCGATCTCCGGCACTGTCAAACTGCTGGCTGTGAGCACAGTCACAGCTGCTCTTCCTTGGCATTAATGGGTGTAGCTTCAGCTAATACAGCTGTTCCAAATTGTAATGTGACTTGTTAAATTGACCAGCTGTAGCACTTCCTGGAATCTGCAGCCCTTCTAAGACAAATGTGCTTAAGTGTACACTTAGAGCTACTTCAGGACTAAAGACTGTATTTAAAGTTGGATGTGGATTCAGGGCCTAAACAAAACAAACAAAAAAAGGTGCTAAGAAGTGCCTTATCTGCATTATTTTTAATGACCAGCAGGGGGACATTCCTCATTTTCCATCAAACTCTGCTGCTTTCTCTTATGATCTCTTTAAACATATTTCTAAAAAGCTTAGGATTTCAATCAGTAGTTTGAAGTCTTTCTTGTTTATTTTTTTATTTTTTTATTTTTATTGTAATCAATAAAACGTAGTAGACGCCTCTCACTATAGCATTACCCACACCTACACTCAGGCTTCATGACAACAGTTTATCCTTCCACCAGCAGGAACTAACATACCTGAGCTTCAGCAAACACACAGATATTGGCGGTGGGTTCAGGGGAGTAATCGTCTTTCCCGTCTGTTAGTATGGTGCCATACAGGAAGGCCAGATCATCGCTGGCTGGATGATGCAACTTCACCTAAAGGATAATAAGAATAAGGTAGAAAAAGAAATCAGTTCACACTGTGGAATATGGTTGGGAGCATCGTGTCCAGATACTTTTGGGTGACATCAAGCTGAGAGGTCATGTAATGCTCAGATTTTTTGCTATAAACTCTACAGGCATGCACTGCATCCCATATAAGTACTACCAGATGTTTCTTGTGCCCTCTAAAAATATCCTGTGCATACATTTGAGCCATAATTTGACAACACCCTAAAAGCAGATGTAATGAATAAAAAAAGAAGCTGCCAATTCAAAGCAGCTCTATATAAGATCAGGCCTACTTTTTCCCCTTTTTAAATTAAAGTATGGATTATTTAGACTTTTAGATTACTAGAAATTTAGCAAGTGATATTCTCACTGTCTGTGTAATAATGCTCTTTTTTTTTTTGAATTTCCTGTCAGCTGATCACCTGAGATTTGACAGCTCTGGTCACAGCTGTGGCTGCGTCGACAAGATCCCGAGTCCTGGACTTGGACACATCCAGACCAAACCTCTGGGCATTCACAAAGGCATAAAAGGCTCCTCCGTAGCTGATGTCAACCGTTACTTCACCAAACCCCTCCACCGACACTGTCACATCTGGTAAAAAAATATTGAATTAGTCCTGGAGAACATTCAAATACCTGAGAACTATTACAGTCGTTTGTGCTACCTGTAGCAAATGCAAACGCTGGCACGCTGTGAAACCTCACTCCTCCTGTTTTCCCCTCAGAGTACTCAACAAAGGCCTTCACCAGGCCACAGGGACAGTGGATGTTCACTTGTGTCTCTGGCGACTTCGGCTCTTTCACTAGTTTGTAGTCCACAGCGAAGCGTCCCAGTGCGATGACGGCGTGGCCGCACATGGTGCTGTAGCCCTCGTTGTGCATGAACAGCACCGCCAGGTCGGCCTCGGGTAACTCGCTGTCCACGATCAGGGCCCCGTACATGTCGTAGTGTCCTCGCGGTTCATACATCAGCACCCTCCTGAGGTGGTCCAGATGTTCCCGGATGTAGCGACGTTTGGAAAGCACGCTGTCGCCTTTGACCTCTGGGTAGCCACTGAGGATGATCCGCAAAGGCTCTCCACCCGTGTGCATGTCGACCACAGACAGCTCGCCTCCCTCGTGAGGTGGAAGCTGCATTTCCATCTCAGCGCTGATCTCAGAAATCAAAACAATCCCTTGGGTTATAAACTCATTTATATTTTTAATACACCTTTTTTTAAATGTAAACACTTGCATGGGAAAACTTTTGAGTCTGCCAGCAAGCTTTGTTTGAAAATTATCCCTCAAATCAAAACATACATATGGAGCATGGGTAACAAATACATTTAAAACGATTTATAGCTCTGTGTCTGTGTCGCGTGTTTAGTTTATGAATGCTAAATTCTGCTTGAAGCCAAATTTGCTGAGTGATAATTCATCTGTAACATTGAGGCCACAAGATCAGCTAAAAAAGTAGGACCTTTGTCAGTTGATACCAGCTTGAAAATGAGCTTGAAAGTTAATATTTGGTATGACCGTCTTTATTCTTCAACACATCCTGAATTCTCTTAAACAACCTTTCTTGTCATTTCTTTAGGTAGACTTCAGGAATAGTTCTCCAGGCTTTTTGAAGCTCTTCTTTCGTTCTTTGTGTCCGGGGATGAGCGTCCCAGTACGCACCGGCTCACTCCTGGTGGCTGCTTGTCGGGGCCTGGAGCCTGGGGCTCTGGTTCAATGAACAGTAAATGGATCAGCTAAAAGGCCAGATCCAGCACTCAGGTAATGTGTCAGGTCATGTTGGATTTTTTCCATATTACTTAAGACATGACTTCCAGATATCATTCCTCTGCTGTAAATAGATGATGTGACAGACCTAAAAGTCTGTCCACTTGTCCAGTTTTTAGAGCTATGCCAAGCTTTTGGCTAGTAGCTCTGTAAAAATACTATTCTATTTTACAGCTATTAAACTGTGTTATCTTTGGCATTTTTGTAGATTCAGCTAAACAAACGGGGACAAATTGTGGTTTTTTTGTGACAGTCTGTCAGTAACAAAGTGGATAAAGATACTATTTAAAGTCGGCTCTTTGTTACTACTGGTTCATCAAAAGATGAACCAGTAGTAACCAGTAAGTACTAGTACAGTAGTAGTAGTAGTGTCCTTTTTATGCTTGAGTGATTCACGTTAAGTGGCTTGACAAACAAAAACATTCCTCATAAAAACGAGTACATAAAAAAGCAACCAATGTCCAAAAGAAAAGCTCTGAAAGACCCGAAAGAACTATTGCTCAACTTCTAAAAAGTACAAGAATAAGTCTTTGGAAGCATAATATGAAGAATGAGGAGGCGTTCAAGACTTTGCTGTATCTTCTATGATCAGTGTGGAAGCTGTTGAGCATCTAACTCCTGTAAATTATGTGTTTATTCATACTTTAGATCAAAACATTCGTTAACATTAAGAAATGTGAGGGTAGATGCAGTAAACAGTAAACATTGAACATGGATTCGCATTAAATTTGACAAAACAGGCACCAAGGCGAATGTTTTGCAGGCTGATCTGAGGTCATCGTAAAAATGATTTATGAGCAACAGTTTTGCTTATATTCGTTTTTGAAAGCAAACAGGGGTTTATAGTGGGAACTTTATTATTATCTTTCTCAAGACATGCTGTGCCGTGTTATTATTATACAAACATTTCCCAGTTAAACGTTTGGATGCCTGCAGTAGGTATAACGGAGTGCATGCAGCGCAACTCTCCAGTAAAAGGCAGCAAAACCCCAGCGTTGACTTACACAACTGCAAAGAGGAAAAGAACTAAAGCGCTGGTAAGTTACTTACCTGCTGTAACTTTTCTCTGTGCTCAGATCTCAAACTTGTGCAGCCCTCCTACTTTTTTTTCTTTTCTTTTCTCTCTGTGTTTCAGTTACACAAAGACACTAAAATGAAACATTAGTGCCACCCGCTGTTCTGGAGGGCTGCACGAAACAGCCTGCTAGTACTGTACACAGTTTTATATTCACACAGAGATGCAGACATATGTTTCTCTATATGTTATATAACCCTTCAAAAATAGGCTGAAACCGATTCAGTGTTTCTGATTAAAGATCGTATCCAGGAGAAGTCCCCCCCCCCCCAAAAAATAAAATAAATAAATAATAATAAATGAATTTTTTTTTAAATAAAATTTAAAAAAGCGAAAATTCTTACATGTGTATTTATGTTCTGCACAGCAGTTGTAATACTTTATAATACGACCAGTTTATAAAGGTGTAATTCCCCTGTAATTAAATGCGGTTTCTTCGTATGTTATTTGAAATTACATTGTAATTATATTTAGCTACAAATACTTTAGGTAGGTAGGATAAGAGCGTCTCCTTTCCTCTAAAATAGCTGGAAGTTAGGCAAGTTTATGTCAATCCACAGCATGACCTGCACCTTGAAAAGTCCAGTGTTCTTATAATGTAAGAAATACTGTTTGTTTTTATGCCAAATTATCAAGAAATTACGCAGTACTTACAGCATAATTTGTGTCTCCTTGACTTGTTATCTCCATGTGGGCACCTACAATTAAGTATTTGTGATCTATCTATCTATCTATCTATCTATCTATCTATCTATCTATCTATCTATCTATCTATCTATCTATCTATCTATCCATCCATCCATCCATCC
>NW_024582369.1:2356989-2360125 GCF_018398535.1 Haplochromis burtoni
CATCCATCCATCCATCCATCCATCCATCCATCCATCCATCCATCCATCCATCCATCCATCCATCCATCCATCCATCCTCCCTCCCTCCCTCCCTCCCTCCCTCCCTCTTAGCACTGATGTTTAAAGATGGTTCAGAAGTCAGTGCAAAAGTGTTGCTTTGTTTGTCAACTGCTAAATAAAAATCATATTTAAAGAAAGTCAAGTGTAAATCCACTGTAATCGGTATCCTCCTGTGACTCACCTGGATTAAACAAAACATTGTGACATGAAACCCGCTTGCGTGTTGCACTTTCCAGTTTAAAGGCAGACTTTTGTGTTACATAAGAGAAGAAACTAAACAACAGATGGTGAGCAGGCATTACTTTTCATTACTCATTTCACAGTTGACAGGCTCCCTCGGATGCATGCAAGGTCGTCTCTGAACGTAACATAGAACAGACATACTTAACAGTCACATGCTTGGACCCTTACAGTTCACACAGAATTTCCCCAGTGGCTTCATAAACCACCAAAAAATATGAACAAACTGAGTTTAGTGCACCTTCCCTTTAGATATGCATAGTGAACCATCATTTAAATGATTAAAACAGGATATGCAGTACCATTTATCTTACAAAATGGCTAATAAATAGAAATCGTTCAAATTCAGTCTGAGAACAAAGATACCTGAGCAAGATGCAAAGCTACGTGAAGAAAAATGCACAATGAGTCTGCTGCAAAAACCTGGTGACATGTTCGCATCCTGAAGGAAAAGAAACCTTTAACAAAAATGTAAAAGTGGCATTATTGCATTGCTGTCCTTTATTTTTACATGCACAGGAAATGAGTTTTTAAATAAGACAATGCATATAGATTTATATGTATATATAACATTAGATTTCATCAAAACAGCTCGCAGTGAGGCTTTGCTATTGTAAGGCACATTTAATTACCTGATAATTAACTCGGAAGGTAGTCGCTCCACTGAGGATGAGCAACAAAAACTCTGGATTTCCCTCCTAAATAAGATAAAGCTGTGTATTTATAATACACTGTGCATGATGAAATGCTCACTGAGCTTCAGCTTGTCCACAAAATAGAAATGTGAACTTCAAGGTTTTCTACCAAGAAAACAAACAAAATAAAAAAACCTCAAAACTGTAAACTGACTTCCAGAAACGTAAAGAACTACTCCATCTTATTTTTATCAAACTTGCATGTTTTGCCAAGCACCTCATCAAGCATCATTTCCTTCTTGTGCTTGTTGTTAATTATTTGTCCCTGCTTCCTCTCACACACAAGTGTCTCATAAGTTAAAAGCTACAGTATAAGATAAATCCCTGGATCCTTGTGGTGCTAAGGTAACATTTCTGCATGCAATCAAGTATTAAAACTTGTAGTCCAGCAGGACATGCACGATGCTTATCGAATTCTTTTTTTTTTTTTATTAAGTGAGAAAATTTAAAGATCCTCGTCGTCTGTTTTGGGTGAAGCCGGCCTGGAGGCGGTGACCGAGTCTTGACTTTTCCGTCTTGCTTTTGGAGAGGACGCTGGCGGCAGTGAGAGTCTTTTTACTGACAGCAGCCTGAGGATCTCGCTCACCTGAGCCTCGAGCAGCGACAGTCTCCCGCTCAGTATCTGAATGTCTGCTTTCAGCTCCAGCTTGGCCGCGTGGAGCGTCGCTTGAAGCAGTGCTTGCTCAGACAGCGGCTGCACGAATGAGTGTCTGAGGGAGACCTCGGCGTAAACCCCGAGGCTGTGCTCGAATGGATTTCTCTCCATGGGGCTCCTTTCCATCGGGCTTCGCTCGAAGGAGCTTCTTGAATCTCCTGCTCGGTCGATGCGTGGATCGCTCTTTGTGATACCACTGTCGCAGGAGTCGGTTTTGTGCAGGGCGCTTGTTTCCTCACCTGCGCTGTTGCTGCCGTCTGTGCTTCCCCTCTCTCCGCCTCCCCCTGATTCGTGGTTCGTTTTGGGGGCTGCGATCTGTTCTGAGGACTGCGATCCTTTCGGCCACTCGTCTGCTTTCTGAGTCTGCTTCTCCTGCTCGACAGGAGGACGTGCTGGCTCAGCAGATGTGGCGTTTCTAAACTTTGCCCAGCCTCTCACACCTCTGCCGCTCCCTGCGTTACCCTCTCCACCTGCACCACTGCTCTGGCCAAGCCGGCTCTCTGGACAAGGCTTTGATGCAGACCCCACCGCCTCCATTGTGAGCCTTTGCTCTGACTTTTCAGGCATGTTGCAATTGTTCCCCCCTCCTGCTGAGGTGTTCTCCTGCTGCTGCTGAGGAGATGCTGAGTGACTGGGCTGAGTGTAAGAGTTTGAGTCAGTGTGGTGCTGGGGGTGCTGCTGCATCTCCACCTGCACGCAGTTGTGATCTAAGTAAGTGTTGGACTCTCCTGTTTGAGCGTCTCTGTGCTGTCTGAACTTCTGGAACAGCTTGCGAACCGGGTGGTCTTCGGGAATCGACAGAGTCACGTCACTCTGATGCGCCTGCTCCCTCCTCACATCGGCAATCTTCCTGAAGATGACCTGCAAGAGGGAGAGTGCGTGCATGAGGACACTGATACAGGACACACTGTAAATTGTAACTTACAGTGTGCATGCTCTAGTGCTCGACCTGGACGAAGCAAGTTGTACAATGTCCGTATAATGCAGCTTCAAAGCAAGGACAGCTGCCTGCAGCTGTTGTGAATGCTGAAATATTTATGAGCTGAAAGCTGTAATGCACAAGGGAAACCGTTAATGGAGCAACAAGTCAATAATGGAGGACAATTTAGGCTCTGAGTCTTTCCTGATTCCTTCTGAAGACAAAGAAAAGAAATGTCAATAAACTCCAAGCGTCTCACTACCTTCCGATACCACTCTGGTAGAAACTTTCAGTGCTGGTGTACCTGAGAAGTTAATCTGTGAAACACTTACCCCCATGAATCCCAGGTTAAAGCCCACTGTGTACAAAGCTCCCACTATTTCAACTGATATATTAATAGTGTAATAGTTAGCATCAACTTCTTTAATATCATTTTTGGATTAATCTGAAACTGACTAGTTTAGATGATTAGAAATAGATACACTCAACAAAAATATAAACGCAACACCTTTGTTACTGCTCCCATTCCCCATGGGATGGACGTAGAGACCTAAAATTCATTCCAGA
>NW_024582369.1:2360150-2396512 GCF_018398535.1 Haplochromis burtoni
TCCATCCATCCATCCATATGCCATTCCATCCATCCAATCATATCCATACAGCATAATTTGTGTCTCCTTGACTTGTTATCTCCATGTGGGCACCTACAATTAAGTATTTGTGTTCTATCTATCTATCTATCCATCTATCCATCCATCCATCCATCCTACTATTTCCCTCCTTATTAGCACTGATGTTTAAAGATGGTTCAGAAGTCAGTGCAAAAGTGTTGCTTTGTTTGTCAACTGCTAAATAAAAATCATATTTAAAGAAAGTCAAGTGTAAATCCACTGTAATCGGTATCCTCCTGTGACTCACCTGGATTAAACAAAACATTGTGACATGAAACCCGCTTGCGTGTTGCACTTTCCAGTTTAAAGGCAGACTTTTGTGTTACATAAGAGAAGAAACTAAACAACAGATGGTGAGCAGGCATTACTTTTCATTACTCATTTCACAGTTGACAGGCTCCCTCGGATGCATGCAAGGTCGTCTCTGAACGTAACATAGAACAGACATACTTAACAGTCACATGCTTGGACCCTTACAGTTCACACAGAATTTCCCCAGTGGCTTCATAAACCACCAAAAAATATGAACAAACTGAGTTTAGTGCACCTTCCCTTTAGATATGCATAGTGAACCATCATTTAAATGATTAAAACAGGATATGCAGTACCATTTATCTTACAAAATGGCTAATAAATAGAAATCGTTCAAATTCAGTCTGAGAACAAAGATACCTGAGCAAGATGCAAAGCTACGTGAAGAAAAATGCACAATGAGTCTGCTGCAAAAACCTGGTGACATGTTCGCATCCTGAAGGAAAAGAAACCTTTAACAAAAATGTAAAAGTGGCATTATTGCATTGCTGTCCTTTATTTTTACATGCACAGGAAATGAGTTTTTAAATAAGACAATGCATATAGATTTATATGTATATATAACATTAGATTTCATCAAAACAGCTCGCAGTGAGGCTTTGCTATTGTAAGGCACATTTAATTACCTGATAATTAACTCGGAAGGTAGTCGCTCCACTGAGGATGAGCAACAAAAACTCTGGATTTCCCTCCTAAATAAGATAAAGCTGTGTATTTATAATACACTGTGCATGATTAAATGCTCACTGAGCTTCAGCTTGTCCACAAAATAGAAATGTGAACTTCAAGGTTTTCTACCAAGAAAACAAACAAAATAAAAAAACTAAAACAACTCTAAGAAAAACAATGATCAACACTTGAACGGAATCTCCAGAGATCACAATCGTAAAGAACAACTACTCCATCGTACTATATTGTTATCAAATTGCACCTGTTCTTGCCAGCACCTCATCAAGCATCATTCCTTCTTTGTGCTGTAAGTTAAGTCATAATTCTTTGTCCCTGCTTTCCTCTCTCACAACACAAGTGATCTCATAAGTTAAAAGCTACAAGTATAAGATAATGTATTCCACCTGGAATCCTTATGGTGCTAACACAGGTAACATTTTCTGCATGCAATCAAGATATTAAAACTTGTGACTCCAGCAGGACTATGCACTAGATGCTTATCGTAAATTACATTTTTTTTTTTTTATTAAAGTGAAGTAAAATTTAACAAGATCTCTCGTCCGTCTGTTTTGGGTGAAGCCGGCCTGGAGGCGGTGACCGAGTCTTGACTTTTCCGTCTTGCTTTTGGAGAGGACGCTGGCGGCAGTGAGAGTCTTTTTACTGACAGCAGCCTGAGGATCTCGCTCACCTGAGCCTCGAGCAGCGACAGTCTCCCGCTCAGTATCTGAATGTCTGCTTTCAGCTCCAGCTTGGCCGCGTGGAGCGTCGCTTGAAGCAGCGCTTGCTCAGACAGCGGCTGCACGAATGAGTGTCTGAGGGAGACCTCGGCGTAAACCCCGAGGCTGTGCTCGAATGGATTTCTCTCCATGGGGCTCCTTTCCATCGGGCTTCGCTCGAAGGAGCTTCTTGAATCTCCTGCTCGGTCGATGCGTGGATCGCTCTTTGTGATACCACTGTCGCAGGAGTCGGTAATTGGAGGGCGCATTGATCCTAGCCTTCGCCTCTGCTCCAAACCCCTGCCTCCTGATTCGTGGTCGTTTGAGGGACCCAGAAACTGACGAACTCTTATGTTACTGTCAGGAGCGTGGATTTCTGGGCTAAACTGTGATTCCCCATAGAACAGTGCTGTGCTGATCGGCTACACGCACCCTGACTCAGTACGTGCATATTCAAGACTGGTCAATCTAGTGACTAGCGACATTCAGGCAGCACCCTACACTGCTCGAAGAGTAGCTATCCTCTGTCTACGACTAAGAATAGATCGTGCTCCGGTCTCAGCAGCTATGTGAGGTTTATCTAAACTTTGCCCAGCCTCTCACACCTCTGCCGCTCCCTGCGTTACCCTCTCCACCTGCACCACTGCTCTGGCCAAGCCGGCTCTCTGGACAAGGCTTTGATGCAGACCCCACCGCCTCCATTGTGAGCCTTTGCTCTGACTTTTCAGGCATGTTGCAATTGTTCCCCCCTCCTGCTGAGGTGTTCTCCTGCTGCTGCTGAGGAGATGCTGAGTGACTGGGCTGAGTGTAAGAGTTTGAGTCAGTGTGGTGCTGGGGGTGCTGCTGCATCTCCACCTGCACGCAGTTGTGATCTAAGTAAGTGTTGGACTCTCCTGTTTGAGCGTCTCTGTGCTGTCTGAACTTCTGGAACAGCTTGCGAACCGGGTGGTCTTCGGGAATCGACAGAGTCACGTCACTCTGATGCGCCTGCTCCCTCCTCACATCGGCAATCTTCCTGAAGATGACCTGCAAGAGGGAGAGTGCGTGCATGAGGACACTGATACAGGACACACTGTAAATTGTAACTTACAGTGTGCATGCTCTAGTGCTCGACCTGGACGAAGCAAGTTGTACAATGTCCGTATAATGCAGCTTCAAAGCAAGGACAGCTGCCTGCAGCTGTTGTGAATGCTGAAATATTTATGAGCTGAAAGCTGTAATGCACAAGGGAAACCGTTAATGGAGCAACAAGTCAATAATGGAGGACAATTTAGGCTCTGAGTCTTTCCTGATTCCTTCTGAAGACAAAGAAAAGAAATGTCAATAAACTCCAAGCGTCTCACTACCTTCCGATACCACTCTGGTAGAAACTTTCAGTGCTGGTGTACCTGAGAAGTTAATCTGTGAAACACTTACCCCCATGAATCCCAGGTTAAAGCCCACTGTGTACAAAGCTCCCACTATTTCAACTGATATATTAATAGTGTAATAGTTAGCATCAACTTCTTTAATATCATTTTTGGATTTCTGAAATATAGTTTATCTCCATTAAATATACACTCAACAAAAATATAAACGCAACACCTTTGTTACTGCTCCCATTCCCCATGGGATGGACGTAGAGACCTAAAATTCATTCCAGATACACAATATAACCATCCCTCCCAAACAGTGGTCACAAATCAGTCCAAATGTGTGGTAGTGGGCACATCTGCCATATTGAGATAATCCATCCCACCTCACAGGTGTGCCACATCAGGATGCTGATCTGACATCATGAGTAGTGCACAGGTGTACCTCAGACTGCCCACAACAAAAGGCCACCCTGGAATGTGCAGTTTTGTCTCACAGCAAAATGCCACAGATGCCACAAGCAATGAGGGAGCGTGCAATTGGCATGCTGACAGCAGGAATGTCAACCAGATCTGTCGCCCGTGCATTGAATGTTCATTTCTCAACCATAAGCCGTCTCCACAGGCGTTTCAGAGAATATGGCAGCACATCCAACCGGCCTCACAACCGCAGACCTCGTGTAACCACACCAGCCCAGGACCTCCACATCCAGCAGGTTCACCTCCAAGATCGTCTGAGACCAGCCACCCAGACAGCTGCTGGAACAATTGGTTTGCACAACCAAACAATTTCTGCACAAACTGTCAGAAACCGTCTCAGGGACGCTCAACTGCATGCCCGTCGTCCTCATCGGGGTCTTGACCTGACTCCAGCTCGTCGCCGTAACAGACTTGTGTGGGCAAATGCTCACATTCGATGGCGTCTGGCACGTTGGAGAGGTGTGCGCTTCACGGATGAATCATGGTTCACATTGTTCAGGGCAGATGGCAGCTGAGAATGTCCCAGTTCTTGCATGGCCAGCATACTCACCGGACATGTCACCCATTGAGCATGTTCGGGATGTGCTTGACCGGCGTATACGACAGCGTGTACCAGTTCCCACGAATATCCAACAACCTCGCACAGCCATTGAAGTGGAGTGGACCAACATTCCACAGGCCACAATTGACAATCTGATAGACTCCATGCGACGATGTGTTGCACTGCATGAGGCAAATGGTGGTCACACCAGATACTGACCGGTTCTGGGTCCCCAGACCCCCAATAGCGCAAAAAACTGCACATTCCAGGGTGGCCTTTTGTTGTGGGCAGTCTGAGGTACACCTGTGCACTACTCATGATGTCAGATCAGCATCCTGATGTGGCACACCTGTGAGGTGGGATGGATTATCTCAATATAGCAGATGTGCCCACTACCACACATTTGGACTGATTTGTGACCACTGTTTGGGAGGGATGGTTATATTGTGTATCTGGAATGAATTTTAGGTCTCTACGTCCATCCCATGGGGAATGGGAGCAGTAACAAAGGTGTTGCGTTTATATTTTTGTTGAGTGTAGATTAGAAAACCAATGTAGAAGACAGCTACTAATGGGCTCGGCTGCCCATAAGTAATCTACAAAATGTCTAGGACCTGTTATGTTATTAAACATGCAAAGAACTCTTAAGTCACTGCTTATTTCTTTATATTTTGCTTTAAAGAAGTCAGACTTCCCTATTATTATTTTTTCAAAGTGCTCTTGAGTAGTGTCTCTCCAGGCTTGGCTGCTTGTTTACTCATTTTCAGTCCAGTACTTGTACACAGGATGTTAAGCCACTTCAACATGTCCTATGAATCATTCATGTTAAGACCTGACACAGGACCTGAAAGATGCATCTGGCCCTTCAATGTTGACTGAAGCCTCCTCAGAAGTGGCCTCAATGGAAGTGTGTTTGTCAAGGAGCCATTCTCAAGGAAGTAAAACTGAGGCTGAGGTATGCCAAATTACACGAGGACTGTGCTGAAAGTCAGTGGCAATGGTCCCAAACACACTGCCAATGCAGTAAAAACATACCTGGATAGACAAAACACACCATCAAACACTATCAGCATGGATTGGCCTCCCCAGAGGCCCGCACTTCAACATTATTGAAGCAGTGTGGGATCATTTTAACAGAAAACTGAACTAAAGGCAGCCAAAATCCAAAGAAGAGCTTTGAATTTCCTTCAAGAAGCCTGGAGACTGAAGACTACTTAAGAAATAACAAGAAAGCTTGTCTGAGAGAGGCCGTGTTGAAGAATAAAGGTGGTCATACCAAATACTGTTTTTAAAGCTCATTAGGAATTGTACACACTCTGTTTTTGCCTCATATACTGTATACTGTCCATGTATGTTTGCACAGGTTTCAATAAACCACTGCACCTATTTCCCATTTTCCTAACAAAACATAAAGAAATGAAGAGGGCTTGAGACTTTTGCAAAGTCCAAATACCTGCCACAAAACTGTGCCAATTAATATTTACTACACAGCACTTCCAACAATTGCTCAAACATTCTTAAAAGGCTGATCTGCTTTGTTACAGCCAGAGTTTGAGCTGTTATGAGTCTGTTTAATTCCTTCAAATTTTTTAAACCTACATCCTCAAAAGTATTTCATACATCTCAGTCCTGAACAAAGAACACAACAGACTACGTGCCCTGGGATGACTTGACGCGATATGAACATCCATTAAGAACTTAAAAGATAGTATTACAGCAGAATGTATAAGAAACCTACTCTTGTGGCTGGAAAGCAAAGCATCTCCGTGCTGTAGTGGGATCAATATGTGTAGCCAGGAGAACCTTTATGAAATATTAGAGCCTTAGTTTGGACCGGCTAATTGTTCGGCTTTGAACTAATTTTTTGTCACTGTCCTTTTTACAGATTGGGGAAATTTGGATGGAGACAGTGTGCATGTGCTGATTTATTTACATTTATCCTCTTCACATTTGAGCTGTTCACTCTCAGTTTGTAATTTGATAAAAAAGGCTTTCTGAGCGGTCGATACAAAGACAATGTGCTATATATATATATGTATATATATATATATATATATATACAATCCATTTACCATTACACACTTTATGGAAAACTGTATACAACTCTGCATTGCACTCAGGTATTCCATGCTGCCTAGCTCAAGGCCACAGCACATGTTGTATGAATGAAGTCTCATCTGCAAAGAAGGGATTTGATTCTAATTTTTGATTCTAAAATTTGGCACAAACACCATTTCTTTCTCTATTTCTCCTTTTATTTTAAATTTAATGATCATTTAAGTACTAAACACACATATAGATATGTGTGTTTAGCATATGCATGGCAAGACATTACAAAATGCTTTGCAATACAAACAAAATAAGAAAAAGTGTTTTTTATTCATACTGTCAGTTGGTGAAAAGTTGTGGTTATAGATGTTCCTGTGCACTGGGTTTGGTTGCTCAGCTCTTGATGATGTAGGAGTTTGTAGATGGAGAGTTTATGTTGTAAAGAAGCAGGTTTGGTTGTATTGCATTTGTTGTAGATTGTAAAGACTGATTCACTTGCAGTCCATTGCACCTCGGTAATTTTAGTAGTGTAATGTACAATGTTGAAGTCCAGCTGGGTGGGAGCTGTGCACCCTGTTATCTCTTTTGCCTATGACAACAAAATGCAATCAGTAATCCCTTGCTTTAAGATGACACTAACATCCTTTACTAAAAGACAGGACAGTGAAAGTTTTACCCGTTTTCGCAAATTACAGGTGAGGATGAGGTTGCGGGAGAAAGAATTGGCGAACGCGGTGTAAAACTCCAGCACCCGCATCAGAGCCTCTCTCCGGATGACGTGCAGGTCGCAGTACGTCAGAGCGCGCACATTCGCACAGGCTCGAGCCAGCGTGGTCTCTTTCCAGAATGCATCTCCAAACACGTCACCTTTACCTGAACAGGGCCAGATATCATATAAACATCTGTTGGCTCAGATAAATATAAATAAAATGGGATAAAGTCGAACACATATAGGTTGTAAAGCATAAAAAGGACTTCAGAAAACTTTGCTCTAACTTCAACTGAGAGCAGCAGGTACAACTTTGCTTGGTCTATTTCACAATATTGCCCTGGATTACCTAGTATTGCGATGACCTCATCATCTTGGATGACTTCGAGTGAACCCGAGACTACAAAACAGAGCGTATCAACGCTCTCCCCGATGTGGAAGATGAGGTCTCCAGGTGCACAGTGTGTAGTCTGAAACTCCACGGCGAGAGAGCGCAAACAGCCGTCACTTGCCAGGCGAAAAGCTGGATGGTCATTGAACACCTGTCTGTTGAGGTGGACGCAGATGTCTGCACGCATGTCTTTAGGACAGATGGAGAGAACCTGAAAGACATGGTGAGATTTGTGCAGCAAACACTTAATGCATCATCACTGGAGGACATTAAATATGTAGCACATTTCCGCTGCTCATTTAGCAGATGTTTTACTAAACGTTTTAAAAATAGAACTGCAGAGACATGAAAGCTGCTTCTTTAAATAATCTTTAAACTCCAGATGTTGGACCATGTGATCTGATTTACTTCATGAGAACAACAATGGTAATGTTGTTACTGACTGCATGGACTGTAGAAGTTCAGGACCTAAAAGGCAGATATGGGAGGCAGGCAAGATTTAACCAAGGGCATAAACTTTAAATAGGTTTTTGGGAAAGCCAATAAATGAAAACATGAAATCCAAAAGATAAATCCCCCCCAGCAGATGATTAGGGCTTCACAGAGCTGAGATCTCCACATTGTAGTGTCAGTCTGGCATTAAAGGGACAAACAGAAATAGCTGAGGAGCCTAACTTCATGGGACTATCCTAAGATCTCCAACAAGTACCCTGGCAAACTGCATTGGTATGTATCTGACAAGTAATGGCACATCCGTTTTTGAAAGCACCCCCTGAAACTTTTGCACAGATTTGTACCTTGTCTGTGTCAATGCCCTTCGACATGGCCCAGGTGGAGACGATGAAGTCCATGACCCTCTCGCTCAGACCTTTGGGAACCTGGTAAAGTTTAAGGAAGTCACGCACATTGTTGAGCATCTCGTGGTAGCGATTTGTGTTGGTGTACATCTGCTGGAAGATGGTGGTGACGTTTCCAAAGATTGTGGCATATAGCAGCGCTAAAAGAAAAGACGGAAGAGCAAGAGTTCATCTTATTTATTCGAATCTAACGTTTTCATTCATCCGCCTTCTTACGCTTATCCGAGACATGACCATCTCTTCCAGCTCATCTGGGGGGACAAGTCATTCTCAAGCTAGCCAAGAGAACTAATCTCTCCTGTGAGAGATAAATGCTTTTAGATAACAAATAATCATATTTATGGGATCACAGTATCCAACTTTCATACCTCAAATTTAGAGTTAAATATTGTTGAGGAAACTGCCTATGACAAAACATTTCAGTGGAATATATATGTGACTAATGGAGTATTTAACACGAAAAAAAATTTATATTTGGATTAAAGATTAAATAATTAATTGAGATCTAATCCAAAACTTTATTCCCTTAATTTTTTCTGCTTGTCCAATTAAGGGTTAGAGTCCCAGCTGTTATAGAGCAAAATTCCAGGTGAGGTTACTGGTTTATGACGGGAAAAAACCGGAGCATGCTGATATTTAACTGTCCTTTAAGTGTTTTCCACGCTACCGGCTTCCACACAACCACGTGAAGACTTTTTCCCTCCAAATGACATTCTAGGAACAAACCAGCTCATCTACTTGCCTTTCTAGACCTTCGGGGACTTTTGTGACTTGTCATAAGGTCAAAGGTCATTTTTCCACCTGATGAGGAGTTAACCTGTAGACCCTGTTCATGCAGAACAGTTGCTCCTCCAGGCCACTCTGAGGGAAATCTTGTTAGCGCTCATCTGCAGTCGTATGGCTGGAGTAAGAGTACAGCACCATCAAAGACTCTTCTTTTTTCTTTTTCTTTTGATAATCACCAAATTATGCCATTTGATTATGATTGCTCAAACCTTTGCTTGCCTCTCTTTATCACAATCCCCTGATTTATACATGACTAACACTTGATCAATGATGCTGTAATTACATAATCGCTGGTGCACAAATGAAAGTAATTTTAAGATTTCAAAGATTTTACAGTGATAGAAAAACGAAAACCTTAAAAACAGTGTGGATGTCCATCTGACGTGATGCTGTATAAGCACTACAAGCATATAATCATTATATCTTGGTTCTACAATAATATAGTACTGTTTGCATTTTACATTTTGGATAAACTCTTTAGTGAATTTTATTTATTTGTTTTTAATAATTTTGTTTGTTTTGTTTTGTAATTTACTGAAAAGTAAATGTACACAAAACAGCACTGCTGACAGTGCAGTTTTCTTAAATACATGCATGCATAGCCTGATATACACAACGAGGGATGGGCTAACTCTTTATGATATCATTTCTAATCCACAGTTCCTGGGTAGGAGTGCCGTGCTGCAGTGACCTCAAAGAGTCACTCAGCATCTCTTACTGTGAGGTTTTATCCACTCAACGGGAAAGCTTCATCTCCGGTCACCACAGCAGGATCACAGAGGTTAGGATACATATCTAACGTGATGGCTCATTGTCCACTTACTACACCCGAGCCTGCAGGCAAACTGGCCCTCTCTTCGATTCCTTTTCCACTCAAATAATTACCGTATCTATAGCAGGAGATTTATGCGCCATAATTGAAGCCGACACTGCAGTGTGACTGAATGATCATCGTGATCCAGGCGCCATCAGAATAATGGGTGTTTACTTTCGACTGTACGAAGCTTGAAGCGTGGCTGTCACTTTCTGTGTTCTCACTGGTTTTATTGCATCACTATACATGCTGTTTTAGAGGGTTGGGCCAAAGGTTAGTGCACAAAGGTGAGTGATGACCAAGGTACTGTAGAGGCACTGAGATCAAAGGTGAAGCTATTACTCTGTCTGCAGTGTGTGATGAAAGCAGCAAACAGGCTGGAGTAAAAATAGGCCTTTCTATTTTGGTGAATTGGAACCACAAAAGATTACTAAGACACCAAAGATATAACTTAGAAACCACTAATGTAGTTACAGTACTAAGTTCTAGATAGTTTTGAAGTTAGCTAAGGAATATGGCGTGACTTATACGTAGACTTATATAACATAATGCATCATTTCTAAGTTCATGTTATAAGCTTCATCCTCATCAATTTGACAGTCGTGTCCCATTAAATACTGAAAGTCACGCAACACAGGGAATGTAAAGAACAAATATCTGTATTTGCTGAAAATTTAAGGGTAATTTGGGAATAAATGAAGTCTTTAACTTTGACTTTCTTCATGAAGTTTCTACTGACCATGAGAAATACAGAAGAATGCAATGACATTTATTCCCTGCATTGAAAAAACGACTGACTGAATTAACATGCAATACTTTTCTGATGTGACGACCGGCTCTCAGACAGACATTCACAGAGCAGGCTGTGATGGGCGCTGAACATGTCACTTTTGATTATTGACAAAGCCGAAACTCAGAGTGGTTCAAGCACCGAGGCTGCAGCTAAACGTGAAACCATGACCAGAATGAAAAGAGGAAAATGTTGTCTGTGGATCATTTAGCGCTATAAGGAATAAATACTTACTTCACTTTCTGAATATTGAATTCTGTCATTATCGAAATGTGATTTTAAATAATAATTAACTGTCCGTTTGGTCAATTAGGGTGGCAGGTACAGATAGACAACCTATTTACATCCCTGATTTAGAGCATGCTTCCAGGCCTTTAGGAAGAGATTTTCTACTGAAAATGTTTTTCAATGGTTTAAATGGATGTTTAATTGATGTTTCTGTGACGCTAATACACACACCAGCCAATCACATGACACCAGCTCAGTGCATTTAGGCATGTAGTCATGGTCAATTTGATGTGCTGAAGTTCAAACTGAGCATCATGATGGGGAAGAGAGGCGATTTAAGGGAATGTGGTGTGGTTATTGGTGCCAGACGAGCTGGTCTGAGTTTTCCAGAAACTGCTGATATAGTGGGATTTTCTCCTTCAAACATCTCTAGAGTTTATAGAGAATGGTCTGAAAAAGAGAAGAAATCCAATGAGCGACAGTTCTCTGGGTGAAAAGGAAAATTTTCAGGGCACACTTTGAGCCGCTCAGTCTACATGAGTATTGTTGCTGACCATGTCCATCCCTTTAGGAACACAGTGCACCCATCTTCTGATGGCTGCTTCCAGTAGGATAACACATCCTGTCACAAATCATCTCAAACTGATTTCTTGAACATGACAATGAGTTCACTGTACTCATAGCCACCATATCTCAATCCACTAGAGCACCTTTGTTATATGGTGTAATGGGATGTTCAGGTGTCAAATCTGCAGCAACTGTGTGATGCTATCACGTCAGTATGGTCCAAAATCTCAGAGGAATGTTTCCAGCGCTTTGTTGAATCTATTCCTTGAAAAATTAAAGCAGTTCTGAAGGAAAACAGGGGCCCAGCTCAGTCCTAGCAAAGTATTCCTTAATAGTGTCCACTGAGGATATGCACATTAAAAGGTTAGGAGGAAGTTGCAATAAATAAAGATAAATGGTTCAAAAATATTTTGTGAAAACTAGAAATTCAACTGATTTGCAATGTTTCACTTTCACTTTGTTGAAAATGTAAAAAGAGACAGCAAAGTCAACTCTGCCATGAAATTTTTCAATAGTGGTTGCATAAATATATTAGTGTCTAAGCAAAGTCATCTCTAAATACATCAGTAATGCCATACACTATGTTAACTATGGGAAAAAGCAGCCATGTATTGATCACAGCGTGCTGGGACTTAATATCCTGCACAGATCCTCATGTTTTAGAACATGCGTACCATATGTTGCTTTACTGGCAGCTGGTAAATAGCCAGCAGGACTGTGGAGAGCACGTTATCTTGACTAGCGTGCAAGGAAGTGTAACCAGACTGTTTCATCTCCTGCAAGGTTCAACTACCATATTATGAATGGATGAATGCACGAATGACATCAAAGTATGTATGCTTTGTTTAGTGTGGAGTGATGGGGAGACAGGGCTGTTTTTGTTGTTACAGAGCTGTTGTTCTGGTAAACTTCACCCACAAATGATGCTACTGAATATGGTTAAAACATCCTTTCCCAGCTCCAAGTACAGTTTAAAACTCATGGATCGTTCCATTATATGGCTGTATTACTCACATTGTGGCTGCTAGTTAAATGTTTCCTGTGCCATTTTCAAAGGTTTTGTGAAACCTTTGGAGAAACTGTTAAATGTGATGCATGTTGGAAATACAGTGTGTGGTGACTGGGTACTCACAGCCCACCATCATCATAGCCACGGAGAAAATCTTCTCGCCATCTGTTGTTGGAGCAATGTTACCAAATCCAATGGTGGTCAGGCTAGTCATGGTGAAGTAGAGAGAAGAAATGTACAGCGTGTCTTTGGTAGGACCTCCTTCCCACCGGCCATTACCGCTAGTGTTGTAGCGGTAAGGAGTTCCAATACTCAGTGCCAACTGGTAGAGCCAGCTGTCTGTCTTAATGGTGTTGGTGGTCTCATCAATGACCTCGTGGTCACCAATGCTGTACCAAATGCAGGCAAGCCAGTGAGCCACCAGGCCGAAGACACACACCAGCAGGACCAGGACTGCAGCTCCATACTCCAGGTAGTGGTCCAGTTTTCGGGCTACGCGGCCCAGACGGAGCAGGCGGATGACTTTAAGGGAACTGAAGAGGCTGCTGAGACCCTACAGAGAAAGAAAGTGAAAATGTGAACCAGATATCCAGAATAAAACATACAATACATTGTACATTGTACATCAGATGAAAGCTGCATTATTATCTTATGTTAAAAATTTACACTGGTTTTCATGATTAAAATGATTTCACCTTAAGAGAAGAAAATATCTGTCAAGTCAATAAAACAAGTTTAGAATGTGTAAAATCATTAAAAACAGAGGATTCATGTGACTGGTGGAAGACAATCCGAGAGAGTATGGCAACTTAAAGAGGTGCGCTTTGAGAGGGAACTCCAGAGTTTAGGAGCAGAGCATCTGAAAGCTCACATTGTATTCAGTTGAGGGGAAGGGACAGTGAGATGGAAGGAAGAAGAGTGCGAATGGGTGTGTTGATGTGCAGAAGTTAAGAGTGGTACTGCAGAGCGATGTTGTGGTCTCAAAGGTGATGAGCAGAATCTTGATATCATTATGATATGATATTAGCCAAAGAAGCTGCTGATGGGCCTGTATGTTGTGACTAATGGAGGCAGTTCTGGTAATGATCCGAGCACCAGGAAGAGAGAAGACCTGAGAAGAGTCGTCAATAGGGAGGGAAACATTTACATTTACACAAGGTGGACTGGTGTCAGTGAGGAGAACCTTGGTTTTATCACTATTCGATTTGATAAAGTTTACAGGAGTACCAGGATTTGATTTCCTGGAGGCAAACACAGAGAGCAGTGGTACGAAAAGTGGTGGAACATTTGGTGCACAGGCAGAGCTGCATGTCATCAGCATAACATTGGAAACTGATATTAAATCTATGGAAGACATCCCAGAGGAAGTAGACAGATGATAAATAAAAGAGGCTCCAGGACAGATCTCTGTGGGATGCCAGTGAAATTTAACATTTCACTGACTCCACCTTGTTTTTTAAAAACTTTAATGTGATCATAAGGGGTAGGTACAAAAAAAACAAGGGCCATATGGAGGTTTTGCAGTCAGGTGACCAATAACCACGTGACATTAACTTGCCCACGATTTTAAACATGTGACAGTCATGGTGATGATGTAGAATCAAGTGAAGAAGGCCACAGTAACACTAGATACTGGTCAAAAATCATATGGGAACCACTGTTGGTGAAGGGAAAAATTAGTATTCCCTTACTGGTTGTGTGTGGTTGGTCACTCGCTTTTACACCTAAGACCATTTTAGAATCATCAATAAACCTAACCCATTCATGTCTTTGGATAGTGGGAGGAAGCCCCAGCCTCCTCCTGGATTCAAACCCAGGACCTTCTTGCTGTTAGGTCACGGTAAACACTGGATTTTGTAGATATCATTGTTGACAATACTAATGTTCTGGGTGAAAAACTCAAAACAAAGAGCTCAAAGACTCTGCAATGTGATTATTCAGTGTGGTTTTGTCACCATAAGGGATCGATAATATGACCTGATTTCCATCCATTCATCCATCCAATTTCTTCCGCTTATCCAATTCAAGGTCGCGGGGCGGGGGGGCTGGAGCCTATCCAAACTGTCATAGAGCAAGAGGCATGGGACAAACCATATTTATCACAGCATATTTAAAGAAATACAGAAATTTACTTACTGGGAGAACGGAGTCTTCAGTCCGTGTGCTATTTCTGTGGAAATGTGACTCACGAAGATGACCCGTGGAAGAGGCATGTGTGAGGATATCCTACATTAAAAAAGAACAGTAAAGCAGAAACGTTTTAATGTATACGTGGAAAGACATACCATTGTCTGAGCAATTAATCCCGCATTAAAAGAATTATCTTTATTAAAGTTTACTCACATCATCACCGTTTTCAAAGGCGTTGATGATATCATAGGGCAGGCAGGACAGCAGGTCGATGACAAACCACGTCTTTAGGTAATTCATTCTTATGAGCTTGGCATCTGAAATCACCTCTCCAGCTGGACCCACAAAGGTGGTGTGGAAGTTGAGCACAATGTCAACCAAAAAGATGACATCGACAACACTGTCCACAACCAGCCAGGCCAAGTTGTTCTGTTTGGTCCTGAAGGAAACATTATAGGGTACCATGATGGCAGTGTAGAAGGTGAGGATGAGGATGATCCAGTCCCAAGTGGTCTTGAAAGTGCAGTAGTGGAGGATGATGTGTGGAGGGGTCTTAGGGGCCTCCTGCTTGTACTGAGGGAGAATGTCTGATCCCAGCTGGAGAGCCTTTCATTGAGAGGAAACATTTGCCGTCATGATACAAGAACCTCTAAGCCATATTTAAAAGATACAGATTCTAGAAAGAAAATTCTGGGTCTTGCTCACCTCAGCCAGTCTGGAGGGCTTGTGGCTGACCTCCGACTTATTGAGTGGTGTTAACTGCTGCACCAGGTTTCGATTGTTGGCCAGTGCTCGTGTGAGCCTGGCAAACTTTGTCCACCCTATCCACAGACAGCAACACAGAATGCACAGGAAAACAACACGGCATCCGGCATTATTTAAGAATTAAGAAACATTTAAGAGCATTTAATGTTAAGATGTTTACATTTTACTGGAGTTTATGGGAGTATTAGGTGACGTTGATTTTCTTTGTTAAATGGGCAATAGATATCTTTTGACTTGAACTGAATTTGTGCAGTTGGATAAAAACACCATCTGCGTTTAGACTGGTTGCCTACTAGCCTTGCTTTAACTGTGCACTGCTGTCTGCTACCTGCCACAAGCACGACTGCTCAGCCAAAACAGGAAGAGGAGAGAGCATTTGTTTCCTGCTATATGAAATTAGGAATGTTCACAACACTTCAACACTTGGAAACTTTACCCAGCAAAAGAAAACCTGGTCCACTCCCAGAGGAAGCACAGAAGGAAAAGACAAGTGACAGAAACTGAAGGAAAAATAAAAGTGATCCCAATTTCAATTGACATTATTTCTACAAGATTTATAATAAACAAGTCCCGTGTACTTGCATCGACTAAATCAAAGAATCTCTATGTGCTTGTCTCTTTTTCATCTGTTTTGACAAAGAGTCAAACTTTGAAGGTATCCTGTTACATACACAAACAAGTGTGGCGCCATATTTGAAGTCAGTTGCATGAGGGGCGGTCTCATTTTCTTTTTGTAATTTTTCCCACAGTGTTTTGTTAGCCGGTGAATGGAAATAAACAGGTTTAGGCTCTCACCTGTTGATTAGTATCACCATTATGTTGGTATTGACCGAGTGCACCATTCAGTGCTGTGACATCATGTCTGATCAATTACGTCTCAGAGATGTTGGGGATTATCTTACTACAAAAATTTGTTTTTGTTTTTGTTTGTTTTTTACATTTTTTCCTGCATTTTTGCAATTGTTATGATCTGTCTCTTTTCACATTCTCTCTATGTTTTGAATTTTCACGTACTACCTTAGTTTCTTATTTTTTGTCTTTTAGTTCTTTGTTATAGTTTCTGTATATTATGGTCTATTTGTTTTATTTGTTCCTCCTACTTTCTTGTGTCTATGTGTCCCTGTTTAGTTATAGCTTCTCACTTCCTGTTTTAGTTTGGCAGTTATCTGTCTCCTAAGTCTTGTTACTAGCTTAACTTTTGTCCTCTTGTCTTGTTGTCTGGAATTGATTCGGCTGTGCCTTGTTACCCCTTTGTTTCCACTTTCTCTGATTACCCTGATGTGTATAAATAGTCCTGCCTTTGCTTTCCCCTCAGTCATTGTCTAAGTCTCTATGTTATCTCCCTTGAATGCTCCCTGTTAGTTTTTTTTTTTAATTATTATTTCTACTGGCTCCTTTCTTCAGATTTTTGGTGACTTTATTAATGGACTTTGAATTCAGTTTTTTTTTTTTTATAACAATCCTAATAAACGGTTAATTACGTCAGTCTCCAGCAACTGCATTTGGGTCCACTCCTTAAATGCACCATGCATATTGCACCGCTGCAGATTCATGATATAAATAAATCCTGACTTGAAAAATATTTAACTATTAATATATGAATAATAATATAATAGTATATAAAAACAATCTTCAGAAACCTGCCACACCCTTTTTTACCTCTGTGAAACAGGATTATTCATACAGCTACCTTCTCCTTGTGCCCTCACTGTCATTTAATTCTGCTTGGTGTATGGAAAAAGTCTCTGTGGCACAATTAATCCCCAGGGATATGGCACTGCATAGACTCACAGAGACCACTGTTCACTGACCCGGACACACAACACCTGGACAGTTGTATGTTACACACCAGGAAACTAATGTCTTATAAGTCAAAGCCACTCATGTGCAATCAAAATCTATAACACTCCTTTGTCTTTAATTGTAATGGCTGGACCTTTAGCGATAACTCCAAAGCTTTCAATGTGAAAATCCCAGAAATACAATGAAATACAGAATACTATCAGGTGGAAATTATTGGTACAGTAACATAAAGTCTCTCACCTCTTGTGGACTCATCGTCAATTGGCTGTTTGAACAGGGTGATGTCTCTGAAGGTGCAGAGGAAAAGCACCACCTTGTCATTTTCATTTCTGATTGGAGCTATCTGCATGTAAAGCCATATTGGTGTTTCTGTGGGAAGCAATCAAAAAACAAAAAGTAAATGACCAGATATCACTTCTAATCGTGCGTTTCTTTTTCTTTTTTTAACATTTATTCCTTAATTCATTTTATTTTTGTTTTTTGTTAAAATCTTGCAATTCAAATTTACAGTACTTACTATTCTTTGTATACAGCAGCACCTCATAGAAATTAGACTCATAGCTGTCAAATGTTTGTTTGATTTTGTCTATCGTATTTTTATCAGTCAGATCACCATACATGAAACTGCAAAATAAGACAAAGAGGGAAGAAAACATAGTGAAATGTGAATAACAGATTATGAGTTTCCATAATGTAAGGTTTATATATATGTTTTTTTTATACTTCAGGTTTGACTATTTCCAGGTATTTAGATTAGTTCCCCTTTTGATAAATAAAAAGTGGAGATTCAATATATAAAAAAAAAAACACACTAAAATTGTGGATTAAAGCTTCCAGTCAAGCACCAGAAAGAAAGGTGCTGCGTGCTTGAAGAGCATCTTACTTGCATGTGCTGCTCTTGTGCATCACATCTGCTCTGTGGTATCCAGACAGCTTGCAGAATCCATCATTGCTGTAAACGACTGGCCACTCCAGGACCTGTGCATTTCCCAACAGGAAGCTTGTTTCTGAGACAAAATACAGGAAATTTTAAACACCAAATTACAAATAAAGAAAACATATGTAATAAAACATATACCTTTTATTATTTATCAAATCGCCATACATTATTAAATCACCATAATGCAAGTTTATATTTACTACTGCATATAATGGAAACAAGATGCAAAAGTCATCCACATTTGTCTACCAGATGAGACGGAGAAAAGAAAAGCTGTTTAGGTTCCACTCATAATGCGAATCAAATATTGATGAAGAGCTGAAAACTTCTTCCACTTTACTGCAGTTTCAGAGCAGTCTGCAGTCTTCAGACAAAAGGGTGACTGAAATTCTTCCAAATTAAATTGCACACTTGAACTTACTGTACATGTTGTTCATTCTGCGGGCTTTTGTGGTCAGACATTCAGACAATAGAGACTGGATTTCAGATAACCACCACATTACTGAGGTGAAGAGTAAAGTTTACAGACACTGAATCAATGTTGCACCCCTCCATCTACGTTTGTAAGAAAAGCCTCTGGGTCTCATGAGAATAATGTCTGATTGCCTGCTGTGCACATAGTACTTTAAATATTTATGCCAGTAGTACAGTTACTGGCTGTTTTGCTGACATGCATTTCCTTTCTGGAACATAAAAAAGGTATACAGCAAAACTGCGCTCTACTCTCTGGTATTTGTAGCTAAGAGATAAAGTGCTATAAATCAAATTATACATCCCTGAAAAGAACATTAAGACCTTTAGGATTGGCTGCAAATCCAGTTCTTGTAAAAATGAGACTATATGTTCTCACATTAGCAGAACTTTACTCCTTAATACCACTGAAC
The DNA here is from genome assembly GCF_018398535.1 of Haplochromis burtoni. Classification (NCBI taxonomy): domain Eukaryota; kingdom Metazoa; phylum Chordata; class Actinopteri; order Cichliformes; family Cichlidae; genus Haplochromis; species Haplochromis burtoni. The sequence continues at coordinate 2,379,003 of NW_024582369.1, forward strand.
AAACACCATGCATCAAATCTGGAGCTGCAGATGGCCTAGATTTCATTCGTTTATGAACTTTAGCTTCTGCAACAATGCGCATAAATAAGGAACAACCTCACAAATCCTCAAACAAATGCTTTAAAACCCTCATATTGTGATAATCATAATATATGGTGGTGTAAAATTGCACTCATCACATAAATAATAATCTTTACTCTTACTTGATAAGTAAGACAAATAATTAGTGTTTTCCTAATTTTTTTTCTAGAGCTAATTTAAAAAGCCTCCCATAAGAGCAAACTATAATTTAGATTTTTCATTATTTATCCACATAATTCGGATAATGTGACTGTTTTTTGTTTTCTATATCAGAAGAAATGTGTCAGTCAACTTTCAGGTAAAAAAAATTGCTACTTAAAAGAAAAAAAATCAGCGATTGCTGATTCTGCTTCCCAGCAAATGGCACAAAAATAACACACGTCGGTATACTTCAGCATCCCAGTCCTGTGTGGTTCCCTGGCTGAGAAATAAAATCGGAAGCATCACTTATTTCTGTTTCCATTGCAGAGTCAAACTCACCGCTGGACCGCCGGACTATATTCTCCAGGAAAGTGTTCTGCGGAGCCACCAACCCTCTCTTGCCCCCATGCATTATGGAGGTTTCAGGTCAGAGACTCGGTGCTGCTCGGTGGTCGTGCTGGTACTAACTGACCCTTCTCCGTTGTCTGCCCGGCGGGAGCCTGGTCCACCGGAGTCAAGATCGCTACGATGGAGCTCTGTGTATCCGGACTGAGGCTTCAAAAATAAAAGCCTCTTTGTAATCATATGGAGCTGGGCCAGATTTGGAGCTGGTTGGGTGCACAAAGTCAATTGTAATTAATATCCACCGATGCTTACACTGTAGCCACACTAATCTACACTGGCCCAACACTGGACTAACTGTTAGTTCTTGATAAAACAAACTTTTATTTTTAAGGTCTTTTTCTAGAGTATTGCTGGTATTATTGTCTCAGGTTTCCACTTTATACATAACTCCGTCCAGACGCACGAGCTGGCCTGAAATGTCTGATTTCTTTCCGCATTAATTTAAATGCTGGGGTTGGACGCGTATTTGTATTTAAAATACGTGTTAAAATATGGGGTTTTATATTTTTTCTTTTTAATACTCAGAAAACGTGCATGATGATGAAACATCTGATATCAGGAATTTGTTCAAGTATAATTCAAACAGGTCATCCTTTCATGGGTTTATTAGGAAGCTGGAGGAAAATACAGTTATATCGATACATGAATGTGCAAAAGTCTTCATTTCTTTACATTTTGCTTCCAAGGAGCCAGGCTTTTTTTTTGTTATATTTTTAGTCAAAAGCAATAATTCTCCAGGCTTTAAAATAGAATAGTAATTAATCCAAATGTGAAATTATTGGCTCAAATCATTGACAGTATGTATAAAAGTTAGGACAGAGACACAACAGTGAGTGTCTACAGTCATCTTTAAAACACGGTGACGGCTTTGTCATGAGTGGGGGCAGCATTTCATCCAGCAGTGTTGGAGATTTTTATCAACAATAATGGAATTATGAATGCAGAAAAATAATTTCATATTATGATCCAAATCCCAATGCTATGTGGACAGCACCTGACTTGCAAGAGCCTTTTTCAACATGACTATGAACCCCAAAACACTGACAGTACAATAATGACATAGCTGGAGAGAAAAAACATTTAATGGATCACCATCAGTCATGGATTGGCCTTCCCAAAGCCTGAACCTCAACTTATTAAAGCAGTGTGGGATCATCTTGACAGACAACAAAACAAAAGGCAGTCAACATCCAAAGAAGAGCTTTAATAGTCCCTCAAGAAGCCTGGAGAACTATTCCCGAAGACAACTTAAAACTTGCAAGAGTTCAGGCTGTGTTGATGAATAAATGTGGTCATACCAAAAAATTATTTTAGAGCTCATTAGAACTCTATTTTTGCCTCATACACAGTATTTGCACATGTTTCAATAAATGAATGTTTCTTTTTTGTGTATCAGTTTCTTAAGCTATTCAAATCTATTCATACCTACAATGAATCTCTGACAGGTGTGTGTCAATAAATATTTGATATAAGCTAGTGCTATGCAAAGAACGCAAAAAACAACATGTAGTAGTGTGATCTAACCTAACCAAACTACAGAGGAAGTGTCTTAATGTATCTCTTTAATCAGTCATCATCAGACGGGATGCCTCACATCATCATCGTCTTGCAGTAATTGAATCATGTGTAATGTGCAACATGTTCAGCAGGGGGTGCTAGCTGAACATGTGCATTGGCCTGACAACATTAAATCAGACGAAGAAGAATCCTAGCAAAACGAGGAATAACGGCCTGACGCAGTTAGTTGTTGTTTGTATGAGTTCGCGTTACATACGCTGCGAAGTAATGGTTAACTGTCACGGACTTTGTATGCTCGGGGCCAGAGTTTCCATGCTGTCATTCAAGGTCGGTGCTTTGGTTGCAGGTAGCAGATAGAGGCGTTCCTAGCCGCTCTGCTAGCTCGGTTTGTGGTATTTTGTTTGAGAGGAATGCAACGGCCGCCGAGCTGCACTTCTGTCTAGCTTCCTGGATAATGAACTCCGCTTTTTATGACTAAATAGAGTTAACCCCTGTTTGCTAACTGATATAAATTATTTTAAAATATGGCGAATTTTGTAAAGACGTTTGTGCAGATATGTAATTATCTTCAGGACCCAGAACTTGTAGCAAGGTTTCAACATTTCTGCGGCGTTGAAGGAACATTTCCGGATGCACCGAAAGCACCGGAGAGCGGGGTGTCTGAGCCGGACCGTCCTGGGCTGAGGAAGCGGGTCCAGCAAGGTGCACAGAGCTCAGATGCAGGTGTTGGAAATGGAGCAGCTGGAGATGGTCCCACGCCGCAAGTTAACGGGATGCTGGGAGACGACACCACCGGGCCCGATAGCTCATCAGCAGCAGCAGCAGACTCAGAAACCACTATAGCAAAACCCCTCCGGAGGAACTCACTGACCGGAGATACTGGTCAGGAGTTCCTGATCCACAACAAGTTTCTGTTCTACCTGTTCACGTTTGGCACTGAGCTGGGCAACGAGATGTTCTTCATCATCTTCTTCCCCTTCGTCTTATGGAACATCGACGCCCTGGTCAGCCGGAGACTCATCGTGGTCTGGGCCTGGAACCTGTTCGTGGGACAGTCCACCAAGGACATGATCCGCTGGTCCCGACCGGCCTCTCCTCCTGTGGTAAAGGTGGAGGTCTTCTACAATTCCGAGTACAGCATGCCATCCACGCACGCCATGACGGGCACGGCCCTGCCTTTCTGTCTCTTCATGCTGACCTACGGACGGTGGCAGGTGAGCATATGTACACAGTCCAGGGGCTTTAATCGGATTTAAAAAGTGTAATAAATATATAGCTAGACAGACCCCAGAAGGAAAAAAAACAACAACTAAATTACAGTGTCCAGTAAAAGTTTTTTCCCGCTGACGTCTAGGCGACTAGATCAGAGCTTCACTGGCTCAGTTTGTCTGTAGCAGCAGTTTGATATTTTACTATTATAAGATATGCAATTTAAAAAAAAAAACAACAACAACAAAAAAAACCTTTTTGTTTGATTTATTAGTTTGACAGTGGACACAACCCCAAAGGGGATCTTTGTCTCCAGCGGGGGTATTTTCTGTCCCAGAATGGACAGTTAGGGAGTTGAATGTTTCATTGTGCATGGTGGTCAGCATGATCAATCCAAATAAAACTATGATTACTGTAGTTAAAGTTGTAGAGAGACTCCAGTACTCTCCGACTGTGTGAAAAACAGAGATCCCACTTGTCCCAGTTTCATAGCCGAGTGTTCAAGGCACAATCCACACAATGGCTTTCCTCTGGACAGGAACAGGCCTGAACAGGATGCATATGCTTTGTATATGCACACTGTTACACCCCTGGAGTTTGAATCCCCAGTGTTGCTTTATGTTTTTACTACAAAGTGCTATTTGATACATCTGCTGGTCCTGCAAAGTGGATCATCCTTTAAAATTATAATCATCTTTCAGAAAACTGAAATAGTAGGCGAGATTTCTATAGCTTATCAGAATTTATCATTTAAGACCAACACATAAGTCTGTATTCTGTTAAGGGGGAAATTATTGTTCAGCTATGGCAGCCTGTAAATAGTCCGTTGGCAGTTTTTTGGACTGCCTGTCTCTCTGCTGAAGAGTGTTTCTTGTCAGATTGGGCAGTGTAAAAAATATGTGGTGCAACCGGTCTTAGGGCTACTCATGTTTGTGTTGTTGTCGGTCCACTAGCCAGCCGTGGAGAAGATTGAAGCTATAACATACAAAGAGCTGAAGTGAAACTAAATATTAAAAACAATTTTAAAAATGTCCACTGCAGCCACTGCCTGTATGTTTTATACTGTATTTTTGTTTTCTTTGATGCTTTTTTCACACTTCTCACATTCCTGGTGAACTCTGAATTCAGCACAGGGTCATCAACACTGATCACTGTGCAGTTGGGATTTTGGAGGACTGTACAAAAGGATGTTTGCATTTGCAGGAGCACTAGATGTTACTTTCAGCTGTATAGCAGAGGCTTAGAATAGACTTTTGTGATATGACTGCACACAGGTGACTGCTTGTTTAATCTGCATATATTCAAGGACATGAGTCTGTGTTGACTTAAAAAAAAAGTTAATATATTTTCCTGTTATTTTATTTGGCCATTTGATAAACAAAAATGAATTTTAATCCAGTACAGGCCGCTTATGAAACCTTGTTGTAAATTGCACTTTTAATGATTTTACTTTGCAAAGGCAACAATTTTATTTTTGGTTGCTCAAATATAAAATATGCTGGATATGCAAGAGAAATACTGCGTAAGCATGCCTTTTAGCAGTTTCAGTTCTTTTTTTTTTGTGTCACTTGGTGAACTTTTTATTTTGTGATATTTCAGCCATAAATATGATTTCTAAAGGTTGCAGAGGCTCATTTTGGAATATTTTGACAGCATCTGTCAAATACTAGCTTGCTTTACTTTTACTGCGATCTCAATACAAAGCTTTTCCAATTGTTATGCTACTCAGTGAAACATGCTGTCTTCAGAAATGATTTGTAAATGTGAAATTCCAGGTCAAGGCATGCTCTTTGAACACCATTGTAAATGCTTTTCTTCTTCATGTTGCCTTAGATTTCAAAGGTCTAGCTTTAACACAGGATATGAGGACACTTTGATAACTCACGGCACAGGTGGGCAGAGGTGCCAAGTTCATAGGTAGGGTCCAAATGTTTTCTTTTTTGTTTAGTTTTTTTCTTTTCATGTAAACTTGACATTGAAAAGCGCAAACCAACAGAAAGCCCAGCATACACTATTTTGTGCAGGGCCCCTCTGTGTCAAAGAGCCGGCCAATCCGACTAAAGGACTACCATTTAAATCCCAGTTAGTCTTCAGTGACCAGTCTTTAATGAAGAACAGCACAGCTTAGATCAAATCGTAACAAAAGCTGTAATATATCAAGCTTATGCTTTGATTTGTGCCCCTAACAAGACATTAAAGAAGTGGACTGACAGCTGGATTACAGAGGTTCACATAAGGAGAAAGAACCAAGCTGTGTTTTGTTTTTATTTAAATGAACAGTATCACAATATCAGAGCAAGAGCAGGAAGCAATGCGCTTTGGGAGGAGAAAGTGTCAAAGGTATCCATTGATTGAGTCGGTTTTCTAGGAAAGTGGGCGGGGAAGTCCAGTTCGACCAGATCGAAGAACACAAAACATTTTTTTTTTCCAGCCTTCATGCTCCAAACAAAAGCGATCCACTGCCTGCATAGTCAGTAAAATGGTTTGAACTTAAAACGCATCAATAAATACAGATAAACATGTGTCTAAAGCTGTGAATGGGTTATATTGAGTGATGAGAACTTTTAATCAATAAATGACCAAAAAAAGAAATGTACTCTGTCCCAAAATAGAGGTGGCAACAACTCTTAAATGCAACTTTGAGTAGTGAATTCATCATAAAACTACAGTTAATGCTTACCTAATCTTTTTTTTTTTGATTTGAAAGACCTCATTTTTTCACACCTGTCTTTCATTTGCCTCACTATGTTTTCCTTCACAGTGGTACAGTAAAACAAGCCTAAGTACACGAAACAAAGATAACAGGGGTCCATTATATGTCTCTTCTTAAACTGTTATTTCTATTTTGTGGACACAGCAGAGACAAAAACAGGAGCTGCCTAAGAATTTGGCCTGTGTCGTTTCTTTGAGCAATGGCGGAGACAAAAGTAAGGAACAGAGAGGGAGAGGATATAAAAGGGGGGTTTGTGCCGAGAGATAAAAAGGATGGAAAGAGAGAGAAAGGAAGGTCAGCACCAGGGAGGAAGCGCTCAGTACCTGATTAAGTGTGTGTTGATGGTACACCTGCAACCAGGCCTTGAACTGAATAAATGTAGCTCTCTGAACTGCATGAACCTTCTTCCGTGTTAAGTTGCTGCAGTGTCAGGACTTCAGAGGAAGAGGTGAAAAATTTCAGAGAAGAAGGTTACAAAAGGTTTCAAAAGATAAGATATACGCCATAAAAAGCTGTCATAGTATGGCGGGAGGGTTATCTAAATATATAGATGACAATTTGGCTGATAGCCAGTGCGGCTATTTGGTTTTAATTTTTTTTTTTTTTGGTGTTATTTATTATCCGTTTTGTGCCAGAGGTTTTATGAAAATAACCCAGCTGGTGTAAAGACTTCCAGCTTTTCTTTGCACTATTTTTAAATCTTTAGCCAAAGCTAATATGGAACAAGAGATAATCATTGGCCACTGCCATTGGTAAATGGCTTCTTATTTGCTGATAGGCTGAGAGCCATCTCCGAGGCCAATATTTGCTAGAATTGATTGTTGGTTTTTCGGTCAGTCCAACTGATTGGTTCAGAGGATGAAGCAGCTAATTTATTTATTTTTTCATCTTGCACCACGGTGAAGCTGACATTTGTGGTTCTGAATTAAATATCTCAACAACTTTTTCCAGGAAATCTGTAACTCTTTCACGTCCACCCACGATAAATATTGATCAAACTTAACTCGAATTTTCGCACACGGATAAAATCAGGTCGTAGTTTACTCTACCAATAGTTCAGTTTGCATTTAGTTTACACAAGTAATGCCATTCTCAACTGATAGTCGTGTCATGTTACTCAGGAAACGCTGAGTAAGGTGCTAATCATGGTAAACGGATGTCTCAACATTGCTGCAATTGTGAGCATGCTGATGTTAGCATTCAGCTTTTGATGCACTACTGTGACAAAGGGCAGACTAATGGAGACTCAGAGTTGTTTTCACAACACGTTTTCAGTGACCCTTGCATCAGTTTCAAATACAATATGCTTTAGGTTGCTGATCACAGCAGTTTTTAAAGCTGTGATTTCCACTGATGGTGAACATCCTGGGTAGCTTGGCTTTGTTCCAATTACGACATCTTCTCAGCTTTTTTAATGCATTCTCTGTTTTCTCTTATAGTATCCTTTCCTCTTGGGCTTCTGTGTGGCTCTCAGCTGGAGTGTCCTGGTCTGTGTAAGCCGAGTCTACATGGGGATGCACTCCGTTCTGGTAAGCAGCTGCAGTTTTTAACCTGAAATTAAATGTTCTCAGTGGTGATCCTCATTCAGCATCTTTTACTTCCATTATGGCCTGCAGGCATTTGCCTTCTTATCCTATAGTCTTAGTGTAGCCTCAATATGAAACTTTGGTAAGGCAAAATGCATTTCTGAGAACTTCCACTGTCACGATACCTGCTGCGAGTGGCGTGCATATCTCAGATATCACTTGCATGCATACTTAAAACTACTTTCGGTCCAACTGTTGCAGTGAGAGGAGCTGTCAGATGACTTTTAGTTGAAAACAAAGCATTATTTTTCCAATTGTTAGTATCAAATTCAGTTTTTTTCTGATTACGATGAAGTTGAAGTTGACATTTATAATTCATGGAACATGATGTTAACAGAGCCAATAAACAAATTAAAGCGCTGAGATTAGATTAGATACTGTGACCTGCAAACCTGTGACCTGGTAGCAGCTCTATGGAGATACTGCTTCTTCCAATGGTAACACCTGCTCATCTGTCAGCACCTCACCTGATCCTAACTGGACTTTTTTATGACTGTGGAGTAATCTGCAACTTAAAGGACATGTTTCATGGAGGAAAGTGTAATTGTAGCACCTCCTACAGGACAGGTAGCAGCAAAGCATTTTTTTTATTTGGTTGTTTATTGGATGTGTGTACTACTGTTACTTAAAAAAAAAAAAAAAGTTAAATTGTTATTAAACATATATCATCAGCCCTAAATATGCTTTGTCAGCACTCTGTCTTTCCTTAAATGCTACCGAAACTGTCTTGCTGCTTTACAATGATTTATGTCCCTGTGTTTCAGGAGGTAATCACTGGCTTCCTGTACACCCTCCTTATTCTCGCCTTTTTCCAACCAATTCTGGGAAAGATTGACAACTACTACATGATGGGCAGCTACGCTCCACTTATGATTGTCATATCACATGTGGGCTTCGGACTTGTGGCTTTCTCTCTGGATTCGTGGAGCACCTCTCGGGGCGATACAGCTCAAGCTCTGGGCACTGGGGCAGGAGCTGCTTTAGCTTCCCACGTGAACTATCAGCTGGGCCTCCAGCTGGATCCTCCACTGTCATCGCTTCCTCTAACATTGCCATCACTCAGCGTTAGCTTGGTGTTGCGCTCCATGCTACGCTTCTTCATCGGAGTCGCCGTACTCCTCGTCACGAGGATGATTATGAAAGCAGTGACTATTCCTTTCTTATGCCGACTATTTGGGCTGCCCATGGACGATGTAAGACGGGCGAGACAGCAAATGAAAGTGGAGCTGCCGTATCGTTACATCGTCTACAGTGTTGTGGGTTTTAGTTGTGCGTGCTTTGTGCCTCTCCTCTTTAAGATCTTAGGTCTTGCCTAACTGTTGTGTGCAAACTGCCATGTCCTGTTGATATGGTGAACATGCTGCTTGTTTTGACACAAGGGAAGGCTCTGTTTCTGCATGATTAAGGGCATTTTAAAGGATAAGTCCTATGGTATTATGTGTTTCCATTATCGTTAAATCCCATCAAAAGACTAGAATCAGTAATGAATCGATTGACAGTGCGGTGTGTATCCAGCCAGAGGGGTGTACTACAAAGTCATATTAATGGTTTAAAGTGCTGTGTCGAGCAGCTGAAAGTTTCAGAGGGCTCACTCGGCACTAAAATGATTAACTTGAATTAAAATGTTTATTTTATGGCTCTGGGATAAATCCCAAGATTAATCATTTTCTGCAGCATTAATCTCTTGTCATTTATGTTATCTTCATGCATCACCAATTTATCATCTGATAACATCTCTGATCGACTAGGCAACAGACACAGGGAACCTTTTGTGCAGAAGAAGAAGAGTCACGTGACCTGTGAAATGCCCTCTTTGTTAGCACTCAGAAAACCTTGCCTAACAGAGAACGATAAGAACCACTGTTGTCATATCTGTTATCTCCAATTGTGGTTTTAGGTTTTGTTGAGCCAGCAGAGACAAAGAAAGCCTGGCTATGGGGAAATTTGTTTGTACTACACCCCTCAGCTGTGACGTTTCATTACCATGAGAACAACAGCTCACGTATGCAGTCATGCTGATACAGACAAAACCACAAGTATTAATTATTTATGAATAATTACTTGCTAAAAACTGCAAAACCCACTGGCTTAAGTTTATGAGCTGACAGCCATGCTCTGGAGGAGTTTAAAAGTAATGTGACTTTTGGTTTTGATCTTTTTGGGGGATTTGTTGAATTATTAAATGGATGGGATATCACCTGCCTTATCCTTTAAGATCCACCTGTGGTCAACATATTTAAGTGTTAACTGGAGCTACTTAAATATAAAGTACTGTAATGATGCTCATATTCATCATTGTGGAATCTATTGTTCAAATGTAACTTTTTTTTGTTTTTGGAGAGTTTGACTCTTTGAAATTAAACCAAAATATGAATCTGTAAATCAAAGCGATGAAAAATACTGTAAGTATTTAAGCTTCCAGGCGTCAGGACATTTAATGATCTGTATGTAAATACGGAGGGCTCTTTACCTTTTAGTGGGTCGTATATGTCATCACTATTTTTCTACATTTCCATATTCAGCGTTGTCCTGTGTAACTTTGGCCCAAATTTAGATTAAGTCGATTGATAGTAGAGAATTAATGAAAAACAATATTTTTGATAAATTATTTTATCATTGTATTTGATGAATGGTTGTATTGGGAAACAAAGGAATATATTATTCATACTTTATTGCTCTGAATGCCAGAGACGTTTCAGTTCTCCTTACTCTCGCAGTCTGCAAAACCTTAGACCCTAAAAGTTGTCTGATTGTTGTAACTGTTTGTAATTTCTTGTGTTGTTTTAATAATCAGTCCGAATATCAATGCCCGACTTATATCAGAACATGTAGGGATATTTATAGATCTGCTATTTCCATCAGGTCTCTCATTTTTTTTCTCTCTCTTGTTGTCTGATACCTGTGTGCATTTAAAATATTTGGAGACAATAAAAAATAAAATATTTTAAAAAGAAAAAAAGAGTATTTTATTTTGTTGTATTATAAATAAATTCAGGTGAAGCCACTCACAATATAGATGGGAGACCTGTCCACAATGTACCCCATCTCTCACCCAGTGATGGCCACAACATGGATCTGGATAAGCGGTTAAGAAAATTGATGGAAACCATTTAGTGCATCTGGGATTTTTATGCTAGTGTGTTGTGTTTTTTAATATTGTAAATATTGTGGCCAAATGGACAAAAAAGAAGAAGACATATAAACTTAGGGACTGTAAAATCTTAGATTTCTGTTGAAATTACTTTGAAGGCTCTCAAGACATCAACTCTCAGGAAAAATAGAAGAATTTCATCAAATGTGACTCTTAACTTGTCATTCCACAATGGAAGCAATTTGTTTTTTGCCATATTACAGTTATTTCATAATTAAATATTATTCCAGAAACATTAGAATTTTTCAGTTGCTTCTATGTTTATATAGTTAAATTATTTTAAAGACTGACTAGCAGCTACATATTTTTATTTTCTTTATTTTTCTTTCTCTGTTTTTTTTTTTTTTTTTTTTTAATTTTTCTATTCACCTGAGATGGTAGTGGAAAAGCCTTTATATATGATTGTACATTATCTTTTAATTGTACATTACCTCTTATTCAGCAAAAAGTGAATCTAAAAAACCTAAAGCAGGATGGAGTGTGATTAGGCTTTATTCCCACCTAGGTGTCCCTGTGAAGTATTTTTTGCTTTTTTCCAGGAATAAATGTTTTGAACATCTCAAATTGGCGCTTGATACTTTTTAAAATAAAAAATAAATAGACTAATTATATAGTGCACGTGCACTCGTGTAGAATCGCTTTCAAATTTTTAAAAATTCCGCCTAAAAGCTATTTGAGCTTTTATTTTGAAAACTGCTGGTCACCTGATAACCCGGAAGTCCGTAGTTTGACAGTTACCGTCCAAAACATTTTTTCCTCTACTCCTGTGGTTCACAGTGGAGCAGCAGGATAGCAGGATTTATTACATTAAGGTTATATGACGTGTTGGCTAACTAATGTAGCCGTGACAGCAGTAAGTGAGGTAGTTATTTTAGAGATTTTTCGTTGAATTTTGTTTCCAACTTTCTTCGCTAACAGTTAAAAGTTTTCCTGTTGCTAATCTTAGTTTACCTTGACCTGCCGGCTGGATCGGCTTTTATGACACACGAACAACTTATGTGAAGTTTTGTGTACATAAGCAAGTCATCTGCCGCCCGCGCACATGCCTCGTTTGGAAAAGACAAATCTCCGAGGCAGGGACAGGTAGGAACCTTTTCTGCACTCACTCTTTGGGTTTTAAGGTGGTGCTGGGGAATGAGGAGTGAAGGTCATTCAAAATATCTTGTAATTTCCACTCTTTCTCTGTCTGTTCACACAAATCAGGCCACAGTTAGACTGGAGGTTTGTGCAGAGGTTCTGCAGCATCCAGAAGGTCTTGTTCCCATCATGGACCAGTCAGAGTGTCCTGATGTTTGGGACGCTGCTGGGCGTTACTCTGGCAGGTAACAGCTGGAGGAGTGTAATAGAACAAAAAGAGGAGGAAACTGTAAACTTAGACTGTGGTCTAACTTTGAGGAACTTCTGATAGCATCAGAAAGCTTGCATTGACTGCAGTCAAATGAGCCCTGACCACAGGAGGCTTTGTCTCTTTCTTGATGACCTTTAGCTAATCATTTTGCTCTTTTATGAGTCACTGTTTGAACTGACTCCTTCCTCATGATACAATGTGCTAACACGTGTTTTTCTGTCATCAGAGCAGCTGATCATTTACCAGGTGGGAGTCCTCCCCAGCCACTTCTACAATGTGCTGGCAGACAAAAATTACTCAGGCTTCAGGAGTCTGGTGGGCACTGCCATGGTGCTCATTTTATTCAACTCCACAGTAAGTTAAAGTAGCAGAGGAACGACAGAAGTCAACATAAACATACTAACACAGTAGCATTTATCCTGCAAAGCAAATAAGATTAACACCCTACAGACACGCTGTCTCACGCGTGTCCAGTATTTCTGTTTATGCTTTCTTGGGCGAGTCGCCCCTGAAAAAAAATTATTTTTAATTTTATTGAGACACATACCTGGTCAAATTAAAGCTATAGTAGAAACCCATCTCATATTGATTGGTATAGGTGTAGTCATTTAAATCATTTATATGATAATTTAATTGCTGTTCATACATTTGGAAATAATGTTAATTTTCTGCAGCTTTCTTTTACTACTGTATATTTTACTAATATGTGTATTTATGGTTTTTTTGTATTTATAGTGTATTGTGATTTTAGCTTGACAAGGGCTGGAAATTAACAATAGGTGTAAACTCTGTGTGCAGCATATCAGTTTCACGCACTGTATCAGAAGTATGTCAAACTGCATTTTCCCTTTTAAACGCTTAAATGAAATATGTAGATTTAAGGATTTAAGGAAACAGAAATAGCTGCTTTTAGCTGCTCCCCTATTCGCAAGGGGTCACCGCAGTGGTAGCTCTGTGTTTGATTTGGCGCCGTTTTTATGCCGGATGCACTTCCTGAAGCAAGCCTAAAGGGATTTGTTTCTCCTCTTGGGATCGAATTAATTAACGCGAGTCGTGCAGGTTTGGTTTGTGAAATATACAGTTTTTATAAGATTAACACTAAGTCTCTGCAACTGCATATACTTTATTTATCAGAACCTGTTTAGTAGTGTACATTATCTGTTACATTCAGATGCGCATTTCAAATACCTAAGTCAAAAGTTTGATAAATAGTTTCTTATGTTTTACTGCATGGCATCACACCTTTGGATTGATGCTGTAACAGTAGCAACTTTATATGGTCAGGACAACCTGACATGACCATTTTATAGCCGCATGCATTTGGTCTTGATTGTGTTTGCTTGGATTTTGAACCTAAGAAACTAACTTTAGTCAGCTTATTTAAGCATGTTGCTTTTTAAAGGAACTTCTGTGGCAGGTCTTTCCTGATCTATAACATCTTTATTTAAGTTATTGTCACTTATTGTTACTTTTCCTCTCTCCCCTTCTTTGTTGTTCCCCTCCCATGCAGTTGAAAAGTATTGACCAGTACATTTGCAATCAGATGTATGTCAGCTGGAGGAAGACGCTAACAGAGAGCCTCCATTCAGCCTACTTCCAGGGAAGAGTCTACTACACGCTCAACGTGCTCAGAGAGGACATAGACAACCCGTAAGCATGAATGCATTTCCTGGTTGGTGTATTGTTATGCATGAAAATGTTTTGCTGTCATTGTCTAATTGCGTTGTTGTGGGCAGAGACCAGCGGATCAGTCAGGATGCAGAGAGGTTGTGTAAGCAGATGAGCAGCATGGCGAGTCGCCTGATCATCTCACCATTCACCCTGACTTACTACACCTACCACTGCTTTCACAGGTGAGCACGTTGTGCTGTATGATCAACCCCATCACACACTGTGGTAGAGATCATTCAGCTATGTCGGGGTGCCACAGTTTTACAGCCACGTTTCTGAATATCTGTCCTTTAGAGAGGCCCAGAGTACATAAAACAAGGGATGGAATTAGAAAGTTAGAAGAATAAATACCTGTTATATGTAATTTAAAGCATTACATGTGCTCTACAAAAGGTCTGCTGCAACTTTGACCTTATTAAAATTCAGGCTAAATTGGGGCTTCTTGTTAACCCCTAAGCTCTGTTTGACATTTCCAGCTGGAAAAAAAGAACAACCTTAAATTTAGTAACAGGCTGCAAAACAGTGAGGGCAAAAGAACAACCTCTACTATGGATGGGAAGCATATTCTGACATACAATAAACCTTCTTGTCCTTATCATCAGACTGCAGTAAGATTTGGAAAAAATGACTCTGTTTGCTTCCACTTTATCAAAAACTGTCAGTTAGAGAGAAGATAACAGCCTTGTAAAAATAACAGACCCCTTTAACCCTTTCTAAAAAATCCTGCGCTCAACAAATTCTACATCAGCCGTAGTTGTAGTAATACCAGGTGGTCTTTGTTGTATTCGTGCCATAGGTGGTGACCTTTGAAAATGGCGCTGGTTGCATTTATATAACATGTACAGCCTGGACTCGATATGCTGGCCTCCAGAGAGGAAAAAGGTTAAATGTGAGCTGTAAAAGCAGCAAAATGACTCTTTGAATATCACTGCGTGCACTTTAAGTGTTGTGTTGTTGATGTATTTTGATGTAACGGGCTCCTAAAGTTGTTTTGCTTTGCAGCACTGGCTGGATTGGTCCTGTGAGTATCTTTGGTTACTTTGTAATCGGGACTATTGCCAATAAAATCCTCATGGGGCCGATTGTGTCAACTCTCTTTGAGCAAGAGAAACTGGAGGGAGACTTCAGGTAGGTTCAGCCTTTATAAGTTTGTAAATTTGTGCTAACAGCAGATTGATTTAACCTCTAACAGAGTCTTTGGGTATTCTGCCAGCTTTGTTTGAAACAAATCCTTCCTGTATTTGTTGTCAAAGACACTTGGGTTCTGTTAAAAGGAAATATCTGTAGGCTTTGGCGCAATGCCTTCTGTGTAACACAGGATATGCATCAGCTTGTTTTTTTTAAAAGAAGAATCTGTCACAAGCTGAAACAGCCTCCCTTTGTGTTCAGAGAGGAACAGATCAACTGGTTTCTGTTAAAGTGGATCTTTTATGGTTTTCTTTATTTCCTGTCATGTATATACTGTCACAACAGCATGCAATGATTATATTAAACATGGAGAAATCCTCAAATAATGAGTTCAGGGTACACATGATCTCTGTGAGCCACCAGCTCAGGTTTCACACTGCTTTAAACAGTCAGATTCAGATCTTTATGAAATCAGTGAGAGTAGACAACAGAAGCCTCCTGAGGGGTATACTATGAAGTGAGATTGGTGGATTATTGAGGGAAACTGATCTGTGTGCTTTTCTATTGTAAAAGTGATGCTATTTGTTATATTTTCATATTCTTTATAGCTCTGTATCATCTGCTCCTCCACCTCTGATTGGAGTAGGTTGTGCTCTGTAGGTCTATTTTGTGCAGAAGGAAGCATTACATGACATGTGAAACGTGCGGCTGTTCCTACAGTGGATGAACTGAGAGGCTGTTCATCCACATTGCTTTGAACTGTGAATCATGCAAATATACTGTTGTGGGTAGTCTAGTAAGGATCTGGAAATGAGCGAGATGGATCTCTTTTAAATTGCAATTGATGCACATTTTTATCACACATGTTTTTTTCATGTCTAGATTCAAGCACATGCAAATCCGTGTCAATGCAGAGTCTGCAGCTTTTTACAGGTGAGACACAACCACAACATTACTGATGCTGCAAAGGTGGCTGTTATTGTTGCCAGACAGTTTGAGTTTATCTTCCTGTATTGATAAGATGTATTGATAGAGCTTATTCAGAAATCGAATGAAACCAGAGAACGAAATGAAAAAAAAAAAAATCCGCCTGTCTCTACTTGCAGAGCTGGTAAAGTGGAGCACATGAGGACGGACCGCAGACTGCAGGCTCTGCTGTATACTCAAAAGAGGCTCATAAACAAAGAGCTCTGGCTTTATAGTAAGAAAGTTCTATACCTTACTGTTATCATGCTTATATAACACTACTTTGTACACTCAACCTCTAAGCCTGTAATGTCTCCTTTCACAGTTGGAGTGAACACATTTGACTACCTTGGAGGATTCCTGAGCTACATTATAATCGCCATTCCCATTTTTAGTGGTGTTTACGATAGCCTCACTCCTGGTGAACTTAGTGCTCTCATCAGCAAGGTAGACATGCTTTATGTCTTTTCTTATTTGAATTCCTCTTTTTATTTATGTCAAAATAGAACTTAAAACAGAGCTATATAAACGATTAAAAAAAGGAACTGTGTACGTCCTGGTTAGGCAGCAGTTTGAGCCATTTGTATTATGTTGCATGATAACCTAATACCTCAATAAATGTAAAAGTACCAGCCACCTTATTAGGTACACCTTTCTGGTACTGGGTTAGACACCCTTTTTTCTTCAGTGCTGCCTTCATTTCAGCAAGATTCAACAAGGTGTTGGAAAATTCCTCACAGATCTTTGTCCATATTAAAATGATAACATCACACAGTCGCTGCAGATTTGTCAACTTCACATCTATGATATGGATTTCCTGTTTCACCAAATACCAAAGGTGCTCTATTGGGTTGTGATCTGGTGAATGCAGAGGCCATTTGAGTACAAGATTTCATGTTCAAGAAACCAGATTGAGATGATTTGTTCTTTGTGACGTGGTGAATTATCTCGCTGGAACAAGTTTCATTGGAAGATGGGTAAACTGTGATCATATAGGGATGGAGATGGTATGCAAGCTGTGATGCTTAAATGATGCTTAGTTGGTACTAAGGGACTCAAAGAGGAAGGACCCTCCTCTGACCTCTGACATTTAAATGCATTTTCACCCAGAGAGCTGCTGCTCATGGGATATTTTCTCTCTGTTTTTTTTTATTTTTTATTTTTATATCATTCTCTGTAAAGCCTAGAGATGTTTGTCTGTGTGGACCCCATTCCTACAAAACTGCTCAAAGAAGTCCTGCCATTAATTAATTCTTCGATCTTAAATATGATCAACCTATCTCTAATGATCGGCTATGTACCACAGGCCTTCAAGCTAGCTGTAGTTAAACCTTTACTCAAAAAGCCATCTCTAGACCCAGCAGTCTTAGCTAATTATAGGCCAATCTCCAACCTTCCTTTCAGATCAAAAATCCTTGAAAGAGTAGTTGTCAAACAGCTAACAGATCATCTGCATAGGAATGGTTTATTTGAAGAGTTTCAGTCAGGTTTCAGAGTTCATCACAGCACAGAAACAGCTTTAGTGAAGGTTACAAATGATCTTCTTATGGCCTCTGACAGTGGACTCATCTCTGTGCTTGTCCTGCTAGACCT
>NW_024582369.1:2397862-2425859 GCF_018398535.1 Haplochromis burtoni
TAGGGGGTCATATGATTGTTGGGTTTTTTTTCTCTGTATCTATGAAGCGCCTTGAGGCGACTTATGTTGTGGTTTGGCGCTATATAAATAAAATTGAATTGAATTGAATTGAGGATAATCTCAGCAGAGGCAACAGTTTGTAAAATCCTCACACAAACCGGTCTGGTACCTAGAACCATCCCATGTTCAAATTCACCTTCTTCCTCATTCTGATGCTTAGCTAAAACTTCAGCAAGATGTTTTGACCATGTCTGCATGTATAAAAGCATTGCCATGTGATTGGCTATGTCAAGAGTTGCAATAATAAGCTGCTGAACAAGTGTACCTAATGAAGTGGCTACTTCAATATGTGGGAGCCAGATAGTTCTGAGTATCTGTGCATATTTTTAACCTGATGACATCAGTACTAAATTAGAAGATAAAATCCAAAACTGCTGTCTTGCATGAGTGCACACTGTCCTAATGTTTTCCTTATAGTGGGGCTGAAAGAGGAAATCCATCATGTTTGTTAGTAGAGTAGTTTACCCACTAGGTGGCACCAAAATCCTTATTATCCCCTCAAAAAACGTAAACGCCATCTCTTGCGCTGCACACAGATTTGACTTCCGAATGTTTTGTTGTGCATGCAGACCTTTTGAAAAAACAAACAAACCTTGTCTCTTATTGACTCTCTGCTTCTTATTCCCTCTCCTTGTTCACATTCAGAACGCCTTTGTGTGCATCTACTTGATAAATGGTTTCACGCAGTTAATAGACCTGTCAACTACTCTGTCAGATGTGGCTGGATACACCCACAGGTATCAGGCTGCATACTTAAATTCACCTCTTTGAGGACAAATGATGACAGCAGGATTTGTGTATACCGTCCACCTTTCCATAACCGTGTGTGTGTGCGTGTGTGTGTGTGTGTGTGTGCGTGTGTGCGTGCGTGTGTGTGTGCGTGTGTGTGTGTGTTGCGGTCAGGATCGGGGAGCTGAGGGAGGTGATGGATGACATCCTACGCAAGCAGTGCGACTACGACCCAGCATCAGGAGAAAGCTACGACTTTGACAGGTTTGTGTGGGCACATTATTCTCTGCTGCGTTAAAAAAAGAAGCACAGTGTGATGATTTAAGAAGCAGGCTGCATGTGAGGAGAATTTATTAGATTACATTAAACCTACAGAAATGGAAATGGGAAAAGATGGTAAAAATTCATGTTTATACCAGAACCTCTGAGCCTCAACTACATCACACATCACCACCTCTCCACACAGTGACTTCAACATCCACGCAGGCCCAGTGGACACGGCCTTCATCGTGGACCATCTTTCATACAAATCCCCTTTCTCCGACGAGCTGCTGGTGGAGGACCTGAATCTGAAAATCAGCCAGGGAAGTCATCTGTTGGTGGTGGGGAACACGGGCACCGGCAAGACTTCACTGCTGCGGGTCCTCAATCGTCTCTGGGAAGCACACAGCGGTGAGAGCAGAAGAACTGAGACTGTTTGGCCTAATTTGATCTTTTTTTATTATTGTATTAACTCTTTAGCAAATCGGGAGAAGCGAAGACGGCACAAAAAGGGCAATAATAACAATGCATAACATGGGGGGGGGGACTAAGAATGATGGGAAAAATACATAAATAACAAAGAAACTGAGTCTGAGTTATTCAAAGAGATTTGTATATGGCAAGTATGAACATGAAAAACAGATCATAGTTTTACACGGATGTTGTCATGTATTGTTGACAACTCATCAGTACTGCACTTCACTGACTTGAGGAACAATAGCAACAACAAAGGTTCCATTACATTAAATTTTATGTTTTTAAAAAGCCACGATATGGGGGTAAATAAATTTACTAGCTTGTTTTTGTTTATTTATTTATTTTGATTGGGAGAGATATGAGAAGGCAGTGTAAAGCCATCAAATAGAAACTGTAAAGCACAAATATATTCATTCAGCTGTCTGTCCTTCATTTTCCCTCAGGCTTTGTCCAGATGACCACGTGCTTTGGGCCCAGAGGAACGCTCTTCCTGCCACAGAAACCCTACCTGACCGATGGCACTCTGCGTGAGCAGGTCTCTTCTTATTGTGCTGTTTTTCTACAAATTTTGTCTTTTATATAAAGCGCTGATATGTTTATATCTAAAAAAGAAAAAAGAAAAACTTTAATTACTGAATTTACTGAAACACTTGTTTCCAACAGGTGATCTACCCACTGAAGGATATTTACCCTGCATCAGGTATTGTATTACATGTGATCAACAGCTAATTAGCCAGAGGAAAACTACTCTATTAGTTAATCTGTGTGTGTGGTGTATTTTGTTGGGACAGAGACAAGCTCATCACTGTGTTACATCTGCCTTTCTTTTAAAACAACACCTTTAAGTGTGTCAAAACTGGGGAGAACGGTTGCTGCAGTTTTGAATGTGGCAGGACTCATTGTCCCTGTGCCACTTAGTGTCTCAGCTGCTCAGCGGTTTGGGCCTTTCCTTTGTTGTAATCTTTGCTACAAATGCTGTCGGTGGCAGGCAGGACAGCACTGCACTCAGTTCCTTTTGCTTCAGCTTTGTCTTGCTGAAATCATCAAGATTCAAGATTCAACAGCTTTATTGTCAGTACAGTAGTATACACTGTATACAGTGTACCGAAATGCTGTTTCACCCTAAACCCCCCATGGTCCATTTATAAATATATAAAAGATATATCTCCAAGAGATATAAAACTAGGAATTACAAATAAATAACATGCTAGGTTTTGATAAAATTAGGGCTAAAAAGGTACTAATTACTAACTATACAATACTATAATGGTAACTATACAATATTAACTGTACGATAAACAAAGATAAACAAAGACAGGACAGAGACAATACAAAGTGGAATGTGCAGT
Source organism: Haplochromis burtoni (assembly GCF_018398535.1). NCBI lineage: Eukaryota > Metazoa > Chordata > Actinopteri > Cichliformes > Cichlidae > Haplochromis > Haplochromis burtoni. The sequence goes on from NW_024582369.1 coordinate 2,400,739, forward strand.
AGGTATTGAATACCAGTTTCAAGTTATCGTTAGGATATTATTGACGAGGCATGACAAAGATGTGCAAAATGTGCAAATATAATATAATTTAGATGTGTGTTCAGAACTATGTGACTGAGTGTTCAAGTAAGCATATTGTTCCCAGGTCCAGTTTGTAGTGGATTTGTGGAAGTTTTTGTTTTTGAGTCTTTTGATGAGTATTGTAAGGTGTTTGTAGAGGTGTATGTTTATATCAGTCCTTTTATGGTAGTGAGTTGAGGGCTCTGACTGCTTGGGGGAAGAAGCTCTTGCAGTGTCTGGTCGTTACGGTTTTTAATGCTGCGAAACCGTCTGCCAGATGGAAGGAGGGAGAACAGTGCATGTGAGGGATGGAAAGTGTCCTTCACTATGCTGTTTGCACGTCGGATGATGGGTCTGTTATAGAGTTGGGAGATGGATGTGAGAGGGCCTCCAATGATCATCTCTGCTGTCCTCACTATCTGCTGCAGACTTCTTTTCAGTTAGGGTGCAGTTCCCATCAATGCGTTCCCTGCAGTTCTTTTTTGGTTTTTTTTGACTGATTACACAGGACAGTTTGTCTGTGCTCTCTGACAACAGTTTCCATGTTTCTGAGCACATGAATTTCCACTACACTTTAATTCTACAAGTTCTTAAGTTGTTAAGAAGAAAGCTCAGCCTCTCTAAAGAGCCCTCTTTAAGTACCTCAGGATCTTCTATTGTAAATTAACCTCTTTAGCAATGAGCTGTTCGACCAAATCCAGAATCAACATATTTTTATTTTTTACAAATAAATTGTGTGTGCGTGTGCGCGCGCGTATTTATTTTACTGAGGATTGTTGATACTAAATGGCAGTGCTGTAGAGAATTCAAGAAAAACCAGAATTACATGTCATGTTTTCAGGGTCGGTGGATGATGACAGAATTATACAATTCTTGGAACTAGCCGGAGTGGTGAGATAAATTCTGCTTTCATCTCCAATGCATGTTATTTCATGAAATTACTTTTCATTTTCACTCATGCTAAATAAAACCTTGATGTGTGTGCAGTCCAGTCTGCTGAAACGGACGGGCGGGCTGGATGAGAAAGTGGATTGGAACTGGTAAGAAACAATTAAAGAAGTAAAACTGTGTAATACTTCCTCAAGCTTGTTTTTGTTCTCTGCAGGTATGATGTTCTGTCTCCAGGTGAAATGCAGCGTCTCTCCTTTGCACGACTCTTCTACCTGCAGCCCAAATATGCAAGTATGCTCCTCTGGATACTCGCTAGAGCATCTCAAGAAAACATGCATGCACTGATGAAGTTTTTAGTCGTGCTGAGTGTGTGGTTCAAGTGAGCTGAGGCTGTTTGCTGTGTTTACCGGACTGATGTGTTCTAGTCTGCAATTTTCTGGTGTTTGAACTTTAGTTTTAGATGAAGCCACTAGTGCTTTGACCGAGGAGGCGGAAGCACAGCTGTACCGGACTTGCAAACAGCTGGGCATGACTTTGGTCAGTCTGGGACATCGCAGCAGCCTGGAGAAGGTAGGCCAAACATCCCGACTCCAGTTAGGATAACTGGCGGAAATTACAGCCTGCACACTCAAAACTTTTGCTGTTCTTGGATACATCTTTTGCTTTAGTCACTGTTGTTGAGCCAAATCCCAGTAAGTGGGTTGCTTTGTATGACTCTTCCACATCTCCAAAAAGAGTAAAGTTGATCAGCAATACATTCTTGTGGCTTAGTTTCACCTGCCTTCTCTTACCTTGTTCTTAGATCTGTCCAACTGTTACTACATTATGTGAAACTTTGTTTTTCCAGTACCATGATGTCCAGCTGAAGCTGTGTGGAGAAGGCCGATGGGAGTTAACAAAGTTAAAAGGAGCTAGCGGAAACCTCAGTCTCAAAGATGAAGCAATGTGACTGCGGCCATCTATTTGAAATGCTTTAACCAGTGTTTATGTTTACACAGTGTCTTTAGAAGAATGTGAAAATTCTTCCTAGAACCAAATCAAACTAATCCACTATTAACTTTTGATTTTTAGTGTGTGGACTTAAAAAAGAAAACTGGAATTTCACCCAATCACTTCTTGGTTCTGTTGCTTTTGTGTATGCCATCTGTTATCCCCAAAAATGGCAGCTTCTAGACTGACCTGGTCTTCAGTGGAGACGGTGCTTTTAATCTAAATATTTTTAAGAAAAAGATAATCGAACACATGCTGAAGAGATAAGGTATATAGATGTGGGGTGTACTGTAAGGCTGTGATTACATTGTATTAAATTATATACTATTGACTCAACATCATCTATCAGTGTGGGGAATAAGGAACGTAAAGGGTCCTCGCCGTGTCACTCGCTAACATTCCAGTGCTCTCAGACAGCACACTTTGTTCTGTTAACAGAGGTACTTTAATAGTTTGAAGAAGGCTCGTGTGTCACACCACTCAAAAAGTTCTGGTCCCACATAAAGTTCACATTTTAAGATAAAAACAAAAACAACTCTGTAAATCTTTAATGCATTTATGTGACTTTACAGTAGCTTAGTGTACAACATTTCCAATGGGAAAACGGTTATTACTGTGTAATAAACAGACTTTCACACAATATTCTTTTTAATTCCTTCTAAGAAATGTCGGTATGTCTGCTCACATGAAAATTTGTATATTTGATGAAGGCAAACAAAATTATGCCTTCATACTATGATCCCAGCTTGAAGTACATCAACATTTTGTGCTTTTTAAAATCACATTATTTCTTCTGGCATGTGATGGCTCAAAAATGCCATCTCCTACCTGATATATGAAATTTGAAACAATAGAAAATTAGTTTTGACCCTAAGAATCACTGATAGAAAAATCATCCTATCAAAATGTAGGCTAAAAAGAGACCTCTCATATGTAGTAAATTCTTTCAGCCAGACTCTAATCCCATATGGTGATACGACCCTTTAAAGTTTACCTAAAGTGCACATTTTGAGTTTCTCTGTAGCGAATTATCACCAAGCAATGCTTTTTTCCCGTTAGTGTGTCATAGACAATAATTTGGTGCAATTTTTTTCTCTGACTCTATACCACCTCTTGTGACATTGAAGCTCAAGGTTAGAAAATTGTGCCGAACAAAAACAAGATTTTGGATTTAGAGTTTGAATTTTTGTGTAAAATTAATTCGTTTGCAGTTTTTAAATAGTCAAATTTGACATTGACATTTGTTTTTCCAACCCTGAAAATTCCATGTTTCCCTTTCTTAAAGGGGATAGAACTTGTAAAATAGTCCAAAAATTGAAATTTCATCTGGCTTCATGAAATAACATTATTTTGTAAAAAGTTCTGGGAGGTTAGGTGGGAACTTTTTAAAGGTTTTGTGGGTCTGGTTTATCTGGAGAGTGTAGACAGATTTTAAAAGAGCCTATCGGAATGATCTGGCTATTAAAAATATGTGTTCATACAAAGGCACAGGTCTGGTTCATGAAAATGGAGTGCAACATGCAAGCTTGCCTTGTGCACTCTTCTCTCCTTCAGAAAACACCTTATGGTCGATTTTTACTCAAGAGTTTCTCGTGACCTTGAATGATCTCCTGAACTGCTGCAGGATCATCCAGAGTACTGAGGTCGCCCAAACCCTCCAAGTCGCTCTCCACAACTTTACGCAGCACCCGTCGCATTATCTTACCCGAGCGGGTTTTTGGCAGACGCTTGGCAAACTGTGACGAATACCAACACAATGAGAAGTTATTAAATAAAGTCAGATCATGACTGCCAGCATTTTCAAGTCAGCACTACAAAATTACCTGGATGAAATCCGGAGAAGCGTACTTGGCGATCTTTTCAGATACCATGCCGTTTAGCTGCCTCGACAAGTCTGCCTCTTGTACATCGATGCCTTTTTTAAGCACCACAAAGGCGTAGACACCTGACGATGCAAAAATCACACATTTATCTGCTACATTTAGCAAAACACATTGCTGACTGATTTACACTGAAAGGAACTGTGCTGAGTTTCTTACCTTGTCCTTTGATGCTGTGTGTATACCCTACGACAGCAGATTCAGCCACTGCAGGACACTGATTCTGTTTACAGAAGTCACAAACAGGATAAATTCAGCATCTTCATACTTTGTGGTTCTTCTAGAAAGGCATTAAACTATTGCTTTAAAACAAAAAAATTAAACAACAACCATATAGTGCATCTGATATATCAGCCAATATGTTTTTTCTTTCAGATACAGTAAACTTGAACAGATTTATAACATTTGTAATATGTAGTAATTTATTTACTCATTTTGGCTCCGCCCACCTCCATTCGAATCGGCTGTTTATTGCATTTTGGGGCTTTCCAACTGAGAAGTTGAAGATTGCCCTCTGGTGGACACAGTGTGCAATGTCAACAACATGTTTGAAGGGCGTCTTCTTTTGTTTTCTTTTTCTGACCGTTATAAATGCCAATATTTATAGATGGGCAAATAGTTAATATTGATCTGTAATATCAGCGAAGTGATGAGCTGATAATTGAGCTCTACAGCGCATTACTATTTAGGCTGTGGGCTGTAGCCGGACCATGCTCCCATTAGCAGTGATGCTCCTCAACATAAAAGTCAGGTCAGTTTTACAGAGAAATTGAAGATTGCTCTGGGGCTCCCAGAGAAAGATGCATTGTGAGCTTAATAAGGACTCAACTTTAAAGATGACGTGTTTTTTGCTTTTTAAGCTCAGAGCTGTGAACCTTGTTTAATCAGGTATCTCTGAGCTTTTGAAATGCAAGACATTCAAGTTAATCAGTTATTGGCCTTACCACTACGTCCTCTATCTCTGCTGTCCCTATCCTGTGACCGCTCACGTTAATGACATCATCAAGGCGGCCGGTGATCTGGTAGTACCCCTCCTCAGACCGATAGGCACCGTCACCAGTAAAGAAGTAACCTATATTATGTGCACCAGTACAGAAGGATTTAGAGACTGTACATTTCTCTTTCTGTGAAAACAGACATTAAGAAAACAGAGGCGGTCTGTTCCTGAACTCGTAAAACTGTACCAGGATAAGGCTGGAAGTACGTGTCAATAAATCTCTGGTGGTCGTTATGAATGGTTCTGGCCATACCAGGCCAAGGTTGAGCCATACACAGGGCTCCGGATGTGTTGTTGGAAGTCAGCACTTCGCCCTGAAGAAATCCAAAAACAATGCTAAATGTTAACCAGAAAAAAACAGTGTTACAAAACTTCTAAACCATTCCTAGGACACACAGAAATGCTACATTAAACCTCATTTAGCTCACTGGGTGATTTTTTTTTTTTTGCTATGTTTTGGTTATGAGAAGCAGAAAAAAAAAAGACTGGCTCAGGGACATCACTCCAACTGTCAGCACAATCTGTGCTTTGCAAATGCTAAAGCAACCTCAATCAGCACAAAACAGAGCGACAGATTTTTAATAGGGAGTTTGGCATGCACACACTTGGCCTGATCGTGGGAGTGGGAGGAGTATCAAAAGTGACACAGCTGGTGGCTATTTTATAATCCTAATCTGAGCCCATCTCCCAGGTCGTTCCCAGCCATCCAACATTTGCAGGAACAGCGCACACACACACCTCAGTGTCCATAAGCACCGGGTTAATGCCAAAAAAGGGTCGCATAGCCATTCCTGGGACAATCTCTGCGTCTGGGTCTGATGGCCTTGGTGCGATGCAGATGCCACCCGTCTCTGAGAACAGAGCAGAGCGAGTAAAGTGTGAATATATTTCAACATTTTTCCTTCAGATTACTCTGCCCTGTCCCTCACACTCAGCCCCATGCCAGCTGGTTAGTGTATATAAAAATCTTTAATAAGCTTTCCAGACAGACACATTTAGTAAATTTAATAGTACAAAGGAATAAATTACATCCCACTGTTAGCTATGGCAATTATTATTAGTATTATTATAAATTTTATTTTAAACTTGGTAGAGATGTTCCCCAAAGATCCGCACTTTGCCCAGCGATGTGTTCAGTATACATCGTATTTCTCTGCTTAGCCACATTGATTTAAACAGTTTTTGCCAATTTAATGTTGCTCAGAGGATTTTGTTTTGTTTATTAAGCCACTTAACACTGATCTATGAATCATTCAAGCATAAAAGGTACCTAACTCAAGGGATGAACCAGTGTTGTGTCTACACACAACAGACAAAGAACCAATTTAGGCACTTTTTAGTAGCAGCATACCAAAGCTAACACACTTTGACACACACAAAACAGTATTTTTAAACTCCCAAAGAGTTATTAGCTGAAAACCTGATATTTATTGCCATAACGTGAATTATGAACTGAAGAACTGAAGAATAAAGGCGGTCATATCACTTGTACGAACTCTGTTTTTGCCTAATATACTGCATTCCCATACATGTTGTCATAGTTCAATAAATCGCAGTTTGTGAATCTACTGTAAGCCCTTCTCATTGCTACAGATGTAGATTGTGGAATTACAGCCATACTAAGTAAATTAAATGCTATTAGGTCTGCGTGGACATCAGGGACCTCTGGTAATCCTCCTGGTGGTGTTGGTAGCAACAGAGGGGACTTTCTACAAAATAGGACACAACAGATGATTCGACAATAGCATTAGCCACTGGCATCCTGTTTACATCAGCTGTAACTGTGAGAGTCGTTGCTTCACAGTCCCAAGAAACAATGTGATTAACAAAAACAGTCCAGGTCGAGCACACAGGCAGTTAAGTATAAAAACCGGAGACAGGAAGCCCGGCTTCCAGTTTGAATTTTGCTGACTTTGGACACAACTAGGTTATCTCTTTTTCCAGTGATTAGATGGCATCATGTGTCTGAAAGTTTAAATACACTAAGCTATTTTCCCCCTTCATTTGCGCTGATTGAAGCTACTTTTCAAGCTCCCATCATCCTCTGTCCTCTCACCTCTCCAGTCCTGGATCATCCTACATGGAGGCTGTACGCCAGCAACGGCTCAAAATCCATTTTCCTCTCTAAACAGGCTACTTGCTTCCAGATCAACCAAATGGCATTTATGAATAATGCCACTTAGCCCTAATTGAAAACACTGGACCATGAAAATAACATAACAACATAATCCTTTTTACAGAAGTAGGGTATTTAGGTCATATCTGTGTCTGTAATTCTCAAGCTCATGATGCTCTAATGTTTAATTATCGTCAATTAATTATGGACTTTTGCCATTTGTATGGTAATTAACCCTGCTCTGCACCATTAGGTCATTACGCAATCTAATGAAGAGATAACTGACATTATTAGCAAAATCAGCTGATTTCTAACATGATGTTATTATGTCCCATCCAATGCTACACTTGTGCAGCATTTTGGAGTCTTTCAGTCATCAAACGCTGAAGGACACGTTTATTTTGCAAGTTCTTCTTTCCAGTGGAAACTTCTGCATAAATTCTGCAGTCACAACATGTGCATCCTGCTGTCGAAACAAGCTAACTGCCACAACTGACCAATAAAAAGGAAGGGGGTAGACGTTTCTGCTACCTTCTGATAACCCTATGTAAAAGAAAATAAAGATAAAAAAGCAATTGTGTGAAAGAGTAGAAAAGAAAACTTATGAGAACATTTTGGTTTGGAGCTTTAATAAATAATAAAATATAATAAATATGATTAAGCAGCAGTGCCTGCCTGATAAACTGGTTCTGGCTACATCCTAGCTTCCCGTTTGTTTGTCTGTTTTTTGTATATTTGTCACACTTACATCTTTTAGATCAAACAATTTAATATTAGACAAAGTTACCTTGAGGGTAAATACAAAAAAATGAGGTTAATCACAGTTAATTCATGATTTAACAAGCCGGGTGCAATTGCTTTTCAATACAGGGTCAGATAGTTTTATTCCTTTAATAAATTAAATCATCATTTATAAAACTGCATTTTGTATTTATGATGGTTTTATTTGTATAATATTACAATTTGTCTAATTATTTGAAGCAGTTAATTGTGTCAAATAGGTAAAAAAAAAAAAAAAATCAGGAAGGGGGCAAATACTTTTTCCACAGCACTGCAAGTGTGTTTTAACTGTGTGTACACAAACAAGGAGGATGTACAAAAGCCAGTACAAAAGCAGCACTTTTGTTCTGATATCTGCCAGAATTACAGAACCGAGCGTAGGCGGGCTGGTGAGACCTCTGTGTGGGAAAGGTTTATCTCAGCATTCCAAGTAAGGCCACAAGGCAGACAAGTTAGCGTGTTTGTTGACGTGAGCAGAATAAATTGGTGAAACGGAGACTCGTCACGTTTATCCTAACATTTTGTGAAAGTCCAACCTGTTTTTACGTTTGGATACTCAGTGTTGGAGTCACATGTTTTTGGTTTGGCACCACAGACTAGTCCACAGGAGAAGTGCATCCTCTTCAGATCTAAATGTCCTTATCCCCGCTTTGGTGGTGGATGACTTGAGTGTTAAAGCCACTGAATTTTCTTCTTTTTTTTCTTTTTTAAAAAAAAATCTCATTCCTTTGGTTTCCTGAACCGCTTCTGAAATAATCTTTAAGTCTGAGAAGAAAACACGTGGTTTGATTTTTAACTCCTAAGAGAAGAGAAATGTCTCTCTCCCTCTCTCTGTCTCACACACATTACGTAACACTGTTATTGCTACAGGGACTCAGGCAGCTTCTCTCCCCTTTAAGATGGACTGTTTTAGTGTCTGCAGACGTGGCTGTGTTTGAGGAGGAGTTCATGACCTTACAGTAAGTTCCCATTGTGGAAGGATTAGGAATGAGGAATGTTCTAAGACTCACCGTGAAGCATGAAAATTCAATGTGAGCACAAAAAAGGAATTATTACAGATCAGCTAGAGAATACAGGGCAATATAAGGAGAGTAGGACAGACTATAGACTACACATCTGTATCTCATTGTTCTATACATCATTTGAGAAGTATGATCAACGCCTCTTTACAGGCTGGGATTCTCGCCGTTTCTCTCAAACGTGCTGTAATCACATCGCTACGCAAGAAACAATAACTTCAATCCACTGATTGTTAATAATTACCAGTTATTAACTGCAAATAACTTAGGACACCAGGGTCCAGCTGACTCACTGGTATTTTAACCAGCCTTAGTCTCTTTGGTTGTTTTATGCAGACAGCTGCATTAAAAAAAATAAATAAATACAGAACTTTGTAACTTTACTCTTTCCAATAATCTAATATTTAAATTTCTGAAGTATCCAGCTGAGTTTGTGCTACTGTAAAATGTAGTGTAGTGTTGTAAAATGCGGTGAATAAACCTGTCACTTCTGTGTGTTCGGTTACCGGTCTGCCACCAGGTGTCCACCACAGGACAGCGTCCGTCCCCGACCACTCTGTGGTACCACTCCCATGCTTCGGTGTTGATCGGCTCGCCCACTGCAGACAGACAAGAATAGCTTAAATCATACGGTACTGTGCAAAAGTATTCAGCCACCTGTCATTTCTTTACAATTTGCTTCCACAGAGACAGACTTTCTTTGGGAGCAGAGCGGTTCAGTCCAGCTCTTGAGTCATTCGGCAAACTTTAGCCTTTTCTCCGTGTTTCCCCTCGTCTTGACTTGCTTAAGGAGGACATACTACACCATGCTAAGATTTGGCAAGTTATTGGCTAATAGCTCTTTATGAGTAATCTTGTTGGCGCAAAAACAGTATTTTATGCCTGCCAAAGTGTGTTATAGTTGGCATTTTAGATTTGAATAAACAACCAAAAAAGAAAATTTCCTCGAAAAATTGTCAGGCACAAGGCCCGGACAGAAAATAAGTGAAAAAGCAGCCAGTATCCAAAGAAAAACTTTAAAAGACCTTCAGAAATCTTGAACTATTGCTCAAGAAAAAAAAAAATGCTGGAAAGTCTCTTTCAACACAAAGAAATTAGAGATGGCTTAAAACTTTTTACACAGCAACTCTCTGTCTATAACCGCCTCATGGCTTCATGTCTATTGCTACACAAATGAGAACCAGGTGAAAAAAATACTTATTCTTTCTAAGCGTCCCGTTTCACATACCAGACCCGAGGGTTTTGAGGGTGGAGCGGTCGTACTTGTTCACCCACTGATCTCCATACTTGAGCAGCAGGCGGATTGCTGTGGGGGCCCCATAAAACTGGTTGATCTTGAGTCTCTCAACCATGTCCCAGTATCTTCCTGTGAACAAGACAAAATGTTGATTTATTTTTTTAACTTTTGGGTTTAGGATAAAGCAGTAGCCTAAAAACCGAACCTTTAAACAGTTTTTTATATTTATTTTTAAAAACCTATCACTTGAAGAAGCTTTGCCTTTTTCCGTGCCAATAACGGCTCAAACAATGGAAAACTTTGCAGATTGTCATCTACATGTTGTAGCTGTTTACTGTCACCAGGGGGCAGTGTCACAAACAGTCTGCACACTACTCTTGTTTGTGTTTTTATCAGTCCTTCAGCAAGCCATAACCAACAAAGAGCCGAGTGTTAAACCAATCACTTTTCATGCTACTTCTCCCACCATGTGAGACACTCGGCTATCACTTCCTGTTCTGGCTTACTTTTCAGCCAATCAGCATTCAACCTGCATACGGTGTCAACCATGGGAAGCTACACACTGCTGGTTTTTCATATGACTGCATATCAATAATCCTTCACTCTGCACAGTCATAAAGCTATGCAAAGAAACGCAAACACGGTATCATAAATCCCTCACACGGCAGTTTGCTGCACCATCTTGTGGTACAATCTGGAATTACACAAAGGTACACCTCAGCACTAGTTCAACTTCAGCTGATCTCTCTTTAAAACAATACATAGCATGAAATAGGAGCACTTGTTTCTTCACATAAGTTCATTTCGTCGGGTTTTAAACTATCATTAAACACAAAAATTTACAATATTGTCTTTCCATCAAAGAAACATTTTACCTTTTATTTTGTGATAGTGTATTTGGACACCTCAAATCATAATTTCCATTTTGTTGTAATCATGTTCATACCTGGGTCTGGGTAAATAGGAGTGCTCTCAAACAGCACAGTGGTTGCCCCGTTGGCCAGCGGCCCATAGACCACATAACTGTGTCCCGTTATCCAGCCAATATCCGCCACACAGCCAAATACATCACCATCGTGGTAGCTGAAGACATACTGGTGATGACAGGGAATAATTAGAGGACTAGACGAGACAAAAACATAAAAATACTTTGAATATTCACTATCACGTGGCTCAATATTATACTAATATTTGACCCTTCTGAACACAGCAAAAATCTTGAACTGTCCCATCATGCAAAAAACATTTCAGAGAACCTCCTCATTTAATGTGCTGCAAACCAGGCTGAGATTTCCTCTCACACATAGTCACACGGAATTAGACATCACATTTTTGCCATTTATGGCCTTTGTTGGGAAATGGGAGCTAAACACTGTGTTTGCCGATAATGAAAACAGTGATTGTTTACCCTGTGTGTGAGCGCAGCATACAGAAGGTATCCAGCCTGCGTGTGGACAAGACCTTTGGGCTTCCCTGTGCTGCCAGATGTGTAAAGGAGGAACAGGACGTCCTCGCTGTTCATGACAGCTGGCTCACACACAACATCTTCCTTTAGCATCTCCTGTACGATGCAGTGAATAAACACAGTTACAACACCATTTATATTTTTGAGGCCAGATCACAAGAAGGCACAACAACCCGTGTTTAGATTTTGTATCTGTCACTGTGCCAGGAGGTCAGTAGAGCCTGTGCACAGTTGTTATACCGGACAGTCACTAGTCAATCTCCTGATTAGTTTAGCAGAGGCTAGCTAAGAAAACTGGTTTCAAGAGCTAACATAGACACACATATTCCAGCTGTTCAGCCAGAGTCACTTTAGGTCCTTGTTCGTCATGAAACATGAGTGTGAGATTTCTTAATTTCTCATTTCTAATGTTTTGTTTGCTCACTGCAAACAATATAATATAAGATGCAAAATGTGCATGCTAGTATTGATTGTTTTTGTTTACTGATCAGATTTAAAAGAAACTCACATGAGAAACTGTGATTTTTCTTCTTTCGGTTATTTGTTCAAAAATACCAACTTCGCCCTCTACAGCTTATATTTGGATTTTAAGGATTTGATTGGCTTTCTGCTCCCTCACCTCCTCCATGGCAATGTCTCTGGCCGTCATGGTGACCGGATTGTCTGTTCTCATTGCAACAAAAACCTGCTTTACTGTCGGACAGCTCTGCACTGCTGTGTCCACGGTTTTTTTCAGCTCTGTGACCTTACCACCCCTGACCCCCTGGTTCACCGTGATGACTGTGCTGGACTGAGCTGCAAGAAGTTGAAAAAAAAAAAAGAATAAATAACACAAAGAAACAAACAGTTTAAAATCGCCTGTCTGATGTTTTGGAGTATCCAAAAAGCTCTGATGTTTGGGGTATAGGCATGGCCCCTTTGCAGGTGTTCTGGGTTGTTTTACACTGAGACATTGGTAGTTAATTAATAAGTTCCTTATGGCTGCCTTAAACTATGATTGCACTTTGCAACCTGTTTCCCTTCACTGTGGGGCCTCTTGATTTAAGAACTAGGTTTCTTCGAATGATTCCTCAGTCAGATTTCTTGGAACTGGGGGAGCTGTTTCAATGCCATGGACTGTTTGCCATGCTCCTTGAGACAAAGGGAGTTTCTGTAGAGTGGTGAGCTGCATTTTGAATGCTCAGTTGGTAGGCGGCTGTTATGTGGGGAGTCTATGGACTACAGTGTTTAAGTGGGCAGCATGGGTAACGGTATGGATGCTAGGACCCAAAGTCTCACAGCTAACCACTGCACTCGGTATGCAGTATGATCAGTATTGATCACTTCACTCAGTGTCTTTAACTTTGTGACTTATTTGATGTAATGTTATAAATGCAAACATCACGCCCTGCCCCCTAAAGACATAAGTTACATATTGATTCCTAGTTTTTAGAGCCGTTTAATAAGACAGTTGCAAAATCATGGATGAAGAACCAAAACTGAATCACAAAAATGATTAAATATAAAACATTGGGGACCTTGCTGAGGGGAACTACAGATTGAGTCGATGAGTAGTGCCCACTGGCACAGCACATGATGTCATTTGCTCCGCTGTGATATTAAAATGTTGACAGGTGCAGCTCTAAGGCAGCTTTAGGAGCTCAATAATAACATCTCACCATCCCTGATTCGCTCTGCCAGGGCATCTGCGCTGAAGCCCGCAAACACCACGTTGTGGGCCGCACCAATGCGGGCACAGGCCAACATGGACGCCACGGCCAGCGGGCAGGTAGGCATGTAGATGGTGACGCAGTCCCCCCTCTTCACACCATGCCGCCTTAACAGGTTGCCCAGTCGACAGGTCATCTCCAGCAACTCTCTGCAAACACATGCTCATGAACTTCAGGAACCAGAACCATCAGTGCAACACCAACTCCAAACTACTTACCCGTACGTGTACTTCATCTCTGACCCCCTTTCATCTCTCTCCCAGATCAGAGCCACCCTCTCAGGACAGGTGTGCACATGGCGGTCCAAGCAGTTCACTGCAAGAGTCCGGAAGGAAGCACGCAGAGAGATGACAGATGTCTCCTTGTGTACTAATCAGCACAGTGCCATGAGGATACTGTATGTGCAGATATATGACATACAGTAGTACCTGGCTTTGCTTCTCAACATAAAGGGAGCACAGAAAACTTTGTGCGATGGCACACATGCTTATTGTATTCTACTTAAAAGTGGACGCAATCTCACCGGACACATTCAGCTTTCCTCCCTCGAACCACTTGATCTTGCCTCGGCTTAGGTCACAGTCCTGCACGGTGTGGAAAGGAGTGCTCCAGCAGAGCCTGTGGCGCGCCACAGCGGCCCAGAAGCTCTCACTGTTGGAGACGGACAACTCCCGCAGCGCCGCGCGGCCCGACACCCCCTCTAAGCCCGCAGCCTCCGGCATGAACGCCGCGACGTTGCACCGACTTCGACCCGAAACATGGAGATAAGAAGCAAGAGTCCGACGAGCGAAAGAAGAAGCGACGTACTTGGAAGTGCAACCGCACGGCAGCCACATATTGTCAGTGAAAGTGCTCTGCGCTTGCTGGACGATGTTCCCGTCACGTATGAGGTCGTTGAGATATCCTGGAAATTACACAGATTAAATTTCGAGAGTTGAAAACTTGGAAACTCCGAAGAGTTCAAAGAGGAAGGGCTTGAGGAGTGATGCGTTAAAGGGCGGTTACAAACTAGTGAGCCGACACTTGTGAACATATCAAGAAAATAAACCCACCCCCACAGAGTTGCAAGTTGTTTTTCACCGTGAAGTTGAGTAATGTTGAAATCAAGCCCATTAAAGTCTTTCCAAACATTGCTCACCTTTGGGTACAAACTGTTTCTCAAATCCACCACTTTCAACAATAAGACTCACTGTTTACGTTGCATGCTGGACCATCGTAGCCACGTATTTTAGTTTACATCTACAAATCTTTATTATTTCACATTTAAACGCTTTAAACAACTTCGCTGAGCTTCTGTTTCCGGATATTAACGAACATCCGCAGTACAGTTTAACTTTGGCTTTGATGTCTTCACTTTACAGACTGCCACCTACGATGCCAGCTGCAGCCGCGTACAGCTTGTACTTAACTTCACTTAACAGTGTTTTCGTATGTGGCCACCAAGTGGAGCTGCTTTGTTTGGCTCAAAAGAGTGGTATTTAGGGTGAGTAAAGAAGAGCAGTTGGTATCGATCCAACACCAAATAAATACCAGTTTGAAGTATATTTGTTTATTTTCCCCAAAATAATTAATTAATTTAATAGAATTCATTGGGTTGCATACACAACTTGAAGGATAGAAACATAGTATTAATCATATTGTGCTAGTATAGATCCAATGCAATCAATATCTGGATCAATCAGCCCATTAATGAGAGCTAAGACATAGGCTTTACAACAGTGTAAAGTTCTGCTTGTTGTATTTTACACATCACTGTGAGGATTGCTTTAAAGATAAAGAAGTGCTGAGATAAACTTTATAAAAGTAAAACTTCCATCATACCTAATTCCAGGTTCATACTTTTTTCTTTAAGTTTACTAGAGAAACTTTGCGTGATTCATAATTCAAAATAATCCTCTTTTATCTTCTACTGGGCCTTTCTTCTGATTGGTATGGATGATCTGCTTTAAATGACATCATGTAGATCCAGGAGAAGAAAAAACTGCCTGGGATCTTGGCTCACATGGACTGCTTGCACACCTTATTCTAAAGTCATGTTTTATGTACCCCCATTCACCATAACGTTCAGTGTATAACAAAGATGAGCACAAACATAATAGGTCTTGTTTATTCAAGCTGTGTTGTACAGGTTGTGTGTTTTGGCTTCTGTAGCACACTAATTTCCTAACTTTTGGTATAATTAAACTTTATCCAGTCTTATGCAACTGTGATGACATGTGTCACTACAGCAGGTCCTCAGTGGGTTTTTTAAGTAGGTTGGTTAGTCATTTCTGTACTAAAAAACATGTTTTATTCTAAGACCTTAACTCACCAGTTTTTTTTAAATATTCATCCATTTTCTTGACTGCTTATCCTATCCCACCTTTCACCCCATCACAGCTGGACTGGTCAACAGACTGTTGCCGGGCAAACAGAGAAATAGACAACCATTTACATGTACAGCTAATTTAGAATCAACCTGACAGGCATGTGTTTGAATTGTGGGAAGAAGTCTGCGAGAACCCACACAGAACATGTCCTCAAACCCAGGACTTGCTTGCTGTGTGGTGTCAGTGCTAACCCCCACACCACTGGGTCATCTTTAATTTTATATGTAATATTAACACTGGCATATATATGTAATAGTATTTATCCATCCATCCATCCATCTTCTTCCGCTTTATCCGGGGGCAGCAGCCTAAGCAGAGAAGCCCAGACCTCCCTCTCCCCAGCCACCTCCCCTGGCTTATCCGGGGGAACACCAAGGCATTCCCAGGCCAGCCGAGAGATATAATCTCTCCAGCGTGTCCTGGGTCTGTCCCGGGGCCTCCTCCCGGTGGGACATGCCTGGAACACCTCACCCAGGTGGCGCCCAGGAGGCATCCTTGTCAGATGCCCGAACCACCTCAGCTGGCTCCTTTTGATGTGGAGGAGCACATCACTCTCTACGGCTCTACTCTGAGCCCCTCCCAGATGGCTGAACTTCTCACCCTATCTCTAAGGGATAGGCCAGCCACCCTTTGGAGGAAGCTCATTTCCGCCGCTTGTACCCGCGATCTCGTTCTTTCGGTCACTACCCACAGCTTGTGGCCATAGGTAAGGGTAGGGACGTATAGTATTTATTTTAGTTCTATTTTCTTCTCTGTTCTGCAACTCATACAGACCTCATTAAAAGAGATTGAAGGCTAAAAGGCTCCAGAGTGTCGCTTAGTGCATTCTGCAACAGGTTATAAAGAAACCATCCATCTGTTTTCATAATCGCTTGCTGTCAGTGTGAAATTCCCATTAACCTCTGCCCTAACGGTTATAGTTTTCAAGTACCAGCAGCTTTTCAGAGGTTGATTAACCTGCGAAATATGCCTGAAACAGATGCCGAATGACCTGCCTGCTGATTTTATTCAGTGCAGTCTTACAGAGCTAAACCAAGCGTGTTTTAGATGCAGGACTTAGTGATGCAGCAGGTTAAAGGACATGTCTTTGACAGCCGGTCATTCCTGGATTTATAGTTAACTACAGTATATTAAAAAGATTTGGATTTGCTCACCTTTCAGCATCAGCATTATTTTAATTTAGGCTAAAGATCATTTTATATGATCCTTTTGGCCTTATGACTTTCATCCTCTCAGTTTCAATTGTTTTTTTGTTTAGTTTTTTAATGTTACTTCCAACCACCTAGGTTTTATTTTGATTGCATTATAAAATCTCCACAGTGAAGCGTACCTTTCTCAAACTCTGCACAGGTCACACGAAGCAACAAAAAGCACATTATTTAAATACCAATAAGATTTAATTGCTACAATTACATTTATACAGAAACAAACACACACTTGGTGTTAACTATACATAACGCCATATTACCTATGGGGCATGTTCAAAATTTACACCACTTATTTAAGAGCTGAGGAAACCTTTTAACAGGATTTGGTATCGACTGTTTTTAGTGATACCTGTGTCAGTTACCGAGCCGAGACGTGGGGTCACAGAAAAGTCAGAGGTCAAAGTTATATAAAGTCTCTTGAATCCAGGCTCTGCTTACATGAAAAGCTGCCAAATCACAGAGCTGTAGCTGTATGACAGAAGAATGACACACTACATTAAAAAAAAAAACAACACAAAGTTTTTTTTTTATATGGTAATGTGCTGCCAGAGCAAGTTCAGCGTGCCGTAGGATTGATTGAGCTCCACTGCAGTGATCAGTGATCAAAGAGTATTCTTCAAAAATATATTCCCTCATTTGGTTTAGACAAAACGAAACCTGCCACTGCTTTACGGCTATACAGGTATCTCACAATTCACATGATTTTACTTTTGAATAATCAATCACGATCCCTCGTGTCCTGTATGGACAGAGGCGGTGTCATCCAGTAGGACAGAAACGTTGCATCATAGCATGGAAGCGATCGCTCAGATCAACTTTGCATCGATTTCCAACAAGCTTTCCATCTAAAGGGGTCAAGTGAATCCAAACCATGTCACAACAGCACAATAACAACATCAAAGCCACTCGATCCTCTAACTGTAGATGTGGGGAAGTCAGGTTTTTCCTTTTAATTTGCCACCTGGCATTATGAACTCAAAAGAAAACATTTCTGTGCTCCTCCCTTCCCTTCCTCATCAGCTGCAGGAGAAGACATGCACAAATGTGTTGTGCATTTTTGGTTAGCTGTACAAACATCACAACATTTGAGTTATTGAAGCTCAATCAGTCAGCAGAGCTAAAGACTTGAGTTCAGACATAAACCTAAGGGAACGTATGATAACACAAAGTGACTCCGCGTGCATCAAGATTCAGTTTAACCAACACAATAAGACTGCCGCCTCTGAACATTAGAACTGCCACTCTGCAGAGCGCATCCCGTAGCCTCTTTCAGTTTCTCCTCACTTTCGCCGTTTCCTTCTCCGTCAACTCCTCCTCAGCCTCCTCTTTACGAGGTACGTGAATGTTTGTTCTGTCAGAAACTGTCCCGAGCATCTTAGCGCTGTGCTCCAGCGCCTTCGCTCGCAGCGCAGCAATACTGTTCTCCCTCAGTTCCTCTTTAGAAATCGGTGAACCGGTGTCTTTATTCTGCTTCGGCTTATCCTCCTCTATCACTTTATCCACCAATTTCTCTTGTGCCGGTGAAGCTGGTGGCGGTGTCAGGCTGTGGGCTTTTCCTGGAGACGTGTGGATATTTTCAAGAGACTTCTTGTGCATACCTGGACAGGAAAACAGTATTTTTTTAAAGAAGAGAACGGAGAAGTCACAGATGAAAGAGCTTTCCTGTTGTGATTATTTCTGTGAGTTTAACGAACGTACTGAGATGTTTGACAGTGAAGTAAAAAAAAAAAGGAGCGTTAAGGAATGATCCATACATAGGGGATAGATTGGCAAATAGAACCTATTATTCAATTAGAGTTACGTAACTGATTTAAACTAATCAATTGACATGAGGTGAGAGAGGAGATCTGGTCTAATCTGCCCTGATGAAGTAGGATTATCACTGTATTGACTTCTACCTTTTTAATGAGATGCTGAGGCTTTTATTGGCTCCTGATTTCAGGCAAGCTAACCCCCGTCCTCGTAGGACACAACTCAATCTCAAACACAGTCCACAAATATGTAGGGTTTTTTTTTCTTTTTGCATCAAGAGACTTTTTTTGGACAGATAACTTAAAGGCGGATTCAACCAAAATAAAAGAAGATTGTTTTAATTGTTTAGCATTTGATTTATCAGTCAAAGAAAGGAGAGTGTTAGCAGATTTCTGCAAAATGTGCTTCTGATGTGTATTTTTTAAAATGCATATCAAATGATGGAGGATGATTCATAATTAATAAGAGTTGTGAGGGAGGCGATTGACATGTAGTACCCATGGGACTCACCCAGTAACCACGGCGCGTAAGAGTCTGTGCTGCCCTCCTTGGCTGACTTGAGGATGGACTCGGGCAGCGGGATGGAATGGCGGACCATGGCTCCATACAGGCCGTACTCTGCCATCACACTGCTGCGCCCCCAGCACTTCTCCCTTTTTCTCCATTTGGCCCGACGGTTTTGAAACCACACCTGGACAGATAATTTTAAGTGGTGAGGACGTTTTATCACACATGTAATCCCTGAGATTTTTTTTAAATGTAAAATTACAAAAAATTCTGTTAGCTTATCACTTATCAATATCTTCTCTATTTATTCAATGGAAATGTTTGATGGATTTTTATTTTGGTTTTTAATAATAATGGATTGGATTTATATAGCACTTTTCAAGGCACCCAAAGCCCTTTACAATACCAATATTCATTCACTATCACATTCACACACTTGTGGAGGCAAGCTACAGTTGTAGCCACAGCTGCCCTGTAAGAAATTTCACACTCATGTGTCCTGACGAACAAGGACCTAAAGTGACTCTGGCTGAACAGCTGGAATATGTGTGTCTATGTTAGCTCTTGAAACCAGTTTTCTTAGCTAGCCTCTGCTAAACTAATCAGGAGATTGACTAGTGACTGTCAGATATAACAACTGTGCACATCATACATTTCTAGACTAGACGTTAAAATACAAGAACTTTCTGTCATTTCATGGTTTATCTATTACTTATTTACGTTGTTATAGTATGAATGGTCTCAGAGGAGGTCTTTTTCAGTAGGAAAAGCTGTAAAACGTATGAAAATAGAGTTAAAAGTCTAAAGTTTATGTCCTTCACATATTTCTTTGGCGGGCTGATTCTAGCCCCTGGCCCATATGTTTGACACCCCTGTTATAAAGGCTGTTTATGCATGTGGGAGCAGAACATGTGATATCAGAAGTGGAAAATATTGTCTAGCATGCAATTAACATGTGTGTGATATGGAAACACATTTGGAGACATTCTGCAGAAATGACAAATATTGTTGCACAATGGAAAATTCTGAAGCTCTGAAAAAAATTTAAACAGTCATTTTCCTTTAATTTCAACGTTTTGTAGCTTTTTGAACTCCTTATAATACAATTCACGTCAGAGTGCAGTAATATTTTATTTGTTGCACTGGGATATGACTGGTAGATTGGAATGAGGCTTAAAAAACATCTTCTTAAAAATGTTTTCTTTTGCACATGCACATGTTGCACAGTATGAGTCTGAACACACAAACTGGACTTTAATTTTCAGTACAAATGTGTTGAGCCCGTGCATGCTTATCCCGTGTGTGTGTGTGTTTCTGTTTCAGGTGCCTAAATTGATTTCCACCAGGCCAGACCGTGTAATCATCTCAGCCTGCTTGTGAATATGGATGAGGAAAACAGGGGGAAAAAATGAGCATCCTAAAATGGCCGTGGATGCAGGATGAGATTGTAAGAAATGGTGTGTGGAGTGCGTGTGCCAGTGTGTGTGTGGACATGAGCATGCGTGTGTGTGTGCGTGCATGCGTTTTCCAGACCTGGAATTAAAAACGATGAAAGCTGGGTCTGGAAAGCTATTCAGGTAGATCTGACGATAACCTCCATCTCATAAAAAGATGGGCCCCAGATGAGCAATCATGCTTTTTGACAGCAGCAGTGTGAGTGTGCATGACAGCGTGTGTGTCTTTGCTTCCTGCGA
This sequence comes from Haplochromis burtoni, assembly GCF_018398535.1. Taxonomy (NCBI): domain Eukaryota; kingdom Metazoa; phylum Chordata; class Actinopteri; order Cichliformes; family Cichlidae; genus Haplochromis; species Haplochromis burtoni. The sequence continues at coordinate 2,421,413 of NW_024582369.1, forward strand.
GGTGACCCGAGGGGGGCAAAGAGGCTGATTGAAAAATAAGTTAATTTCCAGGCCCGGTCGATGGGAGACAGGCGCTCAAATATCACGGGAAATTAAAATGCTCGTAGCAGCCGGGCACTGGCCCCTGCTCAGCCGCTGACCTCTGCTAATTAATTTCTATGTAGTTATCATTTCATTTCAGGGCTGCGGCCTGCCTCTCCCAGGAAGAGACGTGATAAGTTCTCCTCTATTAACTAATTACAGTGTGAAGGTGAAGTGCCTGCTAATGTGAAGACCTTGTGAAGATGATGATGGAGCAGGTGACTGCTGGCTCTATCTGTCTGCTATAGTGACGGAAGATGTCACCTCTGAGGTAGTGTTCATATTGCACCAAATAGCTGAATCACCTGCCCACATTTTGATGTCAAAGACATCAAGATGTTAGCTGATGAAAACATGTTCATGTGGAAAATATAAGATATCAGAGTGTGGATTTCTGCTTTCATGCAGAGACATGATCCCACCTGTATTCTGTCTTCTGGTAGCTCAGTCTTCATGGAGAGCATTTCTCTGGCATAGACGTCTGGATAGTGAGCCTCATTAAAAGCTTTCTCCAGCTCCTCCAGCTGATAGGATGTGAAAATTGTTCTGCAGGAAAAATAAAAGACCAAAAACGATTGGATGCCTTTTTAGTCTTTTTAAAATCAATCATGCTTTCAGTCTGATTAGTTATCAGTGATGATGGCTTTTCTTGTGCCTGTTCATTCATTTCACCTGGTTTTTATTTTTCAGGAAATATCTTTTTATGAAAAAATATCATTATAAAGTATTTTATTATTTTTAGTTGATATCAGCTTAGTTACATTTTTAATGTAGGCACCACTTAAACCAGAAAATGGTGACTTCACCTATAAATATGAATATATCTTGTGTCTTGTGAATAAATACAAATACAGAAAAAAACAAAACGAAAATAAAAATATATATCCTTCATATTTTTTATTAAGAAAAAAGCAACAAGAACACGTTAAAAAGAAAAGTCAAAAAGATCATCCAGAAGGAAATCAGAAAAATCTCCTTATTCTTACGCCAAATACGGCATTAAATAAAACACCGTAAGCTCACGTGAGCTTCACCGATCTTATGTGTCTTGAAGCCCAAACCGACAAATAACGACCTAATATTTCTTTCGGTTTTTTTTGTTTGTTTGTTTGTTTGTTTGTTTTTTACCTGTGTCGTCTTTTCTTTCGTTTCTTGCTCTGACCCATAGAGGATTTGGAGAATTTCTGATCGCCGGAGGAGCTCATATCATCAGAATCTGTGGATGATTTTAAAGGTTAAAGGTTAAAAAATATTATTACTGGTAACAATACTACTACTACTGCTACTACTACTAATAATAATTAGAATAACAAACTGGAGCCGATTATTTATTTAAATTATCATATTCATCTTCTTTGACGACAAATGATAAATAAATATAAAAACAACACAGATATTACAATGGAAAAGTGAAAATGTGTCACATCACACCTGGAATAAAAAAAATCACAGCCATGTAAAAAAACAAAACAATTTTATGAATAATTAAATAATTAATAATTAATAATTAATTAATTAAATTAATAAATATAAATACAAAGGCCTTTTCCGTTCGACCCTAACTTGCGCATTTTCAGCACAACTTCTCGTTTCTTCTTTTTCTCATTTGCTTTTAGTGAGACATTTTTTTCCCTGTTGCCTCACGTTGGTTCGGGGATTTGACATGACATTTTAATCTTCACATAAACTTAAATATTACAAACACTCCGACTGACTGAAACTATCCTCGTGCTTCAGCGACTTGAAGTCTCACCGGAGCTGGTGGAGTGCTGCGCGTCCATTTCAGAGTCCACGCGCGTTGTCCTGTGCAGCGGCTGCAGGTGCACATTTTGCGCCTCTGACAGCACCTCCAGAAAAGCAGGCTGGCTGTAAAACGAGTGTATGCTGTCTGGTCGCAATAAGCTTACGCCGACCCCGAGGCCTCCATGTCCCAGGGCTGACCTGGCGGCCAGAATGTGCGCCCTGTGCGGCAGAGCTTCCAGCGGTCGCCTCGGTGCCGCCGGCGGCTCTATGTTTAGGCCGAGCAGCTCCTGGATCCCAAAGCCGGTGCGCCGCTGCGCAGTGGGGGCCATCTTCCAGGTTGCAGGCGGCTGTTGGTGGGCTCCCCCGTGGCTCACGCAAGTCTGTGAAGCTGATTTCTGTTTATTCTCTGAGTCTGAATGCACTGCTCCCTCCTCCCCCGTCATGATCCCACTTTTTGTTCCGCTCCCTCCAAAAAAAAGAAAAGAAAGAAAAAAAGCTAGAGTCCCCGGTGCAGTCCGCAATGTGACTCTCTCTCTTTATCGCCACTGCTCTTTTTATTCAACAGGCGGCAGCCAATCACAAGAGAGGAGAGACTGCAAACTAAGTTTGTGGTTGCTCCGGAGCTTTATTATCGCACATACGGAATATATTTTGATGGATTTTCTGTAAAACAGCTACTAGCCTCCGGCTGGTGATGATCAATCACTACTAAGGAGCTGCTTTATAGACCCTCATCGGAAAACCTTTGGGTTTGAAATGACAGCGTATACTCTTTTCCCCTGTCTTACATCGAGAATAAGGCTTACTTTCACTGCAGCTCTTGGCATTTCTATGTGTGATCATCTGATCCGACTCATTGAGTTTAAACAGCCGGATTAACCCATCAAGTCCAGGAAATCAGCATCAAACGATGTCAGTATTGAAAATTACTGGCAAAATAACTAAATAACAAACAAAGAAAACAAGAATATATATGAATATAATTTAATGTAACTTAAACCTGGATAAAATTGTGCTTCTACCCTCTTTAATAAGCCCGATATTTGTGTTTGTTTTCTTAGAACAATAAGGGTATTTTGAAGGCCCTTTGTAAAAGCTGTATTAATCGATAAACACTACATTTCACAAAGGAGGCCATAATTAGTTAATTCGTCCGTTAAAGACACGAAATAATCATACTATGAAATAGTTGTTCTGACGTGCAAATTCATCTTAATAACAGCCATGCTTTCTCGTGAATTATGCCAATAATAAATAGAGGGACCAATTCTCTTTGATATAAAGAACAAAAGGAAGGAAAAAAGGAAATCTTTCATAGGTCAAATTTAAGGAAGGGCTCGTACACTCACATCTGGTCAATACCTCCTATCAATTAATCAATTAATTCATCTCCTTCTCTGATTGATCCGTTAGCAGCTCCAAGCGTCCCACATAACTCACACGGTGATTTGCATATTCTAATTAGGGTTGCGCACTAAACGTTTTGTCTTTGGTAGCGGTCTGCGCATCTGTTGATAGGTTATTAAGCCTCCCCTCCCCTTTTTTTTCTTCTGTGGAGAGCCACATGATAAAGAATACACTGTCCCAGTTCGGGGGTATTTAGGACACACCCGGATGGCAATTATAAACGAGACAAACAGCGGACCAAACGGCAGCGCACAATACAGCAACAGATTGTTTCCCAACAACACCCACCCCTGAGATTCAAGTGTCTTTTTTTTTTTTTTAGCTTGAGGTCTGATATCACAAACCCGCGGCTGAAAGGTTGCGCAGTGTTTCAGTGGGTTAATCCGATTTCAAAAGTGAGAGCAAACGGAAGAGGTCTTCAGGATGTCAGGGGAAATCTTCTGCAGCTTCCCTTAATTTGTCATAGAATAAACCTCAGATCAAATCCAAAGCCAGTGAGTTGTGAAATGGAATGAAAATAGTCCCGTTTTCCCCTCTTTTCCCTCCTCGAACCTAATCTGCTCTAATCAGCTATTAATCAATTATTGCCGGGTTTCAATCGTTCGGAGATAATTTGAGGCACACTTTCGGACATCTGGGCGGACAATTACGCAGAGGAGAGTTTATGGAGATGAGTGGACGCGTTGCTGAGATGCAGTATTGTCAATGGGACATGTGGTGATGAATAAATAAATAAATAGATGGTTCCTGTGGGACTGTTTGGCACCAGAGCGTCAGGCAGTCATTGACGGTCAACCCCAGGTTTGCTGTCGGTTATTGTTGGTTGGTTGGTAATGGGTAATGTGATCTCGAGATGTGGCATCAACCCGATCAAGCCGATTATTGGCTCACTGTCGTCGCCCAGAGCGTCAGGTTTTAACGCTGCGCGTCACCCTGCAACCTAAGAGAAAAGCCTGATAATATCAGGACTCTGGACTACATCACATTTTTATTTAGTTTGAGGCACGATGTTTAAAAATTTTAAAATGACCCAAATATCTTAAAAAAGTAGAGAGAGAAGAGAACAGTGAAAATGAGATTACCTTCAGGGACTCAGACAATTTATTAGAGGTGAATAAAGAGATCAATGCCATACCAAATAGCCATGGTAATAAGGTTTCTCTCTCTCTCTTTCACACACACACACACACACACACACACACACACACACACACAC
>NW_024582369.1:2425879-2431261 GCF_018398535.1 Haplochromis burtoni
CACACACACACACACACACACACACACACACACACACACACACACACACAGCAGATAGACAGACATTTGTTGTATCATTACAGTACATCTCTAATTGATTCAAAAAGAGAAATAAGACACATGGAAAAAAAACCTTAAAAGTAGTTTGGAATAAACCTGCAAGCAGATTAAGTGTTATGACGACACTATTATTATTTTTTGACGTTGTTTGGTCCAAAAAAATAAAAAATAATAATAATTATTATTATTATTATTTTGTCTTCTTCTCTGATATCAATTTGTTTTGTTATTTTAAATAATTTTAGTTGTGTTACAATAATATCAAATTTTTTAAAATAATAAAAAAAAAAAAGATATTTCCCGCCTTATTTGCCACAATCTGGGTTAAAATACTGGCATTCTCACCAATTTAATTACAAAATGTGAAACAAACTGCATGGCAGGCCTAATCTTACTGTCATTAACAAGGTTGATAAGCCAATTAAAAAAAGAACATTCCTAAATAATGAGTCAAAATCTGTTTTGTGATATCTTTAAAATAAACCTGCTTTTTATGAAAAAGCATTTTTAGCTGTTAATCAAGTTTGCCTTAATGTGTTAGATAAAATAGTCAATAAATCTTACTTAAAATGGGCCACATCCTGAGCTGAATCTTAACAGTTATTCCAGATGGTTTCTTCTGAAAATACTGGTATTAATATTAGATTTTATTATTGCATGTCTTGCATACTTTTTCCACATTTTGCCTTCTAAGTGCATTTGCCTGTGATCTGTGTTTATGTGTACTTTACTATGTATACTTGTGCATGTTAGTATTTATACCTGTATGTAAATGTTCACAAACATGCAAAAAACACTCACTAACGCATGGAAGCTGTTTTCCAGCACTGATAAATGGATAAATTGTTATTTTTTCATATTAACATGTAGCACACAGACTGCTATTTAGCTGACACTCGCTGAAAAAGGAGAGAATAAATGAGGCATTTTGAGTGATAGATTTTATAGTTGTTATCATCCAGACAGCATGCTGAAAAGAAAAGAAAAGAAAAGAAAAGAAAAGAAAAGAAAAGAAAAAAGAAAAGAAAGAGAAGGTAGAAGATGAGAGAAACTTTAGTTGAGTACAGGGAGACACTGACACAGACAAATGTCTGCTTTCTAGCAACAGAGTGGCATATACTACTGTTCTAATAATTTAATGCTATGCAAATGTTTTATTACATTATGTTCTCAAATTATAGTACTGAAATGTTTTTTTTACTCTTTGTAGTTTAATATCCCATTTTATTTGAACCCTTCGTATCTCAAAAAATGTGCAACAACTGATGTTTGATAAAACTTTAGGGCCAGAATAAATACATTTTATTATATCAATACAACACAAAATTATCAAAAATAAACTGCATGAACATAGTTTAATGTTACACAAAGGGTTTTCCTCAGTGTCCCAATTGACTAACTAAAAAGTGTCCCAGTTTACTTGACAGTTTAGTTGACTGCACACTGTTACTTGTAATCCCTTCAAATGTAGTTTTTTTTTCCATATCTGTATCTCCGATCCCTGAAAGGACTAAAGCAATAATATGCTGTAATTCTACTGAGATAATTTTGCAGACACTAATTAAATCTGTGAAAATATCCATGTACAATGACAAGTAATGATTTGGTTATAAATAAAAGTCAGGACTGAATGTTGTTGGGTGACATGCAAAAATTTACTGTAATTTATATATATAAATATCAGGCATGGTTTGTTTTGTCATGTTAGAGTTTCATCTGCCCCTGTCTGATCTTTGTCTATGTTTGAGACTCCCGAAATGGCTCTACTAATCTAGCTAATTGCCATTTCCCAGAGCTTGGCATTTAAGAAGAGGAGCTGGGTCACCAAACAGCCGTTGATCAAAACATCCCATTAGAGCAAAGAAGACAAAAAAGCTCTCACAGTCCTAACAATGTGGCACCAGTGCATCAACAGTTTGCTCTGTGGGCACAAAGCATTAATTAGGGCAATAACTTCATGCCATTGCCATTCTATAGTCTCCATTTCTGTATGAGTGCATCTATTTACGCTCTGAAGTTTGTCGGGGACTTGCCGAGTGTGCCGCATTCCCCTGTTGCATGTGCAGATGTGTTATTGGCGTAATGAGGAAAACACTATGAGAAACGTGGGAGAGACCCCCCCCCCCCAACGCCAAAAGTTTCTTGACAAAATAACATTACACATTGTGGCTGCTCCTAACAAGAATTGACATAATTACTTGGGCCCATTTCTTGTCTAATTAGCACATGTCCACAGTAGACAGGGACTAGCAGTTAGGCAGGTGAAGGGAACTAGACAGGCATGGCAGCAGCAGCAGCAGCACAAAAAGGGGCCCATTTAGTGTAATTAGGTGAGACAATGCCCCTGACTGTTTTCAGCTATGGCAGTGGCTCAAAACTGGGGGCAAACCGGCAAGCGGACGCCCCGTGAGCTGCATCGCCCCAAGACCCTAATAAGCCCCTAATTGTCTTTTTGTGATTCACATGGGCAGCACCAGCAGACATGAAGACAGCCTATTCCTGGTTTCCTGTGGAGAGTGTGGTGCCTGGCCCAAGGAGAGCCTGCAAACGTCTCTCAGGGAACTCCAGACAGACATTCATTTCATTTTAGCAGTAACATAGATGCTGAAAATAATGAAAATCCCAAATAGAGTTACATTTTTACCATTCTGATAAATATCAAGGATTATTTTAAATCTTGTGAGTAAAGTGCAAGAAATTCAACACTTGCAGACATTTAAAAAATTGAAACATAGAAAAGAACAAATAAAACTCTTGCCAGTACAGCCCATGACAAATAGTATAGTATTCCAATATGTTTCAAGTTAGTCTTATTATGAAGTATCCAAATTTCTGCTGTTCTCGCCTGTAATTGGAGTTAAAAGAGCTGTAAAGGTTGCTGATGGGAGGATCCACTCTTCTAATATTTATCTTCTGTTTTTACATGACCACACAGTGTAAATACAATATCAAACATTACAGTCAAGCTCCTCTTTCTCTGTGACTTTATCAGTCTGTCATATCATTGTGGAGAAATTATGGACCACTCTTCTTTACATGTCCAAAAGTGGTCTTTTATCCATTGTTGTATAAGAATTGTAAACTTTACATTTTAAATCTAATGTAGATTTTGGTAAAACATTTTTTTCTGTTTCCAGAGCTCAGTTTGTTATGTTGGTGGGCAGAAGGTGTCATTTTTACATTTCTGAGGGTACTTGCTTGTAAATCTTTCCTGTTTGTTGATTATACAGCATTTTACACCAATTCTAGGTCCTATTCGCTCTCTGTTTTTCTAGCAATCAATGAAGCCTTGGCTCATAAGCAGCTGGGCTCTACAGGCTGCATTTCAACACTGTAGGATGAGCCTGTTTAAACACTCACAGCCTCACAGACTGGTCCATATGTTTGAGGCCTCGTCTAATGGCAGCTGGTTCTCAGAAGATTCAATATTCCATAATATGTTCTCCCTATGATCATCCGCAGTCAAGGCCCAGCTCAGAGGGACATCAGCTTGATGTGCCCTCACTCCTTTAATTAGCTGTCAATTAGTGCAAATGAATCAACTGTTCGCCTAATTAAGCAATGCCACCAGGCAGCTCCCGTATACAGGCCATTGTGTGAGCAGCATGAGAAATCCACAGCTAGCAAACTCATTTTGGATCACGAGTGCAACTTAACGATTGCACTGACAAACCGCGTTCATCGAGCTGGGAGTGTGAGTGGTCTTTGTCTGGTCAGGGTAAAGGTCAGTGCGTTAGTGTGATCAGGCAAATCTTACCCGTATACCTTTTTGTCTTTAATGTCAGTTTATATGTGCCAAACACATATATGCAAAATGATCCGATTTCCTTATTTGCAGCACACTGAGAGATTCACAAACATAAATACTATAAAACACTATCTCATGAGCACTCAGCTATTTAAACACAAACTATATTGCCAAGTTCACAAAACATGTAAGTCAGTATTCGCACTGATGTTGGCAATAAGATACCTTTTCTTCATATCAAGTGTAGATGTTTTTAGTCTTTCTAACAATTAAATAAATAAAATAGTCACACTTTTGGGTCATCTTCTCCACCGTCTCCTTTTAGCCTCCTGATTCGCATGAATGACCATTAATTAACATAGTTGCTATTTCAAAGCCATTAGAATATTATTTTATTATGCAGACCACATATTTCCTTTACAGCTGGAGTGGAAATGTAATTTCCTCAAACATCTGTTCACCCATTTATTTTTACATTTATTTATTTTGTTACTGTGACATGCCTCTTCTTATGAACGTTTCCCATAATTAAATAAAAATACTGGCAACACCATTAACCGAATCCAAGTTCAGACATTGTGTGCTAACAAGTGAGTTCAGAGGTCACTGAATTAAATAAGCTATAAGGCTGCAGAGCCATAGGTGCGCTTGCATCATTATCATTTATTTTGGCACTTTGTAATACAGCTGCCAACTTGTGGTTTGATTTCTCTCCATTTACCATTAAATTAATTTGAATTCAGGATGCGCAGAAGACAAATTATACTTTAAGATCCTTTCATTTAATGAGGACCTTTGAGGCACTTTGGAGGAAAGAACAAACAATAATTCCCCTTCTTACATCATAAATATTTAGCATTTTAAGTGCTACAAGCTATATCATAGAGTATCTTTCATTCATTATGTCATTATCCGTTACTTATCCAGGTGAAAAGACTGATTGAGATTTAAATCTCATTTCCAAGAGAGAGCCGGCCAACCTAACATACCCTCTTGCATAATGATTATAGGTGGAGATATCTTCCCAAGGTGTGAGCTGTAGCATGTTTAGACTTGAAGTGTTCCTTTTTTCCATTTAAAAGATCACAAGGTCACAAGCATTACCTGTATTAAATACACTAAATCAAACACAGTGATAAATACTTAAATGTCATCTACACGTGTGTGTATATAAGTGCAGAGCATTTATGCATCCCCTTAAGGTTATAAAACACCCCAGAAATCACCTTAGTGTTAAAACAAGACACATGTATTAACTTGAGAGCATTACAGAGAATCTATGCACATGTTATTAGTCTTACATCTTCATTTTGTCTGCACGCGTATGCCGATAATCGCATTTAATGGATGCACGCTGTTTAGAGGTTTGTGAACAGTCCAGCTATGTTTCCTCTCTCCCTTCTTCCACCAGCCTCTCTGGACCATTACAGGCTGTAATTGTTATTTAATGGATTAAACATTCATCCTCTCTGCGCAAAGTCCGCAGAGAGCATCACCATGTTCACACAGCTAAACATGCCTCATCACACACACACACACACACACACACACACACACACACACACACACACACA
>NW_024582369.1:2431281-2437624 GCF_018398535.1 Haplochromis burtoni
CACACACACACACACACACACACACACACACACACACACACACACCACCACCACCACCACCACCACCACAGCAACACTCATTTGACAGCAGTGTTTGTGCTTAAAATTCAATTACCCACTTATTGATAGCTCTCTGGGGTGCAAAGGAAGTGGACAACATGGTGCTGGTGGAAGTGTGGATGATTTCCCAGGAGGCCTCAAGCTCCTCTGCACATCTCCAGCTGGATCTATTTCATGGCTTTACTCATCAGCGGCAGAAGCAGATGGAGCATAAGCAGCAGTCATACACCTGCACACACCAGCGCACGCAGACACAGAGACTGGGGCTGTAACACACACACACACACACACACACACACACACACAGTGGAAACACAAGTCATTTATTACAGTCCATTCTAACAGTGAAAACATGATAAGACATTTGCTGAATTTTCAGGAGAGAACAAAACAAAACAAATTCTTCATAAAGATTAATTAAGTATATAAACAGTCATTTCATGTCTTTGACACCATATAAATCCACACAATTTTAATCTGGATTAAATTAGTGTTAGTTTATGTGTTAGTTCATTTAGTTTATCCTCTTCCTGTGTAAAAGAAATCATTTATTTCCCTAAATTTATGATTTTGCATGAGGACACTCATCCATTCCTTTTTGCTTCTGGTCTTGCACACTGATTGTCTTTCTTTTTTTTCTGCTGGCAATATTCTTGTAATTCTTTTTAACATAGTCTTTGTGACAGTATACAGGTAAAACGCAAATATTTTTTAGCATTACTAGTAGCTCCCATCAACTGTGTCTGAAGCCATGCCAGTATTTGACATGCTGATTTTATTTTTTCCACCTCTGCTTTTCCAACTGGGACAAGTTAAAGAACATTGTTTTTACAGTACTATTCCAAATTCTTGAATCACTCCTCATGTCCTAAATTGAAAAGTTGCCTTTTGCCCTGTTCTCTGTCAAGATGATCCACACTGCTCCAATGACGTTGAGGCTGAGAGACTGTGGAGGCAAATCCATGAGTAAAGTGCTCAGTTGTGTGTTTTTTCTATCCAGGTATGCTTTTACTACAATCAATGTGTGTTTGGGATCATTGCCATCCTGAAAAATCACAGGGAAATCAGACACTTTCCAGATGGCATTACATGGTCAATCAAACTCTGACAGTACTTTTCTGCATTTATAATTCCATCAGTTGTGGAGATCCCAAACACCACTGGCTCAAACTGTCACTTTGCATGGTATTTACAGAAATACACAGGCAGTGTGTAGTCTAACAGCACAAAACCTAAAATATGGATAAATAACAATCAAACAGTTATTTACCAGACCTGACGCCACTCATTTTCAGTTCAGTTCTTGTATAATTTAGCATACCTCATCCTTTCACCCTTATTTCCTTTCCTTAAGAATGGCTTCTTGACAGCCACCCTTCCACTGAGGCCATTGCTGATGAGACTTCAGTGAACAGTAGATGATCAACTGAAGGTCCAGATGTGGTTCTCAAGTCTTGTGTCAGGTTAGGTGGATTTTGTGTCTGCAGAACACTGGTTCTTCTCTTGAGTTATGGACCTTTTTTTGTACCTTAATGATTCATAGATGAGAGTTAACAAACTTAAAAAAACATATATCTGAAATGCATTGAAAATAAGTAAAAAAGCAGCCAATGGCCAAACAAAGACCTTCACAAGTCCTGTAGAACTACTACTCAAAACAACTTTTTAAAAAAATACAAGAAAATCCGGCTCCTTGGAAGAAAAATTCAAATAAAGGCACTTTACTGTGTGTCTAACACATCAGCCCTCAGTGCCACAGGTAGTGCACCACAGGTTAGCCACGCGTCTCAGAGTCCCCAGAGGCCAGAGGGGGCCCCACACAGACGCTCTTGTTGCTGCTGGCCTCATTCCCCGCTAATTACAGCACTCATCTCTGCTCTCCCATGAGACGCCACAACACTGATGACAACACAGGGAAGGTTCTGCATCACCAGCAGCTGAGGCTGCCGACTGCACATCAATACCCAAGGGGGCAAAAAGAGTAACGATGGTGTGATTGCATGTTGGGGGGTTTGTGGTTAGAGTTATGCAGCGCCAGTTTTGCTGCTACTATCAGTCTGGCACATCCTAAACTGATTTATTAATTGCAACTTTATTGTCTTAATTTGTTGCAATTCGGCTCTGATTTAGAAAAACACGTGAAACCTAAAACTACAAACTTACAACATGTGGTGTTCCGTCAGAGACACTACACCACATGATCTAGCATGAGTACAAGTCTGAGTAGAAAACAAAGATGAATCTTGTTGTCCTTTGGTGCCACCTTGTCAGACTACAGCTTGCACGTCCCTGAAGATGACTCTTGATCGATGAGCTCCAAAGATACTGTACCTCTCAGTGTGATTGTTCATTAGCAGGACACTGGGATCTAATGGCCAGCACACTTCTGGCAGTCATAAATCTTCAGACTCCACCCAGGTTTGCTCCCCTGTCTCATCAAGGCCCGTGAAGAATGGAGTCAGTGTGATAAAAAGGAGTGTGGGATTTATATTTTCCCTCTACCGCCTCCTCCACGCACCGAGATGAGCTAACAGGCACAGAGAAATGACAAGTGGGGCTTGACAAGACACCCCCGTGAATGTGATGATGCCGCTAGATGTGTTTTAGATGCTGATGAGCCTGCTGGACAAAAAGAGCATTTTAATGTCTCTTTTCTGTTTATTATACATTATACTTAAGAGAGTTTTGAACCCAAGCAGAACAGCTGAGATGAAAGTGGGGTTTACAGGGCCCTAAAACCAAAGCAACTAAATGGTGTTTGACCGTCAAAGTGACACATTTGTTTGTCTTACTGTGACTTGCCAAACGTCTTACAAGAAAACACTTATGTGTGGTAGACAGAAATACATTCCGAGTGGCTGGTTTGTAGTGGAATGAGAGCATGTGTATTGACAGGTGAAAGTCAAGTGAATGGAAAACTAGGTACTGCCGAACAGGTGAGGAAATACGGGGCTTGAAATTGTTTAAACTTAGAAAGATTTCCTTGTAGTCTTTCTAATGTGTGGCCTTGACTGTGCCTCTGAAAGCATGTTGCCTCATTTATTACATCCTTGTCCTAGTATGCTGTGTATACAGTGATTGCTCTGAAATACAGCTTCACATTTGTGAGTACAAGAGGTTCTGGTGTTCCTTGGCCTTTTCCTATATCATAACATTTATCATTAACTAATCAGTGAATGCATATTTTGGAAAAGTTGCTTCAAAGCTGCAAAAATGAGGAAAATGAGATCAGATATGCTCATTGGTTAACATCTTTCCTAAAATGCACTTTCCTAATTAGTCTTAAAATACTTTTTGACAGTTGGATGATGTCATAGTCTGACCAATTTGTGTGGGGCGGTGGAGAGTGAATACATTGCTGCTGCGTCCAATTCACTCTGACCTTTTTTTATTCTGCAGTTCCATGTCATGAAATTTAGGTCAGAGAACAATGCACGCTCTCTGTTAGAACTAGTGGGGTGCCAAAACCCTAGCTACTCCCCTCTGACCCTCATCCCAAGCTTTCACATTCATCCACTTTCCACACAACGTTTCACTTCACAGACTGGAAGATGTATAAAAAACCAAGGTATTTTATCTGGAAAGATGTTCTATCTAGATCTATATATCTATCTATTTATCTATCTATCTATCTACCTGTCTACCTATCTATCTATTTATTTATCTCATCAAATACTGTGTTACAGCTTGGCTGATGATGGGCACAGCTCCACAAATGTAACAATTTGTGATTATTATCTAACAGTATTACAAACACTTGTGAATCCCTATGTGGTACTAAAGAGCTGTCTGAAATTCAGTTGCACACCACAACATTTAACACAGTGGGGTCGCCGAGTGCTGAAGTGCGATTGTGCGTAAAAGTCACAAACACTCCCCTGACTCACTAACTGCACAGCTGACTTCAAAGTCAGCACAGAAAGTGGGCGCCACGAGTATGTGTTTCCATGGCTGAACAGCTGCTATATGCGTTATGTGGAGTATAACGTTTGTGTCGTCCCAACTATCTAAAATTGTAACCTCCACGCAAGGCATAGGAAATACGTCAGGATGGCCGAGCGGTCTAAGGCGCTGTGTTCAGGTCGCAGTCTCCTCTGGAGGCGTGGGTTCGAATCCCACTTCTGACATTCAAGCTTTGCTCTCCATATTGTCACAACATACACTTGAAATTTGGTTGAACCACGAGGTTTCTCACAACTTGCTTATCACAGTTGTGCACCGTTCATCCCTGAACTGTAGTGGATTTTATAATGATGTACACTGTAACAACATTCTACATAATTCTAATAAAATTCACTACAGGAAGCTGATTACTGGTGCACAACTAAATGTGTGCATCTTTGAATGTGCTCACATTGATACTGATGTGCTAAAAACATGATTTTGTGAAGTCAAAACTTTCAGCAAGTTGAAACAATCTTTCTTATTTACTCCAATTATCCTAAAATAAGGACTGGTCCCATCCCATGTCATGGCATGAAAATATGACAGGCTGTCATCAATTCAATCAGATACTTGCGAAAATTGTAAACACTGAGTAAAAATCCTTCAACATTTTTATTGTATTTCTGACAGTGTACACACAAAACAATAATATACAAACACACACGTACACATACGCTGTCCTTCGACTTATTAAAAAGGCTGTCATGTTTTTGCTTGGTCAAAAAAAAACCTCAACAAAAAACAACAACCTGTTATTACTGTGCTGACTTCCTCATTTTGAAATGATTAGGTTTTTTTTACTTATACAGCATTTCATCTTGGCTGATGATGGCCACTAACCTGATGAGCTCACATGAATGAAAGTAAAACTTCCTGTGAACGTAGCTGCTTCTTGCCGGGTGCGGTGGCGCGTGCCTGTCATCCAAGTTACTTGGAGACTGAGGTTGGAGGATCGTTTGAGCTCAGGAGCTCTGAGCTGCAGCAGGCTGTGTCGATCGGGTGTCCGCGCTAAGTTCGGCATCGATATGGTAATCCTGGGGGAGCCCGGGACCAGCAGGTCGTCTAAAGAGGGGTGCACCGGCCCAGGTCGGAGACGGAGCAGGTCAAAGCCCCCGTGTCGCTCAGTAGTGGGATCGTGCCTGTGAATAGACGCTGTAGCGCAGCCTGAGCAATACAGCGAGACCCAATCTTTATATACACCCTTATACCTGTCTCTACCTCACAAAGCAACCTCATCAGTCCTTCTTTGTCTTTTTAATTGACGTTAAACATGCTCACAAACCTGCTGCTCTGCTTGTCCTACACCACCTCCACCTGCAGGACAGCTGCAAATACATCCTCCATCCTAAACACTTCTGATGCCCAGCAGGTGGAGACAAACTCAAACTAGGAAATTCATTCAGGTAACCTTTGGGTTTAATATTTGCATCTTATGATCACAGCTTTGACTGTCATGTAAAAAGGGTTTTTTTTGTTTTAGAAGTGAACTGTCCTCAACTTCAGTACAGGCATGAGTCAGGATTTCAGGGTAAAGTAAATGTTTTCTTTACATCATTTCTTTGAGTGTATGGTGAAAGATTGCCAGGGAAGGGACTGTGTTGCATTTTACTGGGATAATTTCTCTATTTTTTTAAATAGATTTTTCATCTTATAATCAACAGTATATAAAACTATATATATATATATATATATATATATCAGTCCGGTATGGTGTTGACATAGTGCCACAATCTGGCAGTCACACCTTGTTTTTGAGCAGTGGTTCCATGGTCTTTGAATGCAGTGAGCTGAGTTCAAATCTCAGTGGGACCTGGTTTTTAGAGGTGAAACCACACTTCATGTCTTCTCTGGTTCACAGAAATAGTGCTACAGTTGTGTTTTCAGTCAAAACTGTATAAAATCAAGCAGCTAACCTTGACCTCTGCCTTTATAAATGATTGTGAATTCCTATGTGCTACTAAAGAGCTTATACTTGTGCGTATGAGTCACAAACACTGCTCACTCACTGACTGAGCATGATCATCATTTTCGAGCCATAAATGGCATCAGCCTCTCCACAATTGACAGTATCCTTAAAAGAACCCATTGGCTGAATACTTTTTGGCAGGTTGCCATGATCAGGCACTCTCACAGGGGTTCCATGGTGTAATGGTTAGCACTCTGGACTCTGAATCCAGCGATCCGAGTTCAAATCTCGGTGGGACCTGAGTTTTTTTATCCGCTGATTGAGATGTGAAACATTTGAGCGTCTTCTCTGGGACACCAAAACTGTGCTATAATTGTGTTTTCAGTGAGAGGTGTATAAAATCAAGCAGCAAACCTTGACCTCTCCCTTTAC
>NW_024582369.1:2457232-2503800 GCF_018398535.1 Haplochromis burtoni
TCTCCTCACCAATAAAATAAGAATAAAATCTGCATTAGCTCAACGTAGTTTAGTCAGATAAGTGTTGTTTACATACATAATTGTTTGGCGACCATAAACATGCACGTGTTATCATCAGACAGAGGAGGTTTAGTGCTGTACAGTTGTTGAGTCAGCAGCGTGTTTGTGACTTTTACTCTGTAACTTTGTGTGGTGTGCAACTGAATTTCAGACAGCTCTTTAGTGATTGACAAGTGTTTTGTAAAGGCAGACGTCATAGTTAGCTGCTTGATTTTATACGGCGTGCACTGAAAACACAATTCATACAGAAATTCAAAGTGCCGGAGAAGACACCTCCCAAAAATCAGGTCCCACCGAGATTTGAACTCGGATCGCTGGATTCAGAGTCCAGAGTGCTAACCATTACACCATGGAACCCCTGTTGCAACAATTATACTGTCAGGTCATGACAACCTGCCAAAAAGTATTCAATCATACTTTTTGCCAGGTTGTAATGCCATCTATTACTGAATGAAATTGTATATTGTATTTTAAAGTAATTACAATTTTCTTTTAAATCCCAGCGCTGTATTTATCATGTCAATGGTATTTTATACTACTGACAGTGTGTATTTCACAACGCAAGACAGTCGTCCAGCAATCGTCCAGCTGTTTTTTATGACTAGGGTAACCTGTAAGAGCTATTTGAACTAATAAAGAACAAAACTTCGACTTTTATATTTACTGTTTCACAAACGTAATGTCCACTATTTAGACTTTAATTAATGGAAGTTTTATTAAAGCGATTTAGCAGGAGCAAAGCAAAATCAAGTAAAATCACAAAACCATAATCATTTAAACTACACTTATGGTGAGAAGAGAATGGAGAAAGGATGAGCACTACTGGACCCCAAAACGCACTTGATCCCGTGTTGATGATAATCACCCAACAGGAAAGCAGCTGGGCATTCAGGGGAAATCAATTCACAGGTTGGGCTATGATTCCCCCATCTAGTGTCTCTGCTTGAACTTTCAACTGTGAACCTAATTATTTTTTATTTGCTTTTGTTTATCTTAAACATACACGTGCTCAACATACAAGTCAGCAGCTGCTCGGGATTGTTCAAATACTCGCGAGTTTAGTATGTCAGGATGGCCGAGCGGTCTAAGGCGCTGCGTTCAGGTCGCAGTCTCCCCTGGAGGCGTGGGTTCGAATCCCACTTCTGACAGCGAAATTTTTCCATGATCTGTCAGACCTTCAGGTTGCTGTTTGTAGTCCCCCCCCACACACACACAAAAAGAAAAAAAGAAATCAATTTACTACTGAAATCATGAACATCTGTGTTAATTCCAAATATATCTTAGTTGTGTGCTTGTAATCTCTCTACACTTTTGTAATCATCAACACTGTGAAGTCCTGAATAATTTGAAAAAAATTCACCAGAGGGAGAGGATTACCATTGTTCCACTCTCACCTCTCTTTGGAGACGTTCACACTGAGACTATTGTGATAAAATCTGACCTTCTCCAAGTCTTATTCTTCTTATCACCATCAGAAATACTCACAAACCTGCTGCTCTGCTTGTCCTACACCACCTCCTCCTGGACAACAGTCTGCTGTTCATCAAGATCATGTGACTCTGTTTCCACATCGTAGTTTGAATCCATTGTTCCACTAAAGGGAAGTCAGTGTTATTCATTATGAGCGTTTATCTGTACTGGTGTTACACAATAACCTCAGCTGTTCTTAACAGCTCTCTCATTATTGTAAGGGGCTTCAGGTACAAAAAATGAAACCACATCAAAAGAGACACAAACTACACTGCAAAATCATTCATTTCTATTTATTTGTTAAATACACCGATTAAAGTTCATGGTCCTCTGGGTGGTAAAGTTCACTCATCAGTCTGTAGATGTATGACGGTGCGTGTCCTCCGATGTTGGAGATGAACAGTGTGATGAGCTCGGGCGGGACATAGTCAAACACAGGACAGTGCACATTCACCTTTGAGAGAATCTCACCTGAAATATAAACAGAAAAATGTGAGTTATTTAAAAAAAAAAACCTGACAAAGAGGATATGTCCAAATCTGAAAAGGATTTTCCAAAGGTGGGCACGTGGTTGAGATCAGTTTTGTTGCAAATGTTACCTTCAGTGAACGGGAGCACCTCATGTGGGGAGACAAACTTATGGAAGGTATCCTCTTCATTTGGAAACTGAAATATGACATATCATGTTCACAGAAGTATGAGTTTAATCCTTTATGGGGGTTGAAAGGAGATAACTCTGACTTTGGAGTAATCTCTTACCTGAGGTGAGAGCTTGAACATGGGAGCACAAACAATCAGAGGTGTGGAGTGATGCTTAGCTGCAAGGGCCAGTGTGTGTGTCCCGTTGATGGCCCTCAGGCCTCCATTTGCTAGAACTGTCTGTGTTCCAATGATGACCTGCAAAAAGATCATGACACAAGTTCACCTGCATGCTCTAACATGACTGCGCTAACGTCTCCTTAAAATGTTAAGTACCTTATTAACTCGAGACATGACTGCAAATATGGCAGCATCTGTGATCACAGTTGTTTCGATGCCAGCCTTTGAGAGGTTTGTAGCCATTTCGTGCCCCTGTTGAGAGGTGAAAAAATAAGACTAGGAACTGTGTTTTCTATCTAAAGTTAGACATTTAGTATTTACTTTATGACTGATGTAGATGAGCTACCTGGCAGAAAGGAGCACACTCTGCCACAATGACGTGAAACTTGCGTTTGCGTGCAGCATCTTTGAGGAAAGCCTCCACGGTGCGCGAGCGGCCGATCGTCATGATGACCTCATTAGAGTGGATGTGCTCCAGGGCCTGCATGGCGATGTTGTCGGTCGTTCCCTCTGAAAAACAGAATGATGGACACCAAGAATTGGAGTGATTTAAAATACAAACTGACGCTATCTTGGTAATAACGCAACTTACCCAGTTCAGTGAGTAGCTCATTGATGGCCTCGATGACGTTGGATTTGAGGAGAGCAAAAGGTTGCCTGAAGTTCTCCTCGCTGAGTCCCCCAGAGGTCAGCAACTTGTGGAGGGATTCCTGGTCTGCTTCTTCACTGCTGCCCCGAGATCTGAAAGAAAAACACAGTTAAGCACAAATCTCACCAAAAGCACAAAGTATTTCAGCCGTCTGTAGCTTAAGTATTTCTAAGCAACATACTCTCATCCTTTAATATATGGTACGATTGTACTTGCTTTTCATGGCTGCCTATTGATTCAACTTTAATAACTGTTAGGTCAAATGGTTTTCTGGGACAGAAGAAAAAACTTGAAACTGCAGCTCATTATTTTCTTTTCAATTTGAGGGCAGCAACACATCTCAAATAGGTTGGGACAGCGACATGTTTGTAAATAGTTTGTAAACATCTGGGAAATGAAGAGAGAGGATGCTGGAGGATTCTAGCTGTTCGATAGTCCTGTGTTTTCTTTGTCACATTTACTTTACTTCAACACGCATTAAAATGTTTCCAGATAGTCAAAGGTCTGGACTGCAGGCAGGGAAGCTCAGAGCTGAAGCACCTCTACTTAGGGCTGTTCGATATAACGATATATATCGGATGACGATATAAAAACATCTATCGTTTCATTTTACGCTATCGTTTGTTTCGTGGTGTCGCAAAATAAACTGTTTACGGCAATATTTTTTCATAGTTTTGATGGTCACTGTAGTGGCTATATTAATTTCTTAAAGTTCTCTCTTTCTCTTATATTTAATATAACCACACTACAGACGGACAAGCGCCTGTTTTTATGCGTTGTCATTAGCAACAACGACGGTAAAACCATCGCGTGTCCGCTTGTTTATTTTCCACATAAACCTTTCACAATAAAGCTCAAGATCCTGTTGAGACTTTTCAAAATAAACAGAATCACGTGAAAGAGCAGATTATTTACGGATGAGAAGTAAAAAAGAGCCGCCAGGTGTTAAAAAATAAACCTTAGACTCAAACGTTAGAACAGGCTGTTTCCCGTGGCACGCTGTGTAATAAATACTCACAAAGAAAACGGCAGCCGTTACAACTTATGTCTAAAAATGTATAGATCGGTTAAAACACTCGACTCCAGCTACATGACGCGCAGCTGGAAACACTTGCCGCAAGTCGAGCTGCCCGAGATTCACAGAATTTACAAAAATGTTACCTTTTTGTGATTTATATCGTTATCGGGACGATAGAATTCTTATATCGGGATATGAGATTTTGGTCATTTCGCACAGCCCTACTTCTACTACAGAGCCATGCTGCTGTACAAGATGCAGTTTACCAATATCTGAATGGGAACATATGTTACTCTAAAACCTGTAAATAGTTTTCAGCACTGATGATGCATAGAAGAGTTTTCCACTTTGACTCACTTCATTTGGTTTCTTCTTTACATGGTATAGCTTTAACATACACTTGTGGATGAACACAGGTGAACACAAACAATAATTTCTTTAAGTGCTCTTGATCCCATGCAGTGAATTTCCATGACAGAATCATGTCTGTTTTAAATGCAGTGCCATATGAGGGCCTGAATATCACAGGCATCCAGTCCTGTTTTTCAGTCTGGTCCCTTGCGCACAGAGTCTTCTCGGGTTTCTCAAAATCTTTTCATGATGCAATATTCAAAGTGTTCACATTTTTACGTTGAGGAACATTATTCTGAAATTCATCAATAATTTATGGAGGGCTTTTGCAGACTGGTGAACCTCTGCTGATCTTTACTTTACTTTGCCTCTTTAAGATGCTCTTTTATACCCAGTCATGTTAATGCCCTGTTCCCAGTTCACCTAATTGGTTTTAAAATGTTCCTCCAGCTGTTTACTTTTAGTACTGCTTACTTTTCCAGCTTTTTGTTCTCCTCATCCGAACTTTTTTGGGAAAAGTTGCTATCAAATTAAAAAGGACCAAATGTTTTTTTTTATTTTTTTGAAAATGGTAGGTTTTGGCGTCCTCACCTGGCATATTCCTCTCTGATGATCTTCAGCACCCGTCTGATCATGTTACCCACTGTGGTCTCTGAGGGCTGAGCTGCTGTCATCCTCCTCCCGTCTTTGCGGATTATTTCCATCAGATCACCTGAAATCGAGAAGATGTTTGCAAAAGACCAAAATCTTGGGATAGAATATTTTTTGTGTATGATTTTACATCAGCAACCATTTTATCTACATGTTCAACATTTTACATATGTATATTCTGTATTGTTTAGATGTAAGGAAAGCTAAAGAAAGCTTATTTGTCATGTACTACAGCGTTATACCAGATTTAAAAACAAAGCCTGTTTGACTACAATGGCAGCTGTCGCTGCAGTTAACTTCACTGTGTCGACAACAAACAGCATTCAGCACCTGCACTGCTCCACCGAGCCTGGGCTGTAATTTTGCGGAGCAGGGCTGTCGTTTCTCGGGCTGTCTCCGCAGAGCCCCGGAGAGGTCCTGCCCCGGTCCCCCCGCGCTTCAGGTCGGACAGGAACGCCTCGACCCTCTCGGTTAGGTCTGTTTCTTTGTATGGGCCCGGCATAGCTGTTTTAAAAAGCTGTCACTGTAACACTTGAGTCACTCAATAGTTCCACCATGCCAGTGTTTTGACGAGGAAGCACTTCAGGAGTACATCCGGGTGGCTGTGGGCTCGCCGTCATCTGATTGGTCTGCCGCTTCACGTGCGTTACAGTAGAGTGGGTCGAAATTACAACAATTTCCCATTTCTACAGTAAAATGACAGTCTGAAAGTGAAATGTAAAACAACGATATATTATTATTATTATTATTATTATTATTATTATTATTATTATTATTATTATTATTATTATTATTATTATTATTATTATATCGTAAAAAATATCGGGTTATTATCTCAAAACCCGGACTTAATAACTTGAACATATATGCTATTTGATCAATTTTTAGTTATTTTCTCAGAAGATTGAGTACATAAGCTGAAATTTTGAGACAATAACTCCAACTTTGGACTTATAGACGAAAAGTTTTTAATTTTAGTTTTCCTAGATTCCAAATTAGATTCCATAATAAAAGTCTTGCTTGCTATTTATGAAAATATGCTCTGTATACATTGGAGATAAAACAAGCTTCAGCTAAAGCATACACCTTTCTGGTCAATGCTTTGTGCTATTTCTATTTAATTTAATTCTTTGTTGACAAATATTCCTTTTTATGGCCATTTTGGGCCATAGATGCTGGATGAAAACCAAGAGAGGCTGAAAGAAGTGTATTTTTAAGAGAAATGGAAAACAGCGCAAGAAAGATTAATTATAGTAATATTAATAGTTACTATCATAGCAATAAAAAATAGTAGATATTTATCGTCTATGTATCGTTAAAACATTTAAATTGAGAAATTAGTGAACGGGCTGGCTGCTCGTTTGGTTTCAAATTTTATAGAAAACATATGTATATTTACACAAAGTTGACAGTTTATTAGATCTAGTCCACTCCTGGTTAATTTATACATACTGTAAAAAATGCAACAAAATAATTGTAATAAATTATATACAACTAAATAAAATATAAATAAGACACAAACACAAAGACACAAACACATCACAAGAGGCTTTTCTTCTTCCTGTCATTGTCAGACTCATTGAAAGTGATCACGCGGCACTGTTGAAAACATATATTTCCTAAAGAAGTGTTTTCCAACCTTTTGGAGCCATGGCACATATTTAACATTAAAAAAATCACGCGGCACACCACCAAACAAAAATGTCACAAAAGGCACATTGATCATTTCCCCCGCGCACCAGGCATAGAGGAACTGGCTCGGTTTGTCCCCAGTATACTTTTTTTGCTTTTTCTGATCACTACTCATGCTACGGCCTTCGTCTGGGTCGCAATTTTCTCCAGGACCCAGGTCAGATTTACCACTTTTTCTTTTCAAATATTTATCTATTGCTATTACGCGCTGCGTTGTCTCACTGACAATGTAATTTCCTCTACGTCATATTCTATTTTACTGGCAGTTGGCAACCCATTAAATTAGAGCAGATAGTTGTACTGCCCCCTAGTGGAAGAGACTGTAATTGTTCTGCTAGTTACTCACGTCGATCGCTCAGTGCACTAATCTGGTGGAACCAGATAATCTTCCACGGTACTCCTGATCATTTCTCGGTCACAGTGGTTGGAAAACACAGTCCTAAAGAGTAGGATTTTACATGTGTTTCAGTATGATGCTTGAAGCCAAAAGAAATCATCTCCCTTTTTTAAAAAAAAACTTTTTGTATCCTTGTCAGCTGTTTAATAGGGGGTTATATTCTCAAGCAGCCCTTGGTTACTTGAGTCTGAGGCTGAGTGGAAGTTTGGCCTTGATATTAAGCCATTGAAATACTGCTGACTTTTCTTGGATTTCTACTAACTATAAGTTTCTGAGAATATGTTGGGACTGTTGCTTTATGCAGGGGGATTATAACAAAGCAATAATAGAGCGCAGTCCCATGATATTCCATCACCTTGAAATTAATGTTGAGGTTATTGTCTGTCACAATTATATGATTTTGTATTGAGCCCGGTGGATTGTGATTATGGTGCAGGTATCCTGTGGCACTGATCTGGGAGTCTGAATAACTGATGGCAACTATAAGTGGAATCTCTAACTAAAGTACACCCTGGCGTCTCTGTATTATCCTCCAGTAACAGTCGTGACTGTCAGCCTTCCTCTTTCAGACATAAGTATTTTATTTGAATGCATATAAGACATTTTAAAGTATTGCCTCACAAAACACAAAGATAAGAACACAGTTGCTCACTTTTCATCTTTTGATGGCATCTGCCTCTTCTCACTGCAGAGGTTCAATCTATTGGAAATTGTTTGGATCGAAGCATCTTCCACGTGAGGTTAATGGCTCCATCATCTCTTCAGATACGCTGTGTTGCAGGCATTCTAGCTGTGTTTAGATGGTTATCATCTTCTGGACAGTTTGATCACTCGCCTCTGTCAGCGCGCCCCAGGGCAGCTGTGGCTACAATGTAGCTTGCCATCGCCAGTGTGTGAATGTGTGTGTGAATGGGTGAATGACTGAATGTAGTGTGAAGCGCTTTGGAGGTCCTTAGTGTCTAGAAAAGCGCTATACAAATGCAGGCCATTTACCATTTTACCATTTAATTGGTCATTCGTGATCATTATTCACGTGCTTTAAGGCATGCAAAAAGAAAATTTATTGGTCGTTACTGTGATCAACAGAAAGAGTTGTTCTAAAAAGTAAGATTAATAGGTTAGTGAGGCAGGTTCTCTAGCCAACCTAGATAACTGCTGTTATGGTGATGGGATGTTTGGATTTCTGGTTTAAAATCATTAGTGTGACAGGAAATTTGAATGTCATCAGGCTGTGACACAGAGGACACCTGTTTTTCTGCTTGGTTTTAATTTGTTAGCAACACTGTTTTTCCACTAGATTTTAGTCTATTTCTAGATTGTTTGTTACTAAAATTATTTCATTGATTTTTTTCACTTTCATCTGGCAAAAAATACATTTAAAAGGTGACTTCCACATCTAAATATTAGGCTACTGGAAAGCATCAAGTCACTTTAACATGATGGCTTCATGTTAGAAACTGTAGCACTCAGCAGATTCAATAACAGTCATAAACAAACATAAACATACTTCAGTAGCACACCCT
Organism: Haplochromis burtoni; assembly: GCF_018398535.1. Classification (NCBI taxonomy): domain Eukaryota; kingdom Metazoa; phylum Chordata; class Actinopteri; order Cichliformes; family Cichlidae; genus Haplochromis; species Haplochromis burtoni. The sequence continues at coordinate 2,465,863 of NW_024582369.1, forward strand.
TTTGCCTTCAGAACTGCTTTAATTCTTTGTGGCAAAGATTCAACAAGATGCTGCCAAAGAAACATCCCCAACTTCATTACATCATCACTACCATCCTGAACCAGTGATACGAGGCATCCGGAATCCAAGTTTTCATGTTCCTTAGTCCAAATCTTCTTTTGTCCAATTCTGGTGAGCCTGCGTGAACTTTAGCCTCAGTTTCCTGTTGTTAGCAGACAGGAAATACACCTGGTGTGGTCTTCTCCTGCTGCAGCCCATCTTCCCAAGCTTCTGTATGTTGTCCATTCATAGACGCTGTTCTGAATACCTTGGGTGTGACAAGTGTTTTTGAGCTATTATTTGCTTTCAATCAACCAACAGTAACAGAAGAATGACAGTCTAACTGAAGTGACAGTTGCCATTGTAGTCAAACAGGCTTTGTTTTTAAAACCACTATAAAGCATTAGTACATGTGAAATACGAGCAGAAATTGCTCTTTAGCCTTCTTTACAGCTAAACAATACAGAACATGCATATGTAACATGTTGGAAACGTGGAAAGGCAAAAATAAATAAATGGAGGTTTCCGATGTATTTAAAACGGTAAAAACACAATAAAAACATGACTAAAAATGATTAAAACAATCTGGTCATTCTCTGACCTCTTGCATCAATGATGGAGTTTCACCCAACTTGCGAGAACTGCTGCTCACTAGATATTTTCCTTTTTCTTTTCTGTTTTTTTTTAACCCATACTCTGGAAACCCCAGAGATGGTTGTGTGGAGAAAATTCAAGTGGACAAGCAGTTTATGATATACTCAGACGAGCCCATCTGGCACCAGCAAACAGGCCACATTCAAAGCCACGCAAATCACCTTTCTTCGCCATTCTGATGCTCAGCTTGACCTTGAGCAGGTTGTCTTGACCATGTCTACATGTCTAAATGCACTGAGCTGCTGCCATGTGATTGATTAGATGCATGCACTACTTGGCAGTTGAGCAGGGGTACATAACAAATCAGCCAATGAGAGCACATGCACTCTACATGCGTCTCCTACTTTTCAAAAATGCCTAAATAGGCAATTCAAAGGACAAAACAAAAATAATGTAAATCCATCCAATAGTTTATTGAATAAAAGCCCAACACAAATTTACAAAATTTAATCAGTCAACATAAAAATCAGTGACTGCGCACAACGTTCACTGTTAAAAATGTACCCCATGACAGATGCTTTAATTTATCCCCATCAAAAACAATCTGCAACCACCCCGAGCCAAAACAATTCTGCTGGAAAGAAGCATGTTGGATGGATCTGCACATACTGTAGTTGGGAACTGATATTTGTGAAATTTCAGTAGAATAATTAGCTCTACCAGTGTCAAGAAGAAGGGCCTGTGACTGAAAATGCTTGGACAGCTTTACATTTCAACACCTCTGTCCATTGCACTCTGACAGGAGAAGCTTTCACAAATATATATATATAGATATATATAAACTGTATAATAGAAATCAGGAGGGTGTTTTTACTCATAACCATATACATAGGATGTTACAAATTCCTTCCTAGGAACAAGGTTTTTGGTTCCTTGCTTCATTTGATAGGTGATGTTAATGTTCCGAAACAAAAATCTATGCAAGAGCCCATAGAAATGACCTAATTTACAACTAAGAATATTACTGACAACTCACAACCCCCAAAAAGAAAAAGAAAATTACCAGTTGAAAGAACTAAGTGGTAATTACAATATGAAAAAAAAAAAAAACAGTTAAATTTAGCTACCAGACATGTATGCAAATTAAGTGACAAAACACAGAAGTTCAGTGGTTGCCAATTGTCTCATCAAAGTAACAACAAACTGTGTTTTCAAAGAACCTTCACTCAATAAAAGGGCACCAAGGATCTAGTTTACTTGGCATGGCAAAGAATGAGTGTATAAACAGGAGGGCAAAAGACATTCGCTCATGGCACATCCATTCAAACTGAGCTCAAAATCAAACATTGCTGTTCAACGAACGCTCGAAGGAACAAGTTCTTATTCAGTGAGCTGCAACATTCGAAACAGTGCAGACAGAAATGTCAACCACAGAGACGGACATCTCCCATGTCTTACAGTGCATTTCTCCCTACAGCGCTTTTCATGTTTCCAACCACTAAATAAGCAGGTGATATTTTTTTTATTTTTACTTTTGTTTTTCCCCAGAAGAAAACCTTGGTACTCTCTCTCTCAGCCTTGAAAACTAGATTTTGAGCCCCCACTTGCTGTTGTTTGCTGAAGCTAGTCCAAGGAGGGTGGATGTTTGGATGTGTTGGCTGACCGTCAGGCAGCGTCCCGCGAGGTAAGGAGCTGGGAGCGGGTCGCTCTACTCGATCAGCTTCTTAGCCTTGAAGAAACGCCTCAAGTAGAAGACCTGCCATGTGGCCAGCCCAATCAGACAGCACATGGAGAATATGCTGAAGTACAGCACGCGTGTGTTGGTGGATTCTGTAGACAGATGACCGAAAAAAGGGTAGCCGTGTTATAGGACAGTGATGCAATACTCCTTGTTCATCACTGAAGTAACCACTACAAGCAGACAACTTTACTCTGACGTCTTTAGCTACTTCCTAAGAAAACAATAACAAGGGAACATTTGCAGCAGATGGCTGCTCCAGCCCGACAATGCTTCTGCTAGAGGTTTCTTTACGCTAAATCTGAGTTTTCCCTTCCCACAGTCACCAAGTCCAAGTTTATAAGGAGTTGTGTGACTTTTGGGATTGTTGGATTTTTAACTTAAAATACACTCCTTGAGGTGACAGCTGCAATTTGCCACTATATAAATAAAATTAAACTGAATTCAGTGAGAGAGCTACTGAATAGCTATGTGCTGGGTTGTATTACCATTGGTGTCCCGCATCTCCTCTTCTCTTTTTTTCATGTAAGCAAAGTCGTTCACGATGGACTCCGAGAGGTCTTCCAGGCGCCTGAGCTCAACCTCAAGAGGCTTCAATTTCTCCACCTTGGCAATCTGGAGGGACAAAAGAAAATGATCAGAGGGAAAGGGCAGAGAAGGTTGTACAACAGCTTGAGAAGAAGGGTTATTAAATAATTTGTCCAGCAGGTGTCAGTCTAGTGTCGTGTGTATGCCAAAGCATTCCTGTTTACACAGGTTCATGAGAATCTGCCATTCGAACTCTGGTGTGAACAATTGCACCTGAGAAAAGCCTGGGTGTGGTTGGCCTTGTTCCGCAACCACAACCAACCACAGCGTTTTATGATATCAATGCACGACGTGTACCAACTCAACTAGCGTGAACTCACTCACAAAATTTTTTCTTTTTTTTGCTGTGTGTTGCGTCAGAAAGTTTCTTGGTTATGTGGTAGCTCCTGGTTTGTTTTTTTTGTGCATGACTTGATGTAAGCCACTAGAACAAATTCTCGTCAGTCCAAGAAAGGCCTGGAAAACTGCCCGAAACAGGTTTGAATGTTTCTACTTAATTTCTCTATGCATCCTTTAGTCGTGTGAAACAAAAATAAATAAAGTAAAATATATATTTATTTTATTTTTCAGGCCCACTCAGCCATTAGGACCTTGGATGTAAAAAACCCGTGAGCTGCCAAATGATCAAAAACACAGCACACTACAGCCGGCTCTACCAAGCACACATTCTCAAGTATTTTGCAACAGTGAGGAATTCTTCCAGTGTTTTTAACTACACCCCCCACTGAACAGCTTGCAAATTTGTTCAATAAGTAACATGTCCATCTATGTAGGTGAATACATGGTGGGTGGAGCTGAAATTGCAGCTACCCACAAACAGGAATGCCCACTTGGAAGTCTCGGCGAACATCCATCAACACGCAAAGAACAGCATGTAATGTTTGTGCGCTGCGTGTGGGTGGGGAGGGAGGACTGATCATCAGCTCGCAGCTCTTTATCACGCCTAAATTTCTAAAGTGTTGCCTAAGGCAGTCACAGTTAGTGGTAATACATTTTCGGGAAAGGAACCCAAGTACTGTGACGATACACACGTCCCTATACAAGAAAAATTGAATGATGTGAAGCCAGGGAACCTCCCGCACACATTACCAAAGCACCCTGAGGTCAACACTGTCCTTCAACAAAAGACAACTACAGCAGTACTTCCAGGAAAAAAGACAAGTTTTAAAAAAGGAGGCACTGAGGTCACAAGTGCCAGATTATGCTTCCGTAACATTTGATTAACACGAGACTAAACCTATATGTAACAGTGAAGATATTGTAGGCTGCTTCAAGAAAACCTACTGACCTGATCTCCAAGACACCATGTGCATCATCTATATGAAAACAAACAAACATTTCAGACTGATTCTGACCTCTTCATAGTTTTTGGCCTCAACACCGTGCTTCATGTCCAGATTGACCAGCTGGTCAGGCACTCTTCCAGTTCCTGATTAAAAGAGCAAAAAACTTTAATCATCATATTCAATTTCACTGAAACATTTAAAATGAGCATCATTTATATAATTTATCCTTTCTAGCACTTTTTTTTTTTTACCAAGCTTCACAAAGTGCTGTAAAAGAATATTCTTTTACAGCACTTTGTGAAGCTTGAACTAAAAATCACTAACTTACACACCAGGAAAGACAAGCATTGTAAAACTTTAACAGTCACAGTGCAAATAGGAACCAATACATAAAACGTATAGATAATTGATGTATTTGTAGCGATGCCCTGATTTTGAAACATTCGCTTGATGTGATGATGATAATTTTGGCCTTTCTTATTTCTTCCCCCTATCTGAAATGTGGAAATCCCCATACAGGGCTCGCAAAATCGCTAGCCCGACGTCCCAGAGCTAGCGATATCTCCGGTCGGGCGACCAAAATCTATCTCAGCCCCGCCCGTCGGGTTATCATATAGCCCGACGGGCGGGGCTGAGATAGATTTTGGTCGCCCGACCGGAGATATCGCTAGCTCCGGGACGTCGGGCTAGCGATTTTGCGAGCCCTGCCATATAGTAAAGAATCAATAAATGTAGTCTTTCAGTTGTACATTATGTCATGTTGAACATTTAGCACTAGTTGTTGTCACCAGCCACCTTATAGGCCAACAGTGGCTGGAATATCACTTGCATTCATTTATTTTATTAATCATTTTCATTAATTACACTTTTCAGTTTCATGACCATCTATCGAAATAACCCAAAATCACTGCAAAATCTACTAAAACTAATAAGTAATACCGGATGAAGACAGCGGGTTAAATGGTTAATCAGAAGATTTGACAGTGACTAAGGCATAAAACCAAGTGTGTGTGAACAGCAGCAGCTGTCCATAACACACATGGGGGGTTGGCATGCTTACCCATGGGCGATTTGCTCTCGAAGCAAACCTCAAACATGTCATAGTCCTCTGTGGTGAATGCAAACTTTCCTTTTGAAGCATCTTCCTTGGAGTAAAGAGTGTGGCCAGAGGAGTCTGTGATCTGCAAAGATACACAAAAGCAATAAACAACAGTCAAGAGCCAAAGAAACAGCAGAATATTAACTGAAATATTTATTTAAATCAATACTGAATTACTTTGCTCTTTAATGTGGGAATTTTAAATCATTGACCAGTATTATCACTAATAATGGTATTTATATGACACCAACATGAGGATTTCAGACACTTCAACTGTGTCGTTTTCTAGATAGTTATAGGCTGAGATTGTGATGATGGTTGCTTGTCATCCTTACATGTGTCTGAAAATGCAAGGCTGCAACACCCCACGCAAGCCATTAAACTGCCAGCTGTTAGAACATGAGGGGAGTAAAAAAAACAAAATAACTTCGTGAGGACGCAGTGCAATCTGTAACAGTATAAATATCGGTCATTTTCTTTGATGTGAGGAAAATCTTTTAAGATCTTCATTTAAATAATACACAAACCATCACTGACGTGTTGGAAGCTAATGTGCTAATGTGGCTAAGCTGTGCTTGGCAGCTGAATGGACCCTAAGACTGACGTGTAACAGCAGCAGAGCCCAGACGAAGTCACCGGCAGGGTCGTTTCTTCAATGTTTTAATATAAATACGTGCACTGTGTGTTACAGCGAGTGCTCACTAGTGTCAAGGTATCTTAACTAATTTTTTTTGAAAGTAAATTACCCCTCAAATTAACCTGAACGGGAGTGTTAGCGAGCACTGACTGTAGCCAGCTGGCTAATTAGCTTCTAAAACCAGGAAGCCGAGGTTTTCTGGGCCTGGGCTAGCTACAATGCTAACAACAGTAGACATTTTCGCAGCAGAAATTACTCGATTTAACATATATAGCCACGAGAGTCACTTGTAAGCGATGCATCGGGTCATTAAAAACCAGATTGAAGCCATTTCGGCCCCGACAACAAACTTGGCAATGGTGAGGGTAGCTAGCCAGCAGGTCTGCGCTCACCTTCAGATTAGTTTTCGTGTTCGCCTGCTCGCTTATGTCATACTCCCCCGTGACTAGCACGTCTTTGTGGATCTCCTCCCGTAAACACTTTCTGGTGTTGACCGGTAAAAAGAAGGAAATTGATAATACCGATTCAATAAGAACCGGTAAGAGCAGTAGCGCAGCGACTCGAGCCATGGCTACCATCAACCGACCAACCAGACCGTGCCAGCCAACCAGCTTAACACCGACTTCCAACTCACACTACCGGCCTCCCTTAGCACTCCAGCGCCGCCGCTGGCCTGGACGTGGAACTCCAACTGCAGATCCTGTGTCCGTGAAGTTCGGGTGAGGTCCAAGTGTTTTATTTTTTGTTCATTTTAGTTTATCTTAGTCCCTTTACAGTCATTTTATTATATTATATCCAGGCTTGCCAACTGGTTAAGAGCAATATTCATGGAATTAAGAATAAAGCATATAAAAATATAAACACTTTGTCCAGGCAATTGTCTTCTCTGTGTACTTCCTCTTTTCGTCCTGCCTCGCAGCAGCGCATGTTTAAAACCTTTTGTCCAGCATATCTACTATATCTAAAACTAAAGATATTTGTATAGAACCTGGTATTTGCCAATCACAAACCCTGTTTTTTTTCTTCTTTTTTCATAATTTGGGGTTATTATCTGAACATACTGAACTTTATAACTTGACATTTTAAGTTTTATGTTAATTTTCTTGATGTTTTGAGTTAGTGAGTTGAAATTTTGATTTATGGGTGGCAAGAAATGTTTTTTCTAAGAAATATTTTTTGTTTTGTTTTGATTGGAGTGGCGGAGTAAGCTTTAAATTACATTTTTAAAGTAGCTGAAACAGTTTTGCACCTAGTTTTAGTCTTTTATAACTTTTATAACTTTGGTGCAAAGAGAAGGATGCATTCGCAGTAGGCATGACATTGCATATCTGGTTTGCACTCAGGCAATTAAAATACTTACAAGCACTCTACCTTGACAGAAACTACCAGAAGAATCACAGCAAGACTTTTCTATGACTAAACTGTTGTAAAAATAACTGCTCAGGTCACAAAGAGCCCTTACCACAAAGCATCCAACACCTAAGAAATCTGCTAGTGTATCATCTACAAAGGGAGGGACTGGTACATGCATATGTGAAAAACTCTAAATTGGTGTAAAGGCAGCGATCAATGACAGGTGGCATGGACACCAAACAGACAGCAGCTGCAACAGAAGAGGAATCAAAATTTTGGCCAGTGAAAGCTGAAGGAGGATTTCTTCATCCTTTGATCATGTGTAAGCTAATCCTGACTGCCTTCTGTACCACTCACTGGGCAGGCAGGGGAGCACTTTCTATATTCTATTTAGTGAAGCCCTCAACTACAGAATCTTTTCTACTTCATATAATAACGCTCCACATCGTCATTACATGAAGTAGAAAAGTAGATTCTCCAGCAGAGAGTCAACTGTTCTCTATTTCCACCCTGTGGAACTCTCTGCACACAATAAGCCACTTTGTTGCATTGTCCAGTACATTTTACACACAGTTACACTGAAACATCAGATATTTGCATTTCACAAACCAAATATAATCAACCCCACAGATAAAGAAGAGGGAAAGATAAGGAAACACTTGGAGGGGGGGAATTAATGATAAGCATGGGGAAATTTACAAGATATACTCAAAATGGTAAATGAGCTTTAGTGCTTTGGTGTGACAAACACATATTGTATGTTAAAGGACTAAATCATACTGTATATAAGTGTGTCACAATGTGTCAGAGGAATGACTACAACTCTTGAGTTATTTGCTAAATGTTTTCCTAAATTAATCACAACTCCAAATGCTCAGAGCTTTACTTTTTGTGTATATTGGTCATAAACGGAGCATTTAAGTGAAGTGCGTAATTTCTTCTTGGAGCATACTGTATCAGGTTGCAGGGGTTTTCCTGGCTAAAACCAGTTCTTTCTCACTAAAACTGGAGCTCAGACTTTTGTACTGTTTGTCAAGTTCACGCAGATCAATTGAAAAAAAGAAAGAGAAAAAAAAACTAACCACGTAGCAAACCATGTTATTTGCTAGATATTGTCATTTAAAATTTTCATGTAGGCACCAACAGAGTTCAGTTCAGTTACTGACGACAGTTACAGAGACGTGAGAGGTTCAAAGCAGACAGCAACCTATCAGCGTTCACCTTTCAGTCAAACTTTACTGTGCGCCTGCTGTGAAAACATAAAAAATCGTAAAGAAAAAAAAGGGAACTTATTATTTACTTGTTATTTAGTGGAATACTAACAATAAAAACATGTACATGTCGAATATTATTGGTTTATTTTCTTCGTATTTTTGTGTCTAACAGGTTAAGGCTGTTGTTAGTAAAACGATGAAATTTATACCCTTCTTCTTTCCACTTGTCACATTTTGCAGAGCCATTCAGTGGGTTACAACAGAACCTTTGGTGGTCTGGTTCTGGTCTTCAGGACCTGCCTTAACATGATGATTATATAAATTGTATAAAGCAACCACACAGGCAGGGGCAGATCTACTGTGGTGGCATGTGCCATCCTAAAATAATCCCTTGCCATCCCTATTGCAACCATAGTTTTGCATATGACAGTGTTGTTTATAGCATGAACACTTTTACCCTAGCTACAGTTAACATTGAATATAAATTCTAAAACTTAATATATTGCGAAATGTTACCCTCGCATTAAAAATGTGTTACCCATAGTGTTGAGCTGGCTTTATTTCCTGTTGTCAGTAGTGTTTGACAGTACAGATTTTTGACCTTATGTGTAAATTTAAGCATGTAACAAAAAAGTGCCAAAGAGAAGTTAGACTTGCATTTCTAACTGATCCACCTAATGTTGTGTAGCTTTCTGGAGTTTATACTTATTGAGCTACATGCTTATTTATTATGTTGGCTGTACAGTACATAAGATCGAACTGAAATGTTTAATGATTTGGGATAAAGCCAATAAGAAAGTTGTAGACTTTGTTATTGTTATTGTTTATATGAAACGTGTATACTTATTGCATTTGATGTATTTTCACCATTTATATATAATGCACATTACAGAATGTAACTACTGTATGTGTCTAAAGAAATGGCTTTGCTTTTGCTACCCCCTCTGATTTCCATGCCACCCTCATGCCACCCTAAGAAAATTTCTCTAGCTCCGCCCCAGCCACACAGGTCTTGTTAAAAGAGATACCTTAGCTTGAAAAACCAAAACAATTTCTGTACCGGGCTGTTAACATGTTTACTGTAATAGCAGAACAGCTTACTCCTACTTATGACAGGAAAATCTACCTGGTTTCTTTTCTTTTCTTTTCTTTTTAAGCCTTTTGGAAGGATCTGTAGGAAATGTTCTTCAAGCTTTCCAGTGTGTTTTAACCAAAGACTGCATATGAGACGGAAATGGCCGCTGTGACACAGGCGTGTTTCCAAGATTGTTTAAGAACCGTGGCACAGAGGTACTAATAAGTCAGAATATTTCATCAGAAGTAAAAGTATTGTAGAAAACTGGTGTAGAAAACATGATTTTTAGGCTCTCACGAATGCCTGTATCCAATTTATTAACTTAAACATAATCTTGCACTGGATAAAACTGTTTCAAAGTGGAAAAAAGTATTTAGACTTTTCATTTAAGTAAAAGCAAACTAAACGTTAAAATCCTAATCAAGTAGCTTAATAGTTCACAGGTTCATTGTTTAAATTTTAAAGCTTTAAGCTAGTTACTTAAAGCTTTAAAGTAAGTAAAGTAAGTGTACTCATTATGTGGAATGGCACCTTTAGAATTATATATCTACTGATTTGGGGGATTATAAAATTAACAGTAATGTTATCTAATGCCCTCATTTTAGGGGGCACAAATCATTTGTAGGGGGGCATCAGTTGGAGCTGGTGCCATCCGATGCCCCCCTGGAGAACACACCCCTGCTCTGACATTAGTATCATCACTATGCTATCATCTAGTGAGATAGCTAGCTAAATATACATATATTTTTTAAAGGTTTATTCTTATTCATCTTTATAACAGGTATTCTTATTGTATCATCAGATTTTTACACATTGCTTTTTCATTTCTGCTTATTTATTTATTTATTTATTTTTTAGGCCCCTTTATTTATTTAAATTCCATTTTTCTGCTTAACTGAGCTATTCTCCTTTACTGAAGTCATTTTTACACATTCTCTTTAATTCCTTGGCTGCTGTACCACTGGCATTTCCCTAGTTTTGGCCTTAAAGAATTCACTGAGATGCAGTCGAAAAGCTTGGGCCATTAAGTTTAAATTACTTTGCTGAACAAAGTGCAATTTTTTACCCCTGCTCCGGTAGTGGTCTTGTGTGGGATGGAGTGTTTACATCAGGTGTATTGTTCGCTCTGTAGAGTGCTCCAACTTCAAAAAAGGAGTTTCCTGGGTACGGAGACAAGGTGACCTTGCACAATAAGCTAAATATATCATTATAAAGATCATCGCTATTCACACTATTCATTTATTCAAGCATCCTATCACAATATAAGATATGCAGAGCCCAGAGCTGTAGCTGCAGTTCACAGAGCAATGAGTAACAGTCATTAGGACAAAAATTGTTCTGGACTTTTGTGATTCTCAAAAGGATGTGACCTGAATGGCTGCCTCTGTCTCCCTGTTAGCCCTCTGTTCGACTAACACCACTCAGTAGACTGGTGGTCAGTTTCCTATTAAGACTGGAAATATGGGATGTGCAGTAAACAACAAGAACCCCGCACTTTAACTCACACAGCAGCAGCTGTATTTACAAAAATAACTCTCAACTTTCCTTTGAGGGAGCTATCATTTTCAGAAAATCCTTGTGTTAGTGTTTTGCAGACCAGAGAATATTTTTAACCTGGGCCCCCTAGTGGGTCAGAGAGGCTATATATCTGAGACTAATGTTAGTGGCAGAGCGTGGGAAGGCTTGTGCAAACAAGCCAGTTCAAGGTGGAGAGAAGCACAATAGATCGATCAGGGACTTTAACTCCTTTCACTGAATAAATAGCAGTCTTATAGTTAGAAGTCTTTTAACCCCCCACAATCTGCTTATTGATATCTAAATATTGTCACTAAAATCCCTTTATCATTACAGTTACTAATAATCCAGATCCATCCTGTAATCGCTGGATCTAGATTATGAAACAGACATATTACGTTCAGTGTTGGCTTGGGTCTTTTTGAAAATCCCAAACGCTATTATTTTTCTGTCAGCAGCTCAGGGATTACCCAATTATATATGATAGAGCTGTCCAGTTTCCAGGGAAACATCCTAGTTACTGATCCCATGAGACAAGAAGAGGACACGCTGCTGAGTGGGGAGTCTGGCAGCAGGTGAACAGTAATTATTGGATAGAGAAATCCCTCCAGTTTTGTATCTTATTGCGTCAAAACCTCTAAGAATAGCAAGTCACACACACTCCTCTGTGCCACAGAGGAGCTTAGGCTACAAATGAAATTCACAAAACTTATACAATAATGAGTAGCCTGTATTTGAACTAGTTTCAGCTGTTCTTGAAGTGTGAAAGTCATGCTTGTTCAGAAAAAAAAATTATTTGCTTCTGTTTGTTAATTCCAACCCTTTCTGGGCACATTTATTTATTGATTGTGAATTAAACATTTCAAGGAGTAGGATGAGAGCTTCTTTTGAAATCTTACACCTGATTGACTGTAACCGTTTTGTCACCTCTGGGCACGGTTCCAAAATTTCATTTAATTTGACTCCAAAGAACAGACACTTCCTTAAAGAACAAGCCTGCTGACGCAAATGCACACACCCTTTAACTAGCTGTTGTTATTTTATGAGTTATGCTCCTTATCACTTCTAAATACTGAGAAGACACATTCACACAGCAGTAATTCATCATAAAAAAGGGCCTCAGGCGAACTCACAATAACTCAGACAAAGAGTTGTTTCAGGGCAAAATTGGATAAAACTGGGTGTGCTTAACATTGATTACTATAAGTGTTATTCTGAGTCAGCTATTGCTCTGTTACTTAGCCATGACTGGCAGACTGATGTTTTGTAGTTTGTTAAAAGCTTTCACATCCCTTCTCAGCAGCAGAAAGCTATCAGGGGGATGGCTTTCTGTGAATACAAAGCCAAGCCAAGCTGAGCTGTTGTCAGTGTGGCACGTAGGCGAACTCAGCTGTTTCATCATCACTGTGCTCACAATTACACCAAGGCAGGGATCTCTGTCTGTCTCCCTCCCTGCAATCCTCTCATCCTCATCATTGTCTCCCTTCCTCCTCCTCCTTCTCCTCCTCCTCCTCTCTTTCTACCAGGCGTATGCTGCCTGGTTCCTCCCCTGGGTTGCAGCACCGACGCAGGTTGGCGTCACAGTGGTCTAATTTTACTGCTGTTGATGCTGATGTTAAAAGAAGCAATAGGCACCTGCTATTTCTGCAGCTACCCCATCTCCCCGAGCCCGCAAAAGGGGTATTAATAAACAGAGTTATTAGATGCTGCATGGTCGCACACGGAAGCTTTATTGAGGAAAGGGGGGGGGGTACTGCTGAAGAGTAAAGGAAAACAGATACTGAGAAATAGGCTGTTATGCAACGGCACTGCAAGGACAAAGCAAGAAACCCTATAAAAGCCAATCTCATAAAGAACACCATATTTTGCTACTTCAGTGCTTTGAGCGATATTAAACTTGTTCCTCATTTGAAAGCAGGCCCTGAAACCAGGAAGCAGAGCAGCAACAACTGCTGACATCTTGTGTGGCTTTACAAAAAAAAGGGTGTGACCACACTGGAAGGCCTCCAACGTCAGAGCTGGTTGGTTATTGTGCGACAGTAGTCTTCCACCAAGCATGTCTTTTACACAGACACACCACGCATTTCCTGTGTGAAGCCATTAGGCAACCTGCCTTTTGATGATTCTGCACATGATGAAATAGTGGTACAAGGTGAAATGAGCAAATGAGGTGAGAGAATGACATGCAGACAAGATGAGAAGGCTGGGAGAGGTCTGATGACACAGTGAGGAGCAATAAAAGCAGAATAATTAATCTGCAGAGATGCCAATGGAAAAAAACACACACAAAACACACTACCGAGATTTATCTGAAATGATCAATGATTACTGCATAAGTGATGCATTTATTGCCTTCATGGTCTCCTGCGTAACAAGAGGCAATAGATGCCCCCACCCCCAGACCTTCAGTTTTAATTCATACTGCATACACAAATTATGGGGGTAAGCATTGGGGGAGATTATACTAGATTATATGACAATTTCATTTCTAGATCTTCCACATCAGGTGACCTTTTTAACTAACAAATGGCATTTGGATGTCATGCTGTCACTTCAGCATCCATGTTGGCACAGATGTGCTTCAACAAGATCCACATTTAGCATACAGTCACAGCATAAAAATAAACCCTTATCGCTCATGCAGAAGTTCATTTAATAGGTCGACAATGCTGTCTGTGCCTTTATGAATTATTTCTGAGGACTCCTCTTTTTCCTTTTTTTTTCTTCCTCGAATTATGCTGTAACTCGCACGTCTTTTGTTCTGTGGGAGGTGATGTTTTGGCTAATCGGGGGCCTTCTGATGCACGAGAATTAATTAAACCATCGTATATTGTGGCTGAAAACGTCACTTTCAGATCCTCCTGCGAGTTCCCTTGCACAACTACAGATCGCGTGCGTATGTCTGTGTCTGCGTGTGTGCGCGCGCGCACGGTTGGACGTGAGAAACGTGTCGCATCGGTTACGAAAGCAGTGTGCAGCAAGCCTTTTTCATCTTTTTATCACAGATGTCGGTGATTAAATCGGCTCTCCCTGAGACCGGCAGAGGGGAAAAAGCCGAAAGAAGAGAGCGTATATCTGTTTTAGCGGGGGGGGAAAGCGCTGACCGAGCTGCCCGGTTACTTTCTGTTGGCAGGCGGCAGCGAGCAGCAGACTCCTCGCAGAGCCCTATATTTGGGCACGGAAGTCCAAACGTCATCGCGCACGGCTTGCGATTAAAAAAATGGAAAGAACGCACTGACGTAAGAGCCACTGACATAGTTAACCCTGGCAACAGGCGGAACAATAAATAGAGCAAGTGGAGGTACAGGGAAAAAAGATGGCTATGCCTTATATAAGCTAATTTTAGCATTATTTTAATAATTTTTGAAAGCATTTTACTGGAAATGCTTTTAATTTACCACTCCTGAGAATATTCCCCTCTTTTTCTCTTCTCTTTCATCTTTTCTAAAATTATTTTTCCTTTGCCTCTCTTCCCCTAAACACGGCGGGAGGTTTCTTCCTGTTAAAAAGAGTTTTTCCTTCCCGCTGTCGCAAAGTGCTTGCCCCATGAGGTGACTGATGAATACACCTGACTTGAACTGAATAAATATGTAAATACATATGTGTGTGTGTGTGTGTGTGTGTGTGTGTGTGTGTGTGTGTGTGTGTGTGTGTGTGTGTGTGTGTGGATATCGTGAGAGGAAAGCAACACACCCAGCCAGCACAGATGATTGAATTGAAATATCACTATCTTTTTATTTACATATCTTACAAACAACATTCTTCTTTACTATCTCTTTCTCTATTCCTCTATGTGTAAAAAAATAAATTTAATAAATTAAAAGGACTAATGTTTTCACAGAAAACTTTGGATAGACCACTCAGACCATGGTTAAGACAATGCACGTGTTTCTTTTTTGTTTGTTTTTCTCTTTTTAAAATTTCACAAACAATTCACATGTTAACTCTCACATTCCATTAACCAGAAAACAAACTGGATCAATAATAACTATTGCTCTGAACATACATCGATAAACAACAAGTTATGTTATCTAGCACCATATAAATCATATACGAACTCATATAACGACTAGGTGGTATTAGTTGAAACATGCGGGGAGGGTTTTTTTTGTTTTTGTTTTTTAAACTTGCTACATTGGTGTTATAGGCAAGTATAGATAAAGGCAGATAAAAATCATAAATAATTTAATATAAGTCTGTTCCATAGCCCTGTGATCGGCACATCTACGTAAGAAAGTGTGCGTTGATCGGAAGAATCATTGTTTCTTGTACAGTCTTTTAGAGGGCCAGCAGGGTGGGTGAGCTGAGGGAGTCGGAGGACTGCTCATTGCTGCTGCTTCCTCTCCTGTGGGCGACGCCGCAGGTGGGGATGGTCTCTGCCTCTGGGAAGGTGAATACAAATGAAGACGTGTAGGTAGTGCAGGCTGGGGTGCAGGTTACTACAGGTGTGCACAGGGGCTCGAAGTCATTGGTATTAGCTGAGGTGTGAAGAGCCTCCCACTCCTGACCCGTGTAGAGGGAGCTGGACAGGTCGACCTCTGGCACAGACCGTGCCGTCTCCATCTCCGTCTTTGCCAGGAGATCCAGAGACTCCTCCAGGACAGAGGACTCCAGGTCTGACATCTTGACTGTGCTGCTAGAGACGGTGGCTGTGGAGAGGGCGGCGCTGGTGCTGGAGAATATGGAGTTGGAGGTTGAGGTGAAGGTCGACTGGCTGGAAGCGATAGCGGGTGTATGAGAGACGGTGATCTGTGGCTGGGTGGACACTGCAATGGAGTGGCAGGAGTGGGTAGGAGAGAGGGAGGTCAGGGGGAAGTCTGTGCCCAGCTCAGAGGGGATTTTGCAAATGGGCTGGTGGGCAGCCAGGATGAACTCAAGCCTCTCCTTCTCCTTCAGCAGGTTGGCGATATCATTCTGCAGGTTGGATTTCTGGTCTTCCAGGATATCAGTTTCCTGTAAGAGAGAGAAATGGAGGAAGTTGCATCAGCTTGGCTGTTGGATAGCTCTGCTATAGCTCTGACAATAAACATGTTTCAATGAGTGATGGTAAATCTGATGGGATACTTACAGCTTGCAGAGTGTCTGTAAGCTCTCGCCTCCTGTTGCGGCATTTTGCTGCTGCCTGCTTATTCCTCTCTCTGCGAATCCTTCTCTTCTCCTCTTCCTCAGGTGTCATCTGCACATGATAGAAGGTAAAAGTTAGGACCCCTGCTCTTTAATAATCTTAGTCTATATATATACATAACACTTCATGAACGAATGATAATTACCTGTTCCACTTTGCCTCTCTTGCTGTGAGCCCTGGACACTGCAGATTTCATGACTGCTCTTGAGTATGCAGGGCTAGGGCTGGAGGTGTAAGGGTGAGCTCCGTGGGAAGGGGCCACTGAGGAGACCACAGGCTGGACCATCCACTGAAGATCTGGGCTTGTGGAAATGGCTGTGACTGTGGGGATGAAGGAGGCACTTGATGCTGTCAGGTCTGTGAAATCCTGGAGGAAATGAAGTAAAAAAGGAGATCGTCAGGACGTTTGGTACATTATCAGGAGGGGTGGCAGCATTGCAAGATGTCTATGAATGAAGCACGGAGGGTCTATAAAAAGCTGGATGGTTTAAAAATATCCTTATGATGTCAGCTATGACGTTACATTCTCTCTATGGAGTTTCCAGGTGGATGAATGAAGCTTGCCTTGCACTGTGTGGTGCGCAGGTCAGAGTTATTTTCATATATATATATATATATATAAACTTAATTTCAAGCCAGCCTTTTTCATTATTACCATTATTATTATTTGAAAACATCAAATTTAAGCTTTGTCAGTTTAATTTAGTAAACATTCAAATCTCCAACAGGTTCTTTCTGAGCTGAAATAGCGTGTTGTAAAGATTTAACAATGTTTAAGCGGACATACCTGAGACTGGGGAGATCCCATGCTGGAGTAAGATCCCGCTGGTGACGGGTAATATCCCAGAGTGTCCACGGACGGGGAAGCGGTGCTGCAGCGAGAGGAAGAGTCGCAATCCGCGTTGAAATTGAACATCATCGTTCCTTGTTTTCGAAAAAAAATTTAAGCAAATAAGAAGATCCGGACAAACTCTACTAAGGACGAATGTAAACTTGAGGTCAGGATAGTCCTTTAGTGGGTTTGCGAGAAAACTCTTCAAGCGCTGCTCCCGATCAGTTCTCTTTAGTCGCTGTTCTGCTACTCAAAGTTAGACTGCCAACTCTCCGAGCTGGGCCTTTTTTATAGTGTGTCTGCTGACGTAGAGAGGGGTGTGCCGTTCACCCGACACCAGGAAGGAAAAAAACACCAAAACACTGACTTAACAACGCAGTAATAACACCGACTTTTCCTCGCCCTCCATTTAAATTCAATACACTTTGTTTGCACGAGTCACGAATGAGTCATTTACAGGTGATAAGTGACTATTTAAAATGTTTATTTCTAAAACTCGTCTTCAAGAAATGGAATATTCCGGAGCGGGATCCCCGATACGTAGGTATCCATATATGGTGCATCCTGTGAAGGAGGCGGGGCCTGATGGGAAATACACCTTGAGAGTGGCGGACAGCGGCATGACGTTATGTAAAACAACAAACACAGACGCTGTTGTGAAAACTTGAAGAACTGAGATAACAGAGAGGAAAAGTGCGTCCTACACAGCAGGGACACAATTAAACATGCAAATGTGTCTGTGCTGAACAAAACGTACCAAACAAACACATTAAAAAATAAAAATCTGTTTCTCTTTTTTTAACCCCCTCCCCCAGCCGCGCGCCTCCTTTTTTATTTGTATTTTTGAAATATAGAAACTCAATTTTATCGTGCAAACTTTCGGCTTGTAGTTAAGCACTTTGTGATATTCACCTTGAAAAGGTGGTATATAAATAACATGTTATTTAAGTACTCGCTAACTTCACTCACTGACTCACTTATCGGCTATTTTTAAAGTGTTTAATTTGTTTAATTTGATCAATTGTTACACATTTAATGCAAGACAATTCATACAATCACAGGAGGCCCATGTTTGTATGTGTAGGTAGGTCACAAAGTACAAAGAATAATTAGAATAAAGATAAGAATAAGCGAGAAAACGGTGGGTAATTGATTTTCACTTGATTCTGTGGTCTGTCTGTTAAACCGACTTTTAATTTACTTATTTATTTAATTTTTTTATCCATGTATTTTTCTTATGTAATCCCATGCGTTTATATCCAGTAAGTTACAATGGAATTGTTTCATAGAATTGTCTAAAATATCTCTACATAAACGTTACATGTCAGGACATGGGTGACATGTTCTCCACCCTCAGGTACTGTTTGTACTTTTCGCCTGCAATCCAGAACAGGGCGTGTTTAGCTGCAGAGCGAGCTGATAACTGGTTTTCTGTGTGTACGTTTCCTCGACGACAGTTTACATTTCTCAAAGGAGGGGACGGGGAGGGTGGCAGTTAATTGTAAAGGTCTTCCCCAAAGCCACTAGCAGAGGGAATCCTCAAGATTTACGTAAGAAGCTATGAAACGAATTCATGAAATGCAGGCTTAACGGTGAGCCAACATTGCGACTGCATTTGCTGTTTAATAACTGTTCATTCTCTGACATCAGCACTTTTTTTTATTATCGTGTTGACTTGAGAAGTAGGTCTGTGGAACAAGCATCGTGACTTTCGTGCAATATTACCAAAGTCAGCAACATTTTGCTGGTAGTTTTGTTCATGGTTTATTCTTAATAAAGGCGATACATTCATGCACATAAAAAAACACGAGCAAAGCATTTTATGAGTTTTATGAAACACAATTCTTCTTCTTTTTTTTCTCTCTCGTGAGTCTTCCGGGAATTTACTTCTTTAACTAAACAAGCACAAAACAAGCGCCATAAGTGCTCTCGTCCCATTAAACAAACCATAAAGACTAAACAAAGGTGTCATTGTGTCAAAAGACTCTAATTCAGGCTATAGGATTTTGCGCTTTCTTTCCCGCGCCAGTGTTTTGTTGAACATTCCTGGTTGTCATAGCGACGCCCAGCCCCTTTCGCGTCAGTGACGTCCATTTAGTTTTTATTTTTTCATAGCAAAGAAGATCGTGTGTAATCATGAGGAGGAGCCACATCAACAGAGAAACACCAAACCGTTTTTTTCGGCATCGCCTGTGGAGACGGAACGTGCACACGAACACGTCAGGGGCCGTTCCCGGAAACGACGTCGGAGTGAGAGCTCTGAGTGTTTTCAAGTCTCTGGCAGTCCTCCCCTTTCCTCGGTGTCTGCGGATCCAGCTGTGGCTGGCGGGTCAACGGAATGGAACGGGACACCAAACAAGCCGTTTACCTTGAGCGGTGTTTGAGTTCTGTTTGAGTGGTTGGCATGAAGGTTGCTGACCTGCACTGTTTGAGTGACATGGTTTTTGCTGGTGTTATTTCGCGTTGGAATGATAATTTAATCGAAATAAAATTATAATAATAACAATAATAATAATAAGAAAGAAAGAAAGAAAGAAAGAAAGAAAGAAAGAAAGAAAGAAAGAAAGAAAGAAAGAAAGAAAGAAAGAAAGAAATGCAATTTCTAAAAGAAAAAAAATATTTTTATTGCTGTTTTTGAAAGTATTTAAACTCTATCTAATAGCTGAAGTTATTTAATTTTTTATCGCTGCTCTTTGGCTCCTCAAAGGAGAACAGTTCACTAAAATGACCGTGAACTTGGATGCCAGTGGATCTAAAAATAAACTCCACAGTCTTTGCGCATTCACGCTCAAGTTGCTTTGAAGAAGACGACTGTTAGAGATGTGCTGAGAGGTGAGTATTGTTCGACCTTTGAACTTCGTTTTGTCCCAGGCCGCTCAAGCCGACCACCAATAGTGATGTGCCGGTAAATAGGGCCCAAGGCGGGGGGGTTGCCACTGCCGGGAAGTACCCGGGAGCACAGAGCAAACAGGGGGGGGGAGCCTCTCACTCTATCCAGCGCTTATCCCTTTCACTTGGGTGGATTCGTGAGGTCACATGAAACCTAAATATAGCCCAATCCAGCCCGCAAGTTCTTGTTATGGGAGCAGAATTAGGTTATGCGGGAACATCAATTAAAGCCCGGGCTTTAATTGGTGCCGATAAACTGCATTACAGTCTGTGAGAAAGTAAGTCACGTTGCTCCTGTCTAGAAATTATATCAGTCACTGGCCTTCTTGAATTCTCCGATTCCCTCGTGAGTGTGTTTTGCACATCTGCGGCTGCACCTAATTGCCACCCTTATATGGAAAGGTGGGTCAAATCCTTCGCATCCTCAAACTAACGCCTGTGCGGGCATTCTTGGCGCAGCTGATGACGCTGATATCAGGTACAACATAGGGTCAGTCTCTGAGAGCTTGTTTTACTTTCTTTTTGCGGCAGTGAGTGAGTGGGCCACACACAGCCCGGCAGCGTCCGTCTGCGCGCTATCCTTGTGCCACAGCAGGCCCCCCCTCTCCCCCTCTCCTCCCGGAAATACCATATATGGCTCGACCGGTCCATCGGCGATTGGCTGCTTGGCTTCAGCGACAGTTCTGTTGCTGGAGCTCTATTCATATGTAGAGACAGGTGAAAGGCAATGTGATACGTGAATGACACTTAATTTTGACGGCTTATAAATAATCAGACAGTGTGCTGGAAGCTTTGTGAAAGAATTAAATTAATGCCGGATTTTATTTTGTGTCTATAAATAGAAGTTGGAACATTAGTGCATAATCACTGTTCTAATGTGGACAGTTTGGAGGAGAAAGAATCGGGGAAGCACCACACTGGCTATTTTAAAACCATTTATTAATGAAGCCTATTACACTGCCTCCACTTTCCTTCTAATGCATTGAGAGCTCGTGTTACCGTAAATGCCCAGAAGCATTAAACAAAGGGTAAATGTCGAGAACATCTGAGGGCATGACGGGAACATATAGCCTGTGATGCAGATGCTGCATACATGGAGTGACGTAGTTCATTCATGGCGGTGGGCACCTTTTGGAGGGAGGGGTGCCACTTTCTATGTGCACACTTTTTTAAAAAAAACATTTGAGTTCTGATAATAAGCTGAAATTAAACAATGGGTTAGTGTTGATTTTTACGCACTTCAGTGATTTGATTGTTGAACTGTAAAAAAACCCATCTGCTAACCCCTTTCTCCAGTCACTTCTCCCTCGGTGAAATGGTTCGGTCTCACCACACAGATTTCATTCATAAAATTCCAGCTCACTATAAAAGGCGGGCCTCTCCACTATGTGCACAGTTATGAACCTGGCAAATGGAATATAGGCGTCCGTGACATCCGTTTTCTGTCTAGCACAGACTGACTGTTCAGTCTCTTATGCGGTGATTTAATTTTATTTTGAATTTTTATTTTTTAATGAAACCATGCATCCAGACTCCAGCACTGAGTTCGACTTATCGTCCAGCTGTAGCACAGCATCGCCTGGCGGGGACACCCCTGGGTGCAGTCAGCATCCTCCTGACTCGCTTTCATCATCAGTGGACAGCACCAAGGTAGAGCCGGATCTCATCATTACACACACAAAAACCTGATCACAAAGCGTAATCTTGTGTTTGACGCATGCGGGTGATAGAACTGCATTCCTCAAATTCTTCACATTTTTATGAAGTCATTTTCATGCACTGCATTTCCCCTAGCAGGATTACTATCCCGTGTTGGAAAAATGACTAGAAAAACATGCGTATCTCTGTAGAAAATCCCTAAAAAAATACCCCAACAAACAAACAAACATGCAAAAACAGCGCAATGATATTATTATTTAAATAAAACTGTTTGTACTGCTGTCTGCTTCACAGTCTTCGTTGCAACCTTTTTTTTCATCTATCATAAAAACTGATGAGGATGCGAGGCTGGTTCTGAGGTGTTTACAGAGAGCAGATTTTTTTGTCTTCTTTGACATTCCTTGGACAAATGATTGATGTAACATTTAAACATTGCTAAAGGTCAGCCAATAACGTGGTCACCCATTTGTCAGATACGCTAAATTAGTATTTTACTGCATGCATATGCATGTCTGTCTGGTGTGGGTTTTTCCAGGATACTGAGACCAGTGCAGCAGCCTCCTTTGTTCCGACTGTGACTGCAATCTCAACATCGCCAGAACTAAAGTGGATTGTGCAGCCTACAGTCATCACATCTGCCTCTCCGTCGCCCTGCCGTGCAAAGCCCAGAACTCATGCAGCGACCCAGTCGTCTTCCCGGCCAGGTGCAAACAAGGCGAGAGCCAGCAACAGGAAAGGGCCGAAAGAGCAGGTAAAGAGAAGAGAGGGGTGGGCGGTGATGCTGATGTGTCAATCAACCAGTCAATCAATCAGTCAGTACAGCGAGCAAACGAGCACTCTGCCCCGATCCCCACACCATCCCCAACGACCTCGTTTCCACTCATTAAGCTTAATGTGAAAACTGAGATATCGCGATATTTTAGCGGGACGGGAGGCAATTAACTGCTTTTTTTCTTTCCCTGTCGTGGGGAAATAAAGTGTTAGCGGATTGATCTGAATATTTTGCTGCGGGGAGTCAGTCATAAGCCGATTTGATCATGTTTAATTGGTGCAGAGCGGTTACTTTGGCGGGGGTAACGAGCTCAGCCTTGTTTATGTGCGGGATAGGAAATTGCATGCAATGCGCGTTCACGTGACTGGCTAGACCGTGCCAGTGGTGCAGCATTTTAACGCCTGAACTGAGAGTCTTCACCGACCACATCGGCATTCACTGCATAGGAGATTTTTTCTCTCTCTCACTTTGGCACAAGAAACGGTGTTTAAGAGCCAACTGCCGACATGGCAAGACCTAGTGGGATGAGCGTTTAAATTAATGGGCTATTTCTGATTGATTTTAGCCTTCCAAAGAGGAGGAGGAAAGGAGGAGGATCAGGAGGGAGAGGAACAAAATTGCGGCAGCCAAGTGTCGTAACAGGCGGAGGGAGCTGATAGAGACCCTTCAAGCTGTAAGTAATGCTTTGTTAAATCATTGTAGAGGATTCATTCTCACAGTATATGAATACTTCCAAAGATGAATAATGTCTCAGTTCACAACAGCGAAGCAGAGCGGTAGAGCCACATAGTTTTTTTTTGTTTTGTTTAGGGTTTTTTTTTTGTGCTTTGCTCATGCTCTTTTCTTTTCTCTTTCTCCCTCTTTCCCTCAGGAAACTGATACTTTAGAAGAAGAAAAGTCCACCCTGGAGACAGAGATTGCCAACCTGCTAAAGGAGAAAGAGAGACTAGAGCATGTCTTAGCTTCTCACCAACCGTCCTGCAAACTCTCCTCAGATGATGACGGCAATGGTGATGATGATGAGGGGGATGATAAGGAAGATGATGTTGACACAATGCTGCAGGATCCACCGGACTCCCCGCAGCTGCTTTCCATTTTAGAGAATGGAAAAACCCCAGAGAGCAGCACAGCTGGAGAAGCCCATATTGGTCAAGACATGAGCAGTGTCCCTTGCATCCCTGCTGCAGCCATCTTGGGAAACTCCAACATCCTTTTGTGTTCCAGCGCAGAAGAGGAGGCTCTGGAGGAACTGAAAGGAGATGACTTGGATGACTTGGTGCCCAGCATACAGATGGAAGTGACGCCCGAGACGGCCGCATCTGTCCCTGACATACTACAGAGTACTGACCTGAGTGGGCCCTTCTGCCTCTCAGACTGGGAAACCCTGTACAAGTCCGTGGCAAGCGACCTTGAGTCTCTGAGCACCCCAGTCATGTCTTCCAGTCCCACTTGTAGCAATTACCGCACAGTGTTTTCCTTCAATCACTCCGAGATTGATTCCCTGGTTGACGGTTCCGAGTGCCTCAAAGGCAGCCTCGGTGCATCCGAGTTAATGAAAGATAGTCTTAACTCGCCCACACTCCTGGCCTTGTGAATGCAAAGAAGTTATGCAACAATACTGTATTCTAACCAGCCAGCAAGCTCCAGTCGCTCTCAAATAACCTTTTGTAGTGTGAGTTTCGATGTCGTGCATATACCTGAAAATCAGAGATTGTGTAGACGCAGTGTTTTTCTGTGACTGTAAACACGGTTGAGTTCTTCCATGCTGTTGCTGCAGTTGTCTGAGATGAGACCTTGTGCTAGTAAAATGCATGCAAATACAAGTCATCTGTAATCCAAGAAGAGATGGTATTGTGTTGTTAAAAAAAAAAAAAGCTCTGCGTGTGGTCTGAAACGAGATCCTGCTGAGTAGCTTAACATATGTGTAACACTGTTTTTGACAAAGCTGTGTTGTAACAAGTGAATTATAGAAGGATACTAATATGTAAGTGTAACATCTTGCTGTAAGGTGCCCCCCCTCCCCCCGCCTCCAGACCTGAACTGACATTTCCTTTTACATTTGTTTTCCATGAAAAACAAGATCATGCCATGTATTTTATTGAGATGTATTTTATGACATAGTTTATTTTTTTACTTATGAAAATATAGAGATGCAAAAAAAATCAACAACAAACAAACAAAATCAGAAACAAAAGAAAACTAGAAACTAGATATTGATAAAATATGCTGGAAATAAAATACCACAACTGCAATTAATGCTGTGCTGCTGTTGTTATTGATTTAGGAGCATTTATATGAATAGATAGTCGGCACCACAGCCTTGCTTAGTTGGTGACTTTACATGAAGTTCCTCAGCAGATGAAGAAACCATGAGATGCCTTAGAAATGTGGTGGGAGGGGGACGAAGAAAAGCTGAACACCTTCAATGCAAACTTCATCTGTAATAAAACTGCTTTAAACCCAGTTTAAATATGAATCTGACCTACCAAACACTCACTAAAACGTCAGAAGAAGAAAAATCCTAAATTTAAGGGTGGTATTAATGATGTTCTCGTCTCAGTATCAATCCATAAAGACGGCATTGCGCCTATTTCTGGCTTCGGGATTACATAAAGGAGACGCGTCGTGGACGGAGACGTGTTTGAATTGAGTGGGAAGCAGCGCAAACAGCAGGTTAATTATTTATTCACAGCCTGCTCTCTGCTCCACTATTGTCACGGTCAAGGGAATCCGAGCGCACACACGGCAGCGCAATGCGTGCTGTGCGTGACGTCAGCACGCGATTGCCGTTTCGTTTCAGTTCCTTTGACCATATTTGGGTAGTTGCAGTTGTTTTGTATCCATAGCAACGGGTGTTAAATTTCGGAGCTGAAGAAGAAACGATCCAGAGGAGAGCGCGAGCCTCATTAAAGACCAAGTTTCTCATCAATTAAGGAGCGGGTGGTCACGTGACTGACGATAAGCGGTGCAGTCGGTAATTTAGAGGTGCCGAGGCATTTCTCGGAACAGCAAACGAAGGATTTAATGAGGGATAAACCTGCTGGGGTTTGTCCTTCAAGGAGAAGATAGTGTTTCAAGCTTGCAGTAAGCATGTTCATCCCAGAGGATTACTTTTTATCCTTTTTTACTCATAACACAAAGTCCTTTGCAACAAAGCACACGGCTTGCATGTCATGCCTTAACAGTGAACGGTGCAGTTCTTCTTTTCATCAGTAGGGGTGGCTACAGCGAGAGCAACAGCAGAGCAGAGAACTTGTCATGTAATGAGGGCTGCAGGGCTTTCACTTCCCCCTTTGAATACCTCAGTTGTTACGTTTGCACAAACAGACCTAACCAAATCGAGTTGTTCATCTTTAGAAGTTATCAGTGATACTTAGGAAAGCATGCGATCTGCCTGATATATAAGATAAGATAACCATTATTAGTCCTACACGTGGGAAATTTGTTATTAGGGTTATCTTATTAAAATTATCCTTTATTTAAGTCCTCTTACTGTAATCAACACAGCTCAGTTTTAGTTTATCTGCTAGGGTATTTGTGGACTTGAAGGGACTCGGTTTACAGCATGCATATTTGGTTGACTGGTAAATCTAAGCAGGCCAAAGGTGTGGATGTGAGAGTGCAGCACATCTGGAAAGTATTCGCGGTGCTTCACTTGTTTCACATTTTGTCATGTTGCAGCCTTATTTAAAATGGATCCAATTCATTTTTCACCTCAAAATTCTACTCTCGATATTCGCTTGAAATTCTCGCAAATTTGTTAAAAATAAATGTACAGAAGTATTCACAGCCTTTGCCATAACACTTAAAATTGTGCTCAGGTGCCCCCTGTTTCCACCAATGATCTTTTAGATGTTTCTACACCGTGATTGGAGTCCACATGTGGTAAATTCAGTTGATTGGACATGCTTTGGAAAGGTACGTGCTTGTCTATATAAGGTCCTCCTACAGCTGAAAATGAATGTCAGAGCACAAATGAAGCCGTGAAGTCCAAGGAATTGTCTGTACACCTCCGAGACAAGATTATACCAAGGCACAGATCTGGGGAAGAGTACAGAAAAACTTCTGCAGCAATGAAGCAAAGGCTGTTAATATTTGTATACACGTTATATTTTTGTCTTCTGTTGTTAATAAATTAATAAATTATGGGGTGTAGTGTAGAATTTTGAGGTGAAAAAATAATTGCATCCACTTTGGAAAAAGGCCGTAACAGGACAAAATGTGGAACAAGTGAAGCACTGTCAATACATTCCAGTTGCACTGTATACGAGACTTAGACAAATGTAGACAAAGTCCACATATTGGCACTGTGAAACTGACTGACATGGCATTAAGGATGAGTTATTTTATTTTTAAGATATTTTCTGAATGTTTATTTGCAACAGTGATGCATTTAAGCACAAACACTGCAATAAACTGAGGTCATTTCTCAAGAAATAATGTACATTTCAAGCTTTGCCTTGAATATGGACATGCCTGATCTGCTGCTGATAAATTGTTTGTGGCTGGTTCAGCTTTTTTAATGGTGCATAAACCAGTCTAATTCATTTGGAAGTGCCAGCAACATTCACCTTTGCAGATATTAGACAAACTTCAGTTCAGTGTTTCTGAGGGTCCTGTGTGCTTTTCTTCACCATTTATCTCACGACTAAACTTCTTGTTCTTCTTTTTATATATCAACTGTGTGCGTGTGATGTCCTGGCGCATGGCTATTTCAGAGCGCTGACGGATGGGCCCGTCAACAGCTCTGATGCTTCGTGACTCACTCACTCCGTCCACTCCACTTGTTCCATCAAACTATGTGTGTCCAGCAGCGTGATGCTTCTCACCTCCCGAAGCCTGTTTCACAGTTGTACCATATCAGAGAGCCAGAGTTGTTCACGACCAAACTTTGTGTGTGAAATGTGAGCGGTAGGAGTTTTTATTTTAAGAGTGGGATTGAGGCCAGGGATTGCTAAGTGAAAGAAGTGGTTTTTTGTTCTCTAACTTGAGCTAAGAAAAAGTAGCAACGTCATCAGAATGAGAAGTGGTGACGCTGCAAGCATTAAAATATGTTTGCAACAACAGTTTTTTTAAGCATCAAATGCTAACACAGAAATGAACCCTTTCATTGTTATATGTTGTTTATTGGATATTTATTACTGATGCATCATGTAGCATACTGTATGTTGTACAAGCAGCAATCTTGGGAGCTTGGACAGAAAGACTTCTTTAAGTTTCTTGAATACATTTTTACATTTGATGGGGTGAGACAGTAGTTTCACCCGAAACCTCTGCTGATAATGAACCACGCCTTTTTCACACTTTGGTTCATGTGATAAGGCACATGATTAATAGTGAGTCAAAGAGCAACTTAAAGGACTGTCCGTCTTTTGGTTTTAGAACCAATGAAGTCTCTTAAATAAGAGGTGAAACATCTTTAAGAAACTTGAAGAAGTGCAGTTGCTTTCTATCCAAGCTCCTTAGACTACCATGACCTGGATGAGCACTTAAACAGACATTAGCAGTAGTATTATAACACTGAATCTGATCAAAGGTGCCTATTTATCTGCAGCATATTCATAAACCCATAATATATTTTATAAACTGCTTGATTTTGTGTAAAATCTCAGTCTGTACAGCAGCCACAATGATCACATTAGAGACATTTAAATGTAGCATAAAATCCAACCCCCTTAATTCATGCATCCAGATCATTGAATTCAGGGGTTTCACTTCCATTCACTTCCATGGCCACATGTGTTTGAAATCAAGCACTCAGGCATGCAGACTGCTTCTACAAACATTTGTCTAAGAATGGGTCGGTCTTAGGAGCTCAGTGAATTCCAGTGTGGTGCCGTGATAGGATGCCACCTGTGCACCAAGTCTAATTGTGAAATTTCCTCACTACTAAATATTCTACAGTCAACTGTTAGTGTTATTATAACAAAGTGGAAGCAATTGGAAATGACGGCAAGTGGAAAATTTGGTAGAGGGGGGGGGGGATTATGTTGTGTTTTTATTCTTTTTAGAAGTTGCACTTGACCCTTAACTAAGGGGTCAACTCTTCAGCATACCAAGAAATTTTAGACAACTTCATTGTCCCAGCTTTATGAGTTTGGGAAAGTCTCCTTCCTGTTCCAATATGACTGTGCACCAGTGCACAAAGCAAGGTCCATAAAGACATAGATGATCAAGTCTGGTGTTAAAAAACTTGACTGGCCTGCACATTCAGCCCAACTTTGGGATGAGCTAGAACAGAGATGTGAGCCAGGCCTTCCTGTCCAACATCAGTGTCTGACCTCACAAATGCACTTCCCATAAGAATAGTCAAAAATTCCCATAAACACTCCTAAACCTTGTGGTAAGCTTTCCCAGAAGAGTTGAAGCTGTTATAGCTGCAAAGGGTGGGTTGACATCAAATTAAAGCCTTTGGATTAAGAATGGGATGTTCCTCAAGTTCATATGTGTGCTTCTCCCATTGGAGAAGAGGTGGGCATGTTCAGGCAGATTCAGTCTCCTCTTGCATCACCTGTAAATGCGAGAAAAGATTAATCCTTAAGCTCAAGTTCAATAACCTTACCGTCAAACACGTAATCTTAAACTGTCCCTAGATCTAGGTGGCAAGAATAAACAAAAAACTCCCACCTGAGTGTACAGCTAAATATATTATTCACACCTCTGCCTTACTCTGACTTGTTTGAGTGTTTCCTGCAGGCATGTGGTTTGTTTTTAATGTACTGCATTTGGGATTTGATAATAATCAAATGTTTGCATGTTAACAGCTTTATAAAGACTTAATCCAACATCTGTGCACATTTATCAGCTCAGCTGCAGGCTGGTTAGCTGCTACTTTCCACTTATATTGCTTAGACAAAGTCTCCACTTTCAAATCTTTTCTTTTAAAGATTTGAACAGATTTGTGGCAGCCTTGTTTTTTTTATGTGGCCATGTGGTATTTATATATGTTTCTGTGTGTCTGTGTTTATAGTTGAACTTAAATGAATTGAGCGAAACATGAAGAAGCTCGAAGGCTTTCAGGTTGGACTTATTTCCAGCGATATCAGCCCCCTGTAGTATGTCTCACATCGCTTGCCTCGGTTCCAGATTTCCATCTTTCTGTCATTCATCACGTTGCTCAACATTTCCAGCTCTGTTATCTCACATACCTTCTTACCAATCTGTTTCCTGCTTGCCGTCATATTCCCGAGGAAGTGCTATATTTGCAGGGATAAATCAATGTCATGTGCTTTTTGGGAAAGGTTAGGTCACCTGATATGGGTAACGCTGCCAACAATGGTGCTGGTACGTGCGTGAACTCACCGTCTCCTTCCAACTGCAAGATGGCACTTTCAGTATTACATCAGAAAGATCTTGTGCTGATTCAGGAGTTTATGTTGAAATGGCTGACCTGTTCTTTTCTTGAGTACCAAACGAATAAGTTGCCACACATACAAAAATTTGGATTGTTACAGGAAGGGAAAAATGTGCTTCTTGTAGGATTTGATGCAGCATGATATGGGAGGAAGAGTAGTGTTATGATAGATGAGTCTGTTGTGAAAGAGAGATGAAGTGTGTAGTTGGCTTGATTTCTGTGAATGGAGTCTGCTAAAGCACCACATGTAAGCATTTCTGTGTGTTACACCTGCTGCTGCATTGTAAATGCTTCAGTTAGTGTACTCCTAAAGGTTGGCATGTCGCCATAAGAGTCAAAGTATGAACAATGTGACGCTCGCTGAATAAACTGTGACAAAAGAAGAATTTCCATTTGCTCCGGTGCTGTCAGAAAATGGGAAATGTCATTCTGTAGTAACACAGTATTTCCAAAGGCTGGCAAAACTCAGGACATCTGTGATAAAGTTTTAAATAACCTGAGCTGTCGTGTGAGTCTTCGCACAATTAATAGACACGTTATGATTTAGTCTACAACTGTCTGAGATTCTTGGGAAAGAAGAAGAAAGGAAGGAAGGAAATCAAATGGAGTAGTGTTAAAAATAACATTTAGTGTCTGCAGCGTGGAGGTTAATGAGTCAGATTTTGTGTCTGGAGGTGTCTGGTTCACTGGGTATTTCCCAAAGATGTGCTGTTGGATAATATTACAGCAAAACATTTAACCTACGGAATTTATTCAGGCCAAGGGTTTGGAAAAGATAAAGAAGTGTGACTGAACTTGTTTATCAATTTTAGAATGTGATGAAGACTTGGAAATGTAACAAATGATTAGAAAGACAGAAAAAATAAATAAAAATGCTTACTTGCTTTTGGCAAAAAATATTTGGTTTTGCTTTACCTTGACTTCTGACACCCACGTATTATGAACTCTGCACGAGTTTGGCAGAGCAGCAAAACCACAAACTCCACTCACTCTCCATTAATCAGGGTGGCAGCTGCTCAAAAGTGCACCCGAGCTCGTGCTTTAATGCAAAGCAGGATTGCAGCAGACAAATAATAAAGCTCTTTATAGGCAGGCGTTGAGGTACGATTGCAAAGGTTTAAACAGGAAAGTAGCTTTAGAAACTTTGTGGTTTACACATCCTGAGACAGACCTGGATTTTCTTTACCAGCACCCTTTTTGGTCATTCCTGTGCACTGTTACACACTCACTAAAGATCTTTTTCCTTTAACTAACGTGCTCTACACACTTGCCTGTATACCACGCTGTGTTATTTTCTTAGTTTCCTTATCAAGGCTCATTGTTTTTGTGAGTAATGGCTCTGTCTTCGAATGTCAAATGTGCACCATGTGTGTTCATGTAGTGAGTGACATTTCTGGCTGCCTCCCTGCAGGCACAAAGGAACCCGGCTGAAAGCCTACACCTGCAAAGGGAGTGCTACCACTGTTTTAACCACAGACGTCCAGGACCCTCGTGTTTTATAATAATCCGTCTGGTCATGGACTCAGTTCTGCTTTATTAACTCCAAATGTCTCCCCTAAAAATTTGTCATCTGCGTTAAGAGCGACTCTGACGCACAGTTGGCCCCGACCTGCCGTCAGATGCGAGGCATAAATCACAGCAGAGAACCAAATTAGAATCTAAAAAAAGGAACAGAGCGGGGCATTTTGGTGAGCCTCCAATAACTCAGCCGCTTTTTATAGGTCGAACAGTTGAGCTGGCATCGTGCAAAACCAAAACTGAGCCTAAGCTGATGTGGAAGATAAAAACATGACACGCAATAAGAGACAATGAGGACGGCTTGGTGTGTTAAGATAAGGTGCTTTTAAAGCAGTTTGAAGATTTACCAGAAAACAATAGCAGTGTTTGGGGGTGACAGCGCTGTTTACATCCATTTTCAAATTGTGGCACAACTTCTCAGCTGTATCTGCAATATATAAAAGGAGATGCATAACTCAACACTGCTATAAAGTGAAAGAGGGCAAAAAGCAACTCCTTGTAGTGGCAACAGTTTGTTTGTAGCCTTTTAAAACGATAACTGCACGTCCCTATAAGTAGAAATGTCCAGTTAGATGTAGTTTCTGTTGCCCACAGTAGAGGGAAGCATTAGGATGAGGCTTTCAGAACTTTCTGGAACCACCTTTAGAAATATTTCAGCACAATTTTGTTCACGGTTGTTCACAGGAATGAATAAAGAAAACAAAAATGGTCTTTCAGGGTAGCTATTGTGCAAATACCCTGCAGGACCGACTGTATTATTTGTGCAACAAACTTCCTTAACCACATTTTTTTTTACCTTCGTGTTGAACTTTTCTAAGAAAAGGTATGCTGCAGCTGCAGCTGTACCTTTGAGAGCCAAAAGGGTAAAGGGTGAAAAACAAGGTGAAAGAAGTGCAGTGAAACTGTGGTGCCAACTCTCCAAAAAACACCTTCAGATGTAGTTTTGTTTATGACACAACAAGGAAACTAAAGTAGAAATTTGACAACTGAAAAGCAAGTCGTCAGATTAAATTGAAAACAACAGAAATTACCTTAAACATCCCCTGAATTATACTGCTATACTATAGTTTTTCCATTAAAAAACATAAATCCCCTAAAAATATGTATGTGTCCTCTGTAAGTAGTGTACTTTATTGAATAGGTAGATCATACGCAATACAGGCTTCAAGTTTCCATATGACAGAGCCTAAAGAAGCCTATTTACAAACTAAAAGTGAAGTCAGAGATTCTGCTCATTAACATGCACGTTAAAATCAGATATGAGGTTGGCACAAACTTTCCACTTTCATTCTCCACAGCAAACATGAGATCTTAGTTTTCAGTGGAAGAGTTCAAAAACATTTCATCTCCAGATGTTCAATTGAGACTTTTTTTTGTTTGGTTCTTTGTTTGTAGGCTGCAGGACTCCAATGTCAGCATTCCCTTTGTGAGGCTATGCTCAGACTAGGTTTTTCCAGGGATTTGCATAAAAATATTTTTAAATCTATGCTCAGTCAATTCTTAACACTTCTGCAAAAACACTGCAGGCTTGTGTGATCTACTCAGCAGTAATAATCACTTTAATAAAGATATTAGTACATGCAAGCAGTGTATATGCACCACTTAAGAATGCCCAGGTTAAATAAGTGCTCCCACAAGATTAGAAAGATTACTTTAATTACTACGTTTAAGTTTTTTCCTTCCTCTTTCTTGTGAATACTAGTTAATGCTCATATTTTTTGTAGTCATTTTTATTTTCATTCATCAAGTGCAATCATATAATCTAAGAGACACGAAACAGGAAGGAAAGGCTGAGGTATGTCAAATTACACAAGACTGAGAATCAGTGGCAATACGTCTTTTGGACTGATAAATCCAAATTTGACGTCTTTGGATCAAATCATTGTTGACGTGTGTTGAAGAGGTCAGGAGAGAAGTGCAACAGTGAGCATCTACAGCCATCTATAAATCACAGGGCAGGTCTGTCAGTCAAGAGTTCAGATTGTGCTGAATAAAATATGAATATTGTGTTTCACTCTTGTTAGAATTGCACAAACTCCCTTTTCAGTTTTTGCCTTTTAAAGTGCATTTCCATTTATATTTGTGTGTTTCAATAAAACAGTGCACATATGTGCTGTTTTCCCAGAAAAATATAAAGAAATGGGAGCTCCTTCAAGATTTTTGCACAGTAGTTTATATCTTATTTATATTCAAATGAAAAACAACAGAAGGAAAGGGGAATGTTAGAGGCCTTAATGGTCACAAATCAATACATTTTCATATGCACTAAACTGGTAAGTCATAATTAAACCATGCATGGATTGCTTTCATATCTTTGGGCCTCTAAAAATGTCTTAAATCAGGGATGTCAAACTGATTTTACATTGTGGGCCACATACTTTGATCTTAAGTGGGCCAGACTAGTGAAACTCACTTTCTGTCAGAGTAAACACAAATTGAATCTAAAGATCTTAGAACGGAAGAAGCTTCTCGGATGAGAGGTGAAACCTCTTCAAGAAACTTGAAGAAGGCCAATCAAGTTTCTTAGATTACCATGACCTGGATGACTGAGAACCTTCACAGACATGCAAATGGAATCCTTAAGATATCCTAATATGAGAAAAACAAGTGTGATTTTAACAGCAGGTTACAGTTTTCTACCTGAAAAAGAAATGCTACTGCAGTACATCTGTCAGCACAACTATATGGACTTAAATTATAAGAAATAAATGAAAGATAGAAGGTTCTGTAATTTGACCAGACTGCCCTGTAATTATATAAAAATGTGTTGTTGTTTTTTTGTTAATTTCCAAAAAAAAGCAGATGGTGCTATAAAAATCTAACTTTACCTTTTAATTGTATTATTCTATTATTATATCTAGTAATTATATTGCTTAATTACTCAGGCCAGTCTGAATGACCATGGGTGGGGTCGTTATTAATGGGAAAAGCTGTAAAACGTACTAAAATAAAGTTAAAAGTCCGAAGTTTGTGATCTCTTTCACGTTGTTCAAAGCCATCCAGTAGGCGGGACTGAAGCCTTTGCACAGGCAGTCTCTGCCCCCCTGGGCCTTATGTTTGACAACCCCTGTCTTAATTTAACAATGACTATGAAAATCTCTTTGTGTGTGACTTGTTAGCGCTGCACGTACTGATATAGTTGATAAAAACTGTCACATTGCAACATAACCTTTTTATTAAAGGCTATAAATAACTTACTACTTAGACTGGTAGTCTATATTTTTGTTGTTGGCCGTGCCAAACACCCGCAGCTAAGATGAGTGCGGTGTGTTTACAGTCACAATTTTATTTATTGACTCGTTTATTGCCGTGGCAGATGTGTATTTACCCGGGAGTGCGTATCTCTTTCTCTCCGTGTGTCCCCCGGGCTGAAACTTTCCTCTCCGCAGTCTGTGTATGTTTTCTTGTTGCTATGGGCGGGGCCTCAGTCGTCCTCCTATTTTCATCCATGCTTACGTCTGACGCAGCAGTTCCGCATTCCTGAGCGAGTTCAGTACTTAAACGGGCTGATGCAACGACCTCACTTAGTCCCAAAACCCCACATCCGACTCCTGACTCCCACACGGTCCTCCTAATACTGCGGATTTTTTTGGACCTACAACAGGTAAGTGTGTTAGCGAAGCGTCGAGATATGTGCTGCCGTTGCCTCCTAGTCTTTGTTTCTGTGTTCGTATTTAGCTAAAATGCCAGGCTTCGTGTTTTTGCATTTTTCTCACACTTTTTTTACTACGTTGTAGACATTTACCACAGTGCATTTTTCCTCGGAATGTATTACAAATTCCCGTTAGACATTTATGTACGTATTCCTATATTAAAACCTACTGTCACTCAGCTGCTCGAGAAAGTCCTAGTTTCCTTACAGTTTTAAAGTTTTCCGTGCTCCTACCGCAGAAGTCAATTTGTTGCGTCCGCAACCATTAAGCCCGTTGTTGTTACAACTGTTGTAGCAACTGTCGCTTTATAGCTCGTTATTTACAGCCTCGTTAGCTAAATTATAGCCCGCTTGTGTCAGGGTGTATTTTCATCTCGGGATTCTTCCTTTCTGTGTTGCTAAACTCAAGCGTCGGTTAGCTTTCTGAAGACAGTTATGCAACGGCTTACACTCATTGAGAGTTTCAAAGTTAACCGCTACCTACGCTAGCCTGTTACAGCGAGCTACATGGCTCTGCAAGGCTGTACCCTTTCACTTTCAGCAAACATGTGTCTGAAAAGTTTTTGTACAGTCATTCTGTGCATTGGCGTTAATATCGGACTCTTAGTCCAGTCCAGCTTCTCCATGCAAAAATTTTGCAGGGAGCTGTAAGATAAGACGTGCAGGTCAGGTCTGCAGAATTAACACCCATTATTTATTTTATTCCTGTTTGGTTTGTCAGCCCCAAAGTTATTACATTATAATAACATAAAACAGAAACAAAACGGGGGAAACGAGAGAAAAGGTGTTTGTTTTTTTTGTCGGATCCTTAAAAACTGTCTTTAACATGACATTTTAACAACAAAATAAGGGGTCCACTGGAGATTGTAAAACTTTCCAAACAAAGTTGCATCAATTTAAGACAAATCTAGATGCGATTTATCAGAGATGCTCTCTTGAGAAGAAAATATCTTGGTGCTGTTAGCTCACCGTGAAATATAAGTAATGCAAATGAAGTGTGAGATTTCTTTGGGAGCATGGGAGTACAGCCAAGAATGTGTGTTCCTATTGGCTTACATTTGTAGTCTTTGCTTTGGCCCCCAAATGCTTGAGTATAGTTTTCTGGGAGCTGAGAGGAAACTCTGTTTGTGTGTAGGGGGGTGGGGGTTGTGTGTGTGTGTGTGTGTGTGCACGCGCGTGGTGCTTAGATGTATATTTGCATATCAGATAAACATACTCCAGCCCTTGACTTTTTTTTTTTTACTACAGCGACTGTTTGTTTTCCTCTTGCTGATGGTGTGAGCTACTGAAAAACACGCCCTTATCAACTTCTTATAAAAAGATTTACTGTATATGTAACTGTATCCAGGCCAGCTTATCTGCCCTTGTTGACCTCAAGGTTAGAGGCCAATCGTGGAATTGGAAAAATGATTGGTAGGGGATGGTTGTCACTTGCAAGTTCATAGGTTCAGCTTTTTCCTATATGGAGGTGCATACCGTTCAGCGGGTGCAGCGTACAGCTATATGCCACGCAGGGGAAACTATTCGTGTGTGCTCTTTATATACTGTATGCTTCCTTTGTGTCTGTGTCTGTGTTTGTGTGGGTCTAAGTGAATGAGCATGTTGCAGAGGGTTTAAATGCCCCAGCGCCTGCCTGGGCACATCCGTAGGATGGTTTCTGCATAAATGGAACGCTGCAGTGGATTAATGGGGAAGGGCTGGCGAGCCGACAGGCAGCGCGGGGCCGACGGGGCTGTGAGGCTGGACGTGGGCGCACAGAGTTTATTTTAAGTAAAAATGCCTTCCAGTGTGTCTCTGGAGAGCTAGAATTGCCAAGCTGCACCTCAGTACACTCAATAGACAGCAGACGCATTGCAGGCGAGCGAGCCAACTATGCAACAGCCAGGCTCAGTGGTGCTAATACTAAAATGCTGGGGGAGCAGCCATTCACTGCTATGGGTATCACATTATCAGTATCACATTGTAGTCCCCCATAAGCCTTTCCACATGGTTTGTAAAAACCTTTTTGCCAAGGAGACTAGATGCAAACTGTGGAAGCAAACAGCCACATGTCCAAAGGTGTTACTGAGAGAAACACTGGTGTTTCTTATAAAAGGACCCTTTAGAAAAAAAAAGATTAATGGAACCCTTTGTGTTAAATGTGGAGCTAAACATAAACCTTTTAGCTTCTAGTCTTTGAGAGGAATAAAAGCACTAAACGGCTTGTTTGATCGCTCCAGTGTCTGCACTGTACAAGTGTATGCTTGACATGAGGCGGATGAGGAAACACTAGAGGACAAAGTATGAAACCTCATTAAAGTGACAACCACAAGTTACATAAGAACTGAGATTGTTTCAACAGGCAGCATTAAATCTAATTTTCTGGACTTGGTTGGCCAATATCATGTTGTCAGAGATTGCACAGGACTTGTCTTGGATTTGTCATAGATGTGAAATCCATACGTTTAAAAAGGCTTTTGCCAGCATTTTGCATTTTGACTCCTTTAATCCGTGTCTGAGCCAAGCCTAAGCTTTGTGCCATGCACAGTCTAATCTTGATTTACAGCATGGAGGAAAAATAGTAACGTTATAATAACTCGACCAGGACCACCCAGATGCAGAATATAGATGTGCGACTGTTTGAATGGCACGAAGCAGACCAAGCAGGAACACAGCCAAAGATCACATACTAATGTTTAAATGATGGCAGCCACAGCCTGCATGCTTTGTGCATATCTGCAGGTGTTTAGTGTTTGGATTTGCCTGGAAAAAATGTCGTTCTCAGGTCAAAGTCTGCAATAAAATGCAGCAGTTAAATGGGCTTCTCTTGTGTAATTTCAACAAAAGATAAGCTCTGCATGTGCTGCACTCCATCCCACTCACTCCAAACTGTAAAGGAAAAGTATTGCTATTACTAGCTGTGGACTGAATTGCTTTGGGAGTATTAAGTCAATTCCATAAGAGGAATTTCTGGTAAAGTTAATTTTGTCTCAGCAGCTATTTAACCCACAAGAATACAC
>NW_024582369.1:2503820-2576878 GCF_018398535.1 Haplochromis burtoni
AAAAAAAAAGAAAAAAAAAATCACTTCCACTCATCTTCCATCAGACCAGCACCTATTAATCCCATGTCTGCGTCTTGTCCTGTCCCTCCAATGAAAATATAATGAGGGCTTGGAGGAATGTTGACACTGTATATTTGGACTGTCCTGTTCTTGAGGAAAGCTGGTGCCAAATTCCCTGGTTTCCTCAGAGGATTGCGAAAGGCTGTAACTCAACACACAGCCTGACTGAGTGCAGACGGTAATGATGATCTCCTAGACCTTGGCCGGAGATTGAGAGTGTTCCTTGGCCACAGCCTCTATGCTCATTGCTCATTTTCAGGGCTCATGTTGAGTTTGGAGCTGTAGAAGCACTTTTGCAAGGTGTGCACTGGTGTGTGTGGCCCGTGCAACGACTTAATAATCCAAAATTAGACTCTAATAGTGTGCTGACAAATGGTGGCAAAATGGCATCAAGGGAAGCATGCATGTCTTTCCCGTAATGCAAGCAGTTTTGACTTCTGTTTTCAGTTGCCATAATGGTTGCAGTATTATGTACAGGTAATGAGTAGCCTATGAAAACCCCTGTATCCTTGCTCTGACCATCTCAGG
This sequence comes from Haplochromis burtoni, assembly GCF_018398535.1. Taxonomy (NCBI): domain Eukaryota; kingdom Metazoa; phylum Chordata; class Actinopteri; order Cichliformes; family Cichlidae; genus Haplochromis; species Haplochromis burtoni. The sequence continues at coordinate 2,504,409 of NW_024582369.1, forward strand.
CAGTCTTTAAAAAGAATGAGGATAACGGGGCCTCCAGTCATGCTGCTGGTCTATAAGAGCCTGAATTCTTTGGTACTTCTAATTGCTTTCAGGAAATGGACACATTTGGCCTAGCAAAAGACGTGAGCACGCACACACCTTCAGCTAACTCGCATGCAGTTAGATTGGCTCTGGGCTAATGCCAGAACCTATATTTCATAGCTAATACGTGATGTTTCCGTTCACCGCCCTTGGCTTCAGCTCACGTCCCCTCAGTGAGCTAGCGGTGCCCACACTGCTGCTGGTGTTGTGTAGGTGTCTTTGTCCGAGGCTGCAGTGGACCTAAAAGCTGTGGCACTGGTTTTTCTGCTCGACTGCAAAAGCACAGGAAGGCCGTTGCATCATCAAACGCTGACCACTAATCTTTGGCTGCAGGCTGCTGCTGACGGAAGAAAAGGAGAAAAGTACCCTCTTTTTTGAAAAATGTAAAATTCACTTTGACTCATGCTTTTATGTATAATTACACCCCGCAAGACATGCATCAGCAAACTTTCCCTGTGTTGTACAGATGAAGCTTCTGTGAGGTTTCATGTCTTAAGGCTTGAATGGGTGTTGAATTTGCAAAAGGGGATTTTTTTTAGACACTTGTGTGGCAGACGGAACAGATTAAACACAACAAACTTTCTACTCAACTCAACTTAAAAGTCATGTTTAACTCAGAACCGAGACACATTGAGTGCCTGTTATGTGTTAGAGTTTACAGTGGAGCTTAATTGTGTGGAATGGTGTATAACTCAACTTTCACGTCTCCTACTGATAGTCATCTTCTTTTATGCATCATTTCACCTTTGTCCTAGAGGCTGCTGGCAAAAACTGTCTCTGCACACTTTTGATTTGTGTGATCTCATGTTGTGCAGTCAAATGTGAGATTTATTTAAGCTTATATAATCAGCGCCTGTGTATGTCTATATAAGATCTGACTTCAACTGCATGTTTCAACACGCCGTACTGAGGAATGGGGGATTTTCCTTGTAACGTATCTAACAGTGCAGAGTTAGGTTACACTAGGGTGTGTTGAGCCAGTCCAATCGACATAAAATAAGATTATACTTGAATTAACATATTTTCTTCAATGTCAGCTTCCCTTGAAAAATTGTTTGTCCAGGTTGGAGCCTAATTTGAGTCTGTAAACCAATCCTGACTGTCTGGCCAACTTTGATATTAGACTCTATTTTGGCTCTCAGAGCAGTTTGCTCAGTAATTCCTAAAAGAAGCTTCAGTTCTTGTGGCTTTCCTCTCAATCCGGAATTTAGTTTGGATCCCGTCTTTTGAATTCCATTAAAGTTATTGATCAGCAACTAGCTGTGCAGTGCTACTATTGTCTGTATTTCCTTGTTCTTACACACTCTTTCTTTAGAACGAGTTGGCTTTGGCACCCTCCACTCCACTACAACACTCCTGTGAGTTTCAGAGAGGAGGAATTTTGTCCGAGGGTTTTTTTTTCTTAAACCAGGGCTGTCTTGTTCCTTTCCTCTCCAGCAAAAACAACAGGCTGCTGCCAAGTGCAGTGTAAATGGGAGTATACATAGGGCGAGAGAGAGGGGGCAGTTGGGATTTAAGTAATAAAATGCCTCATGAGGGACTGGCTCCACACATCAACTTGTCCTTGGGTTTAATACATAATGCAGACTTCTGAAAAATCAAAAGAATTAGCAAGATTAGCTTATTTTTACTGTGCGTGCACTGCATCTTTAGTTTAAATGTGATCTGAAGTTTTAGCTTAACAAATTTATGGTTATAGGGCTGTTTTAGACCTGACCTCTGCACCACACTTGATGCAGATGGTTAAATGAATGAATTCTAGTGCAAATTAGACAAACAAAATAATTTGATTTATTTAGTTCATATATATCTCAGAGGTTCCATATTGATTGCTGGATTCGGTCTCCGCCATGCACGACAGTAAACTCTAGTGAGCCTGTAAAAACACTTTGGGACCAGCCCATGCATAGGGTGGAGTACGTTAGAATAGAGTTACATAACCCTGCTTTTTTCATTACCTCTTCCATGGCCTTTGTAATACAGAAAGTCTTTCAGCCCAGCGAAAAAGGGGTAGCAATGAAAGAAAAACTTTAACTACTTTAACTTTAAATACAGTCAGCCTGTCAGCTAGTTACCCACCAGCAAAGTTAGCTGTTTTTGTAGCACTTCACAATACACGTCTTTGTTGGTTTGGTGTGAGAGGTGCTTTGTTCAGTTGGTGCCTAACCTGTGGAGGTTCGGCTACGGCTGAATGCCAAAGAAGCAAATGTGAATTAAACTGTTAACGCCAAAGTTGCATTGATACCATCTGATACCATTTGCAAGTTTGGCTGTTGAGCCTATGTTTTGTCAGTGTACACAAAGAAGTTGAAGTATCAGGTGTGCAGGAATTTAGTCAAATAGATTAGATCTACTTGTAATTCCCTCTGAAAAGGTGAAATAGTCTGCCAGTGTTTTGCTTACAATTGCCATTTTTTGGGTGCCTTTATTTTCTGCTCGAATGCGGAACAGTAAGAGTAAAGTCAGTGGGTCTCAGTTTGCCTCTCCTCAGAGATCGCAGGGATGGACAGAGTAGAGTCGGTTCATGTTACACTGTTCTCATCTGGAACATTTGTTTTTTATTTGGCCATCAGAAGTTTTCCAACTCTCTGCCTTACAGTAATTAGAGAGACGTCTTAATTCTCCAGCCACTTCCTTTATGCCTGCGTGAATGCTGCTTTTTCTCCTCTGTCCTTCATTCCTGCCTGATTACATTAAAAAGTACTGTGGTCAAACCCTCCAAAATACCCCAAATTGTTGGAAGAGGGGTGGTGATGGAATGCATGAGTGTTACCCAGCTCTGTTTTGGCACAAATGCTTTTCATAACTTTTAAAACCTTTTCATGAGGAAACAAAACAAAAAAAATGAACAGAGATCAAAACTTCTTTGTAAATTATCTGATGGTAAAAGACGATAGTTAAGATAAGATGGATCTGTGTTTTAGATCAAAAAGCTTCAAAAGCTTTTTGAAAAGTTTTATTCGTTGCTTCCTTTTGCATGTGAAGCTACAGCAATGAGTATGTCGCTGCTTACACTGTCTGTGTTTGTGCGTGTGTGTGTGTGTGCGTGTGTGTGTGTGTGAGTGTGAGTGTGTTTGGGTTTTTGTGTTTTCTTTTCTTCACCCGCTGCCTACTGAAAAGATAACACAGCTGTCAACACAATCATTTTGAAATCATTCTTAGAAACAGCAGCCAGTATTTACAAAGATATTTGATGACGAAGACAAAAAATGGTGAAAAACGAGTGTGTGTCAAAGGCAAGCTGTATAACATCATAATAAGACAAAAGATGCTGTCAGATGGCTGCAGTATAATAAGTATAAATGTTTATGTTATCATAACGGAGTCAGAAAAGGGGGGGGGGGGAATCCAAAGAAAAATGCATGCACCCATGACATGGTTTTTGGTATGAATAAAACCGTAGCTATCAGTACAGATGCAGGGATAGATCAGATATAAGGTAGTGGGCTGGAAGACTTTAAAAAATTAAGTTAGTATTTATAATCAATATTTCTTTTCCTTTGTGAAAGTGAGCAGAAATTGATAACAAAGCATTATGATTAAATAGAAAAAATATTAGTATTGGCACCATGAAGTCTTAAAAAATTTGTTTTAATTAATTTCATTATTTCTTCTTTTAGAACTAAAGATTTACAGACTCAAGTATTTAAAATAGGTGTGTGCACTATGCTTCTCTCTGTGGTGGAGAAAAAAAAGCTGAATTTTCACTGTCAGCGAGTTGTTTTTAGGCTTGACTCTCATCCTAATCATCCCCCTCTTCCTCTTTTCTCTTTTCCTTCCTCTCTTTACCCCCTCGCCTCTTCCCCTCCCCTCCCACAGCGGCGGTGGTGGCCGGGTTGGACATGATGCCGGGACAGATACCTGACCCTTCGCTGGCGGCGGGCTCCCTTCCCAGTCTGGGCCCACTGGCGGGCATCTCGGCCACCACGCTCACCGATCAACTCAAGCTGGCTGACTTCCGCCAGCTGGGCACCATGCTGTCTCCGCTGCACTTCCTGGGCAGGCTGGGGAAACGGCCGTTGGCCATCAAGACAGAGGTGAGGAGGAAGAGAAAAGAGGAAATAGAGTGTGTGAAACGTGAATGTCATGGGAGTATTAGCCAATCAAGTCAGGCTTTATCGTTTTATCATTAAGAGTCATTTTTGTCTGTCACCCAAGTATGGTCACAAAAACAGAAGACATGGTAGCAGCCAAAGTGTCAAACTCATGGCTTCAAATCAGTAAGCCAAGGGGTAACCTCAGGGTGGCTGTGTCCACTTTTTTGTACAACCTGTGATTGAAATGGAAAAATAAGAACAGTAAAATGTAAAAACCTCTTCTGTTTTAATATTAATGATACTTTGTATTTGCAGATGGATGAAGATGAAGAAAGGAGGAAACGAAGACGAGAGAAAAACAAAGTTGCTGCAGCACGATGCCGAAACAAAAAGAAGGAACGGACTGACTTCCTTCAAAGGGTGAGTTCATGATTCAGCACTGCACGCTGAAGAGCAGAACAAAATCATTTTTCATGATCTCAAACCACTTATTCATGTTTGTGGTTAGATTAGTTTTTGTCCTCAAATTTCAATATCAACTCATTAAGCGTAAGATTGTCCTCTGTGAGGTGTTTTTTTCCAGTAGTATGTACTAATTGAATGCCTTTGTCCAGGAATCGGAACGTCTGGAAATGGTGAACTCGGAGCTGAAAGCCCAGATCGAGGAGCTCCGTCTGGAGAGGCAGCAGCTAATGGTGATGCTCAATCTCCACCGGCCGACATGCATCGTGAGGACCGACAGCGTCAAAACACCTGAGAGCGAGGCCAACCCACTGCTGGAGCAGCTGTCCTCTGAAACCAAGTGAAAAAAGAGAAACCAGGGAAGTTCCTGAAGCCCAAACTAGCACCACCGTGGCTGCCGTTTATATGTTAACATAACTGGCAATACATTTCTAAAGAAGCACTTGAGCTCCAAGCTGGAGACTTTTGGAGACTTGGTCCAAAGATCTGAGGTTGTGGGGCTTCCTCAGTACTGCTACACGAGCTGGCTCTGTCCATTGGAAGACTGGAAATACCCAGGTTCATCTCCACATTAAGTGTTGTTGTTGATACCCGCTGTGCCTCGTTGTTACTTCAACCATCTCTACAAAAAAGGGACCAATGGAAACAGTAGAGTATGACTGGAAACAGCGCTGAGGAAACACACTAATATCACTATGGTGCTCTGTTACAAAAGCCCTGCGTAGATTGTGTGGCATTGTTTCAGTGCCGTGTTCTGCAGTTTTCCTAATGTATGCTAGCTGAAATATACAGGTGTAGAGTTATTAGGATAAAATACTCATTACAGATACACCAAATGGAGTAGAGGTTTTTTGTTTTTTTTCAATGTTTATTTCTATACCCTGCCTCGACGATGGCAGTTACCGGTTGATCCGATTTGTGGTGACGCTGGCGTCATGAAAAGCACATATACACAAAATGTTTACACCCTTATTTTTTGGACTTGTTGTCTGTCCATTATTGTACTTGTTTTATACTGCTTTCTATACATAAACATATATGAAATGCTTGTGAATCACTTGATGTGATTTGTCTTTCAGTCTTTGCAGTCTGTCATGTTGCGCTGTCAAACAGCTGTGAAAAGGAGTAGAGGCTCCTCAGCTGAGCAGTATTTCAGTGTCTGTTCTGCATCTCTCTTTATGTATAAACTGATATCCTGAATAGATTAAATTTTATTTTCTAACTACAAGAAAGACCTTTTATGTTTTCCTTCCATTACGTTACACCTGTAAAAATGCAATATTGCAATATACTGAAGTTGAATTTGTACCAGCCGGTCATGACACTAGAATTACAGAATACCAAATGTTGTGCAATCACGTTTTCTTCAGCGCTATTCTTCAGTATATTGCCAAAGTCAGGGCTTTACTTTTGTTTGCACAACTCTGAAAAGGTCACTCATGCTTTTATTTCTTCGAGCCTTGATTAACATAGATCCCTTTGTTCACTGCTCACCGCGAGAAATGACAGACGGCACAGAACTAACTCGACAGCAGACGCCCCAGTACCTGCTGACGATCACTGGCTGCCTCTTCATTGTAGAATTTATCCTAGTACTTTATTACTGTTTACAAGTCTGGTGTTTATTGGAACATGTATTTTATTAGTATATTTATTAGAACGGACTCTTTTTTTTTTTTGTGAATATGATACCTCACAAACACTTGGAAGACATTTCTTTAAATTTAGCACAAATATGCAATTGAGCTCAAGGATGAGCTAATTAGATTTTCATGGTCAGAGAGGAAAGGACACTGTGACATATTGCCTTGAGAAAATGTTGACTTCAACTAAAGAACAAACTGACTAGTAAAGAAGTGAAATCATGAATGGGCTTCTCTAGCTTCTCTAGCTCTTGCTGGGACACATAATCTCTCACTTAGATTTCTGAGATGCCAAAAAGCAGATTTAGTTACAGCTTTAATGTGGTCAATGAAACTAATCCTTATCCACGGTTACACAGATTTATCGCATGAGTTCTTTAGCGCACAAGAGTCCACAGTCAAATATCAGTCACTCTAACCTCATGACGATAACATTTTACACAGGATAAAAAGATAAGGCGATGCCATTTGTCATGTAAAATGTCAAGTCTGGATAGACATGGATATGAACTGCAATTTGACTTATTGATAGAGGCTCAACTAAGTTCAAACTTTGCCCTGTGACTTTGAGTTAAAGTTGCACTGAAGTATTGACATTTACCATTTGATCATGAACAGCAGGACAAAAATCGTTATACATTTTGAGGATTTTCCTGATAATCCCTTTCTCTTCCAATTATAATGTACAATACTGGGCAAAGGTCTCGAGTGACCCCTCATTTCTTTATATTTTCCTAAGAAAACAATGGTTGCAGCGATGCATTAAACATATTCAAATATACATGGATCATTGGTCATGCTGAAAAATTAAGCCATTGCCAGTCACGTACTTTATATAGGTTGCATTGCATGGTGGATCAAAAACATTAAAATGGAATATTTGCTAAGTTGTCTGTTATATGTAAACACAACACTGGTTCATCTCTCGAAGTAGTTGGTTAGGTAGGGTTTTTGTTGTTGTTTTGTTTGTTTGTTTGTTTATTAAGTACCTTAACAAACCTAAAAGAATTCTTCTGTTCTTCTGAAAATGTCCGGTGGAAGGACTGGACTAAGAATGAGTTTAAAAGCAGCCAAACAATGAAAGATCTCCAGAAAGCCTGAAGAAATATTGCTCAAGATCAGATTAAAAATGACGAGTCTGGCTCCTTGGAAGTATGAGATGAGGAGTGGCTCGAGACTTTTCCAAAATACTATAGATGAAAATCAAATAGAAGTCCCTTTAAAACCTGCTGGTATGAGCTACAAAATAAGTAAAACCTCAAGTGTTTATAATTTGAAAAATAAATTGATAACAAGTTTTTCTTTGCTACAGAGGCTGTACCAAATGACAGGAGTATGTTTGTAACATTTACAATACATCTGTATTGTTCTGAGCTAAACTTCTCAAATGTGAAACAAAGTACCCACATGCGTGTCTACTATAAACAAAATCAAATCAAAGCTCTGTGAGAACATTAGAGTCAAATACGTGGTGATCCTTTCCTACAGCCTTTGCACTTAAGTGTTAACAATTAGTAATAAGAAGCAAAAACACGTCGACGTCGCAATGTGCCGCATGTTTTAAAAAAGGGTGTGGGAGATTATTGCAATAAAAGAACAACTCATATTTGTGGTTATATTTTACCCCATTTGGTAGAATTGGTAGTCTGACTGTATAAAGGAGTGCTTTATACAGTCATTGGTCTCTCCCACGTTACAACCACATCCGGTCTCATCTCGATAGGGATTGCGGTGAACAGCGCCATCTAGTGCTTATCTATATAAACGAATCAAAGTCTTCACTATTACCATACTTTAAACCATTATTAATTGATATAGGGTACTTTTCTTTCTTTCTTTCTTTCTTTTTAAGATGGAAATGGCCGTTTCCAGTGTGCTTCATTTGTTTTTATCGATAATTTTCCGGCCGCCCTCGGATCTTTCATAACTTTCCTTCTCCTGATCAGCCGTTGGATCATCTTCTTAACACTAGAAAACGACAAATTTTTTCCCAGGTAGGCGGATAATTCCTCTGCTATGAACAATAATAAAGGTCTGACAAATAGGATTTTATATAAAAAAGTAAATATTTGTTTTAATTCCGAATAAAACAGTGTTTCCCCTCTTCTGCTGATCTAACTGTTAACTGCTTGATAAAATGCAGTAGTAGCTAGGTAGCTAGTTAGCTGGCAGCTCTTCTTCTACCTCACTGTTAAATAAATGCGCTGTAAAGTAAGTCATGTTAAGTTCAGTAGATCTTTAAACTTCATGTAAAACTATCCGTGTGTTGTTTCCGCAGGTTTCTCTATCAGGTTCACATTGCTCATGGAAGTAGTGCATAGCCAGGGGCGTTTCCAGGATTTTTAAATGTTGGGGAAGACAGGAAGTCTGAATATTTAAGCTGATGGAAATACCAGGAGTGGGTTTTTCATGCAAAGATATTTCAAGATTAAGTTCAGTTTTCACTGATGATTGTTGTCTAAAGATTGCCCACAGCCCAGTGTGCTCTCTGCTACTGTGGATAGTGGTGGTAGACTCGGTAGCTTTAATTGTGCCCCATTTTTATATATTTTTGAAGGGTTGCCACACATAACCTTTCTGACAGTTGTCAATATCTGTACATGTTTAGACTTTCATCTCACTTTGTGGGTCGAGTCTGGGTACTTTGCATAGTTGATCACATTTTCTTCTTTTATTGTAGGGCAGTTAAATAGAACTCATCTGAATATTGTAAATCATGCACATCCCTAATAAATTCAGTGTAAAGACTTTCATGTGCAGCTCTTTGCACTCATATAGATGCTAAAGCCTAAAAAGTGGCAGTGCACAGGAGTTTACAAAAATTACACAATGTTGCTTAAACAGTCTAATAGCCTGCAGCAGTGAATCCTACCTGTCTGCTCCTCTTATGTTGTCTTCCAAACATACACTTGAGGTTGTCAGGATCTTGTGCCGTGATGAATAACATCCATGAAGACAGTGTGGATTTTCAGTCCAATTCACAAGAGGAAAAGCAGCAGCTCTCTGTTCAGTCAGTCCTGTCCAGAGGATCCCAGGAGGAAATCAAGTTCATTAAGGGCCAAGCAGGGCACAGTGATGATGAATGCAGTACTGACCTGGAAGACGATAGTATGTTCATGGAGCAAAACAATTCCGTAACAGTAGATGTGTTTTTTTTATTTACCCGTCACGTCTTCTTATTTTCATTTCAGTTTTCACCTCCAGCAGGAGATTGAATTTGTCCCCATCAGACGTGTATCTAAAGGCCTGCAAGCAGACAGGAGCCGTTCCTGTTTCCTACATCCTCTGCCACTTGGATGATGCTATTCTAGACCTGAATTACTATGGGCTGGGACCTCTGGGGGCCAAAGCTCTGGCTATCCTTCTGAAAGTAATCCTTTTTTCTAGCTATTCATGCAATCCCCAAATTAAGATGGTGTAGGTCATGCTGGATCAAGTCCTGGTCATGTAATGAGTCTGTAACATATTTCAAATGAGTTTGTACTTTTTAAACAATATTGTATCATTTTTTATTAATTTATTTTTTAATGTTTTAGAGTCACGGTGTAGTCACCCACCTCGAGTTGAAAGGGAACTCACTTCAGGCTGAAGGGACACAGTATCTGATGGCGATGCTTTTTGAAAACATCAGCATTCAGAGTCTAGTAACAACTTTAAAAACATCACATTCAAAACTACAGTTTTGTGTAGATGTAATCCTCTTGCTGTATGTGCAAGAGAAATGGCCTTAATGTTATTTAAAAAACAAAAATCTCAATCTTGTCTTTTCTTCAGAATCTTTCTGACAACAAGCTGGGCCTTAAAGGAGCAGAGGTTATCTCCAAAATGCTGTCAGACAATCGTAAGCTCAAATCCATCAACCTCTCAGGTGCTCAGCCAAGTCTTAAGCTATGCTGACATGAACTTCTGTCTATCACTGTAATACAGCAGCGAAATGAAGAAGGTAATTCTCTCATTTCCCTTTGTTCTCTTAGAAAATGACTTTAGTGACGCTGCAGCTAAATGCTTGGCAGAAGCATTAAAGGTGAGTGCAGACTGCCGAATGCCGCATACATAATGAATTACACATGTCTATATGTGTCACGTCTATATGTGCTTTAAGCTGCAATTCAGAATTTTCTTTCCTATCTAACAGAATGATTTTGTGGTCAAAGAGCTTGACCTCAGTTACAACTGCATCTGCGATGCAGGAGGAGAAGACTTGGGTGTCATGTTAGGTACAGATCATCTCTATTTCTGTTCACATTAGATCCTTCAAATTAATGCAAAGCTTTACTTTTATTTTTTGTAAATTAGAAATTCTAATGATGAAGCAGCTTTTGACAATTTTGGAATAGCATCTGGGCTTTAAGCGTTAGGGTAGAAACAAGCTATCCTCACTTTGGAACATCCAGCTGTAAATTTCTCTCTCTCTGCATTGGCTCCCTGTTAAGTCTAGAATTTAAAATTGTTTTCCTTACAAACAGCATTTTGAATAATCAGGCCGTATTAGGACAATATGGACCGTGTAGTACAGCAGTCCCCAACCCCCGGGCCTCGGACCGGTACCGGTCCATGAGTCGTTTGGTACCGGGCCGCGAGAGTTGAGGCTCAGGTGTGAAATGTATAGTTTTCAGGGTTTTTATCAGTTTTCAGTGTTATTTTGTTGTCGTTTTTATCGTTTACTCGGTTTTCCTTGGGCTTTTCAGGTGTGTTATGAATAAATTTTCTTTTTTTCGGTACCGGTACTAGTTTTATTTTGTTGTATTTATCCGCGACACCTTAAAGGCCGGTCCATGAAAATATTGTTGGGCATAAACCGGTCCGTGGCGCAAAAAAGGTTGGGGACCGCTGGTGTAGTACCATATTGTCCTAATAGAGAACTTCACTCTTCACTCTCTGGTGTTTCTCTACTTTTAAGATTTGACTTTTTGATGAAGTTTATAGTTAGGGCTGAATCAGGTGACTCAGAAGGATCCCTTAGTTACTTGTTATAGGCACAAACTGCTGTGTGACTTCCTGTGATCCATTGAGCATTTCCTCTCTGCTCACCTTGTCAGCACTCATTAGATTCGGCCTTCTCTCTCTGCGAGTTGTGCTCTCTCTCCCATCACCCACAATCAGTTGCCACTGATGGCTACCCCCTCCCTGTTTCCGTGAAGATAGGAAGTACCTTGAGGCAATTTTGCACCGTATAAATAAACCTTCATGTGGGAGGACACCTCTGTAGTGATAACAAAGAATATTATAGATCATGCAATGAGAGTCAGGGAAAGAAAGTTGCTAAAAAGCTGAGGATTATAGCTTCTTATTAGTAGATATACTGTGAAGGCTGTTCGAGCATTATTGTTCTTGTTGTTGAGTTTCCTTCCATTATGAAATATAGTCAGTGTGCCCTTATGATATTATACTATATCATTGTAGTAGTTTAAGTATTTTAGAGAAAAAGACAAATTCTGCTGCACGGCATTGATTCTCAAAGTGGGTGTTGTAGCCTCCTGGTGGGCTGTGGAAGTATTGCAGGTGGTTCATTTTGTGATTTTAACTACCGGTAAAAAGTCACATTATATATTTACATACATTACATACATTTCCATACATACAGCTACTATTTAAATAAGAAATAGAACTGAAACAAAAAAAGGGGATTTTAAAATAACACATTTTTTAATTTTCTGACTGTTTTTGGTCTTGAACTCGAACTTGAATTTATATCTCGTCAGCAGTAGGGAAGAAATAAAACTGAAGCAATGGCTGTCTGGTAGTAGAAGTAAAGCCAGCAGAGCAAATTAGCAGGCAATCAAAATGCATCAACAAAACATAAAGAACTAAATACTATATACTTCATCTTAGGTCCGTGTGATGATCAGATGTACTTTGGTTGGGCAGCATTTGATTTTCAGCAGTTTGAAGTCCTGGATTGGCTGCTGTACAGACTTTCTAAACTAAAGTAATTATGAAAACAAACAAGCAGGCCTATAAAAGAGAAATGTGACCCACTGATATATTACTTAATAGTAAAGTATTAAGTATTCCTAAAGTATTTCTTGAACTTGAGAAAATTTTACATGTAGCTTGTAGATTAGTCTCAAATGTATTGTGACTTTGTAAAAATGTGTATTTCACTTCCTTGTAGCAGAGAACATCGGTATTGAAGTCCTAAATCTGAGCTGGAATCACTTTCTTATACGTGGCAATGCGGCTCTGATTGCTGGTCTAAAGGTGACTAAAATGACACACTCGAGCAAAGAGTTCAGTTTTGTTAACTCTCCTTGCTGACCTTCTCTCCCCCCTTTTCTTTCCTCAGGTAAACGCAACACTGAAGCAGCTCCAGCTGTCGAACAGTGGATTTGGCCGTCCAGAGGTACAGCTGATGGCTGAAGTGCTGCAACAAAATGACACACTTGTGCTGCTGGACCTCAGCATTAACTGTGTGGACGATGAAGCTGTAAGGCTGCTCTGCCAGGGCCTGGCCACCAACGAAACCCTCGAGGTTCTCAAAGTGAGTAAAAGACTCCTGCAGCAATACTTCATTGTAACGATTTTATCGTCATTGCACCCTATGAATTTGAGATCATGTTTGGTCTTTGCGTGTGTGTTTCAGCTCTCTCGCAACCCCATAACAAAAATCGGAGCCACCACGCTGCTCAGAACGGTTAAAAACAACATGAAATCAGCACTGAAGGAGATCGATATTTCTGTAAGTGCCGCGAAAGAATATAAGCTGAGGTGTAAATAAAAGTAGTATCTGTTTTAATTTACAGTCTGTTTTTGGTTAATGACGCATTTGTTGTAATTTTGCCTCTGTACACCACCGCAGTGGAGTACATTTTTGTACACAAGCCCCCAAAAGTAATTAGATACACAATCACAATATTATATGATCATAATATGTCTGTGACTGTGTAAGTGCAGAGTGTGCTTGTCTGTGAGACCTTTGTGGAGCTGCTGGAAGAAACCCGCGTGACCCGCCCTGCTCTGCGGTTCCAGTATTATATTCTGCCCTCCGTCACCAAGAACTTATTGGCACTTGGGATCTTTAAGGTACATTGTCAAGAAGGCTGAGAAAACTGGTGATGGGAAAAGATGGGAAAATCAATAAAATCATTACTGCTTTTTCAGTTCATACTTCAGAAGTCTTAGCAGCCTCTTTAACATGCTTCCAACTGTAAAACAAGATCTCTCTCTATATGTTTTTTTCCGTAGAAGTTCTTTGAAGAGCAAAATAAGAGCATCATGGATTTCTTCCAGGCTCTGGACAAAGAGGGAACCATGAAAGTCTCCACCTCTGCCTTCAGGAAGGCTGTAAAGGTCAGGCTAACGGTTTGTCATGCTGCAGTGATAATGTAATAATGCACCTCATGAGCAACGATAGCAAATCTATGACAGAATGTTAACTTAGTAAGTTGTAGCTCCCACTCTTGCGTGAATGAGCGATTGGGAAATTGAACTTGTCACACATGCAGGAAGCTAACATACCTCTGGATCAACAGCAGCTTGGCTGGTTGGTCAGGAAGTTTGACAAGAACTGCACGGCAACCATAGTGTACAGGTTAGTCTGCAAACACACAAACAGCAGCACATGATGACCCCTGATCATGTCTTTAACAAATGCAGTTCATTTATTCTAGTTTGCCTGGGTTTTTGAAAACCTGGACAGCACTGAGGTTAAAAAAAAAGAGTTTATTTTCTTGTTCTTTTCATTTAGAAATCCAAGTTTGACAGAATCATCTTAACTCGGGCTTTTTTACCCCGCAGTATTTTCAATAATATTTTTATTGTCTTCATTTGAACACAGAGTTCAGTGAGGTTGTTTTTTATGTGTGGATGATAGACTGTATATAAATGATAGACGTAGGCACTGTGCTGTCATTGGTCAGTGATGTCCCATTGTGAAATCTCAAACTAAGCTGCTTTGCATCCTGTTTCATCCATACATCCATTTTAAAAACAGTCTGGGGTGTGAAGTAAGCCTTTAAATGTAATCAGGGGTGTTTCAAGTTAAACACTTACTAAGTGAGAAATATCTTCAGAACGTCGTCTGTCAGCCATGAATCTAATGTCAGGTTCTCTTTAAACTGTGTCTCTGTTTTTGCAGTCAGCTGACTGAGCTGTCATAGACGTGGAGACACAGTATCACTAACAGTAAGATTTGGGAGGGCTGTTGACGTCTTTAAATAAATGTTGTTGGAGTTTATACTTGATTTTCTCCTTAATATGCAGTAGTTCCTTCATTGATTTCTAGTATAACTTTCAACTAAAAGCACAGTTTCGCAATTTTTTCAGTTTTAGCTAAATCCAAATCGGTCCACTTCAGTGTGTACACTTGAACCTGTGACATCAACCAGCTGCACTAACCTCAGTGCTGTGAGCTGTGGCTCGGCCGGCGGGGTCCTCTGCCTCATTCTCTCCATCCAAAATAATCTTCTGGTATGACAACAGAACAAGAGGAGGAAGAAGAAAAGAGCTGGGGTCCATATCAAAGGACAGAGGCGACACAAAGAATAGGGCCAGATGCGAGCCAGTTGTTTCACCACATTCGTTAGCTTTGAATGAAATGGCCCGCAAAGGAAACGGTACACTTATGAATATGCATGCAGAGCATTACTTATGCAGGCCCTGCCGAATGGGATTACTATTATTATTAAGAGTGTGCAGAATTGAATTGTCTCAAGGTGCGATATCGAGCAGCGCTATCGGTTTCTGCCAGGTGGCTCCAGATGCAGCTACAGAGGAGACAATGACACAACGCACGGTCTCATCTGCGTCGGTTTTTTGTGTCACAATTAAACGGCTTTTTGTGATACAACTATGGGTGATCAGAAGATGTGTCACCATTTAAACTGACAGTTTAATTATTATTATTCTTTTGAATATTTTATCAGAGATTTAGCAAATTTTAGAGAGAAACCTGGGGAATAGTTTTGAAACCTTTAAGTGAAAGAAACTTTGAGTAACAGTTCCATAGATTTGTCTATGAGATGAGCTACAGGTGTCAGCAAACCACCGTCTGTTTTGGTTGGTGCTTCTTTCACTCTTTCTGGATCTTCCTAAACATGAATGTTGACTTCTATGTCAACACCTGGGTTTTATTGTCAATGCTGCTGAAACCGGTTTTGTAGAATCCAGATCCAGACTGAATCCAATTTTGAGCCCATCTGTATGCTTCAGTATGCAAACTATAGGGACTAAAGTACTGGGCCACACCTCTTCGTCTTTGAATTTAAGGGGGGGTTTCAGTCCTTTTCCACATGAAATCAAGCACCCAGCCTTGCAGTCTACGTTTGCAAACCTGTGTGAAAGAACGGGTCGTTCTAAAGAGCTCACTGAATCCAAGTGTGGTGTTGTAACGGGATGCCCTTGTCAGTTTGTGAAATTTCTTCCTTCCTAGATATTTCACCATCAACTATAAGCGGTATTATTGCAAAGTGAAAGCATTTAGGAACAAGAGCAACAAAGGCATGAAGTGTATTAGAAGGCAGGAGACAGTAGCAAAGGCAGGAATGTGGACCTGAGAGTAAGGGATCAGCTGTGGAGGTCCCTGGAGGGAGCAGCAGAAAGGAAAGAGTAGATTTTTCATACATTAGTGTGAGGTTGCTTAAAAAAAACCTAGAAAAAAGTCACAAAAATCATAAACTGTATTAACAAACAGTTTACCTGCATCTGGTGTTTGGCAGCTGGATTGTTCCAAGCAACATGAAGAACTTGCCACAGGTCTTTTGTGGGCTTCAGGCTTTCACTCCTTTTTACAGGACACTGTCTTCTTGTTCTAACTGATTCTGGCTCAGTTTGGCTTTTCTGTCATGCTCATTGATGCTAAATGAATTTGGGACCAATCAGAGGTTTCGCCAATAAGAGTGGAGGATGAACTGAAAAAAAAATAAATAAATAAACTGAACTGAACATCTTAAGTGCTTCAATCTTTTATGGAGTACTGCTCCCAAAAAACCTGTACATAGAGTGTACTCAGCTTTTTAAATCAGCTGTCCAGTAATGGACACACTTCTCTTAATGTACTTTTTCAGCTGGACTAAAATATAATTTATATAACAGTATTGCCACAATGAGCTTGTTTTGAAAGCGAGAAAAAAAATAACAGAATAATTTAGGTAAATTATCTCTCTGATGTGGCTTAATCAAAACAAACAGCTAGCTGCCAATTTCTAATGGGCCATCTTTCATCTGAATGGACACAAAGACTTGAAACCCACGTCTTATTGAGCAGTCCCATTGGAAATTCACAGATTTGGCCAAATTTTGAAGACGAAACATAAAACCTGCCAACAGGCCCTTCAGATATCTATGCACCCACTGGCATACGCTGCCAATTATCATGATCTCAAAAGCGCTAATGGAATCTTGAGCGGTAATAAAAGTAAATAATTAAATTAAAGGAGCTCTTGTATCATTGTTTGCTGTATTCAGGCCCATTAGAACCTCCAGTATTCTCATGGTAATGTAATGTTTTGGTTTTTTGTGCCCGCGTAATGAATTCTGTGTTTTTCCTCCAAACAGTGTTGTTCAGACATTTGTGTAGGTGCTGGCAGAGAAACAAAGACGTACATTAGGACCCATTGTGCCCTGTGATTATTAAAGTAAACAGAAATACTGAAGAGGTATCATACACAGCTGCAAACACTTGAGCCTGTTTTTGTGAAGTGGGAGAAAGGGCCAAGCAACCCTCAAGACTTTGTCAGAGATGATCCCATTATTTGGAGCTTCTCAAGAGCTGAGCGGCAGGCTGGCTAATGAGGCTTTGAAGATCCATCGCTGGCACACAACTCACATGCGGCAGAGAATTCGGGGAGCGAAACAGAACCTGGCACGAGATAAAATGTTTTAGCCAAGATCGGCCGCAAAGACGTCCATTACCTCGGCGCTCTGCTTTTATTTTGCCAGCATTGCTTTTCCAAGACCTTTTAAAAAGAGACCAAGACTTTCCAGGAGATGAATGTGAATGTCCAGTTCATCTGCAAAAAGACAAGGGTTTTTTTGAAAGATCAGGAGTAAAGTTGGGATAATTCACTAGACTTCTTCAGAGACTTCTTGAAAATAGCATGAGGAGAATAGAACACCTATGTATGAACATGAAGAAGAAAAGTGTGAGACAAGTTTCAGTACATATAAATCAAGAGATTTAATGTTTGAAATTGTTTCTTTAAATAAGTAGAAGCATTTCATATACGAGACTGGACAATGAAAATGAATGTTCCAGCATAAAAACCTGCAAATTGTGCACTTTGAACTTTACTTCGAACATATTTTTCATAAAGTAACAAATTGTGTGCATCTATGTAAAAAAAGCATGAGGTTTTTGTTATGTACAGTTTCTGTTGAACAAAAATGAAATGTTCGTTTGTTTTACTAAATAACTGATAACAGTTGGATCAGAGCATGTAACCTTGACAACAGTGAGCGAGGCAAGTTTATACTAGATCGCTATATACAACACAGGACAGGCAGGAATATGATTAAACCAAGTCAAACAGAGAGTTGATGTGGACTTAAAGGCATGGCACTGCTGTACACACAAGTTCCATACAAAGACCTGGTTTCCTGGTTACTGACTCATTTTCTCCAGGCTGTTGCCGGTTACAGTGTCTAACCAAAGCAATCTGTGAAACCTGTGTTAACATCAACATCTTGAACTAATCTGAATTATCCCTGTTCGGCCCTACTGTGGAAAAAGTGGCTCAAGAGCACTAATTAACAAGCGGGGGGAAATGTTATGCAAGCAGCTGCTGTCTGGAAAAGCCATTCTGTTTTATGATTATACAACTGTGATGAGAGTGAGTTTGCATACCGCTTCATTCATCCGAAGGCTTCATAACGCATCTTTAGACAGGCTTATGTGGAGTTAAAGGCAGAGTTTTGTCTTGTTTTTGAAGTTATTTCCATTTGATTAATTCAAACGTCGTAAAAGAATTACTGATCAAAGTAGCAAACTTTTAGTTTCATCAATTTAGGCAACTTGACAGATACGTTACAGGTAATGTCATGCATTTAAGTGCAATGAGCATTGGAACACAACCCCGGTACGCCCCTGTAGTATCAACACTTGTAAAAAACAATAGTGGTACAGGCTATTTTGTGCGTTTTCTGTGATGTGGAGTTCATTTTTATGCAGCCGAGTATCTTTAAATAAGAATTTAGTGGCGGAAACGTCACATTCCCAGGAGCAGGACTCTTGGATCTTCCACCACCGCTTTGATCTTGCGTAAAAAGGTGACGGCTTCTCTGCCGTCAATGAGTCGGTGATCGTACGTCAATGCCACGTACATCATGGGCCGGATCTCAACCTGCCAAAGCAGACAGTAGTTAGTAGTCTTAAAAATATTATATATGAAAAACTGTATACTGATTCTAGGATTATAATTTAAAGAAAGAAGAGCTCTGTATTTCAGCAGTTAACACAATTCTCACCTTGCCATTGACGGCCACAGGTCTGTCAAAGATGCCATGCATGCCCAGGATGGCAGACTGCGGTGGGTTAATGATGGGCGTGCCAAACATGGAGCCAAACACACCACCGTTGCTGATGGTGAAAGTGCCTCCGTCCATATCCTCGACAGCGAGCTCGTTTTTACGAGCCTGAGGAACAAAACGCAAAGGAATTACTCATTTATTCAGGGGTGCACAGGAACAACAAATATCTGAAAGACTGCTTTTCCCAGTGAGATGAAATGGTTCAAAACGAAATGATTCTAGGACGTCTGTGCTGTCTCTCATCATTTACCTTTTCTCCCAGAGCATTAATGGCTTTCTCAATGTCAGCGAAGTTCATGGTCTCAACATTCCGGATCACAGGTACAACAAGCCCCTAAAAGTCAAACCTGGTTAATGTCTGATCCATGTTACCTGGAGCAAAAATTGAAGGAGTCAAGAGATCTAACAATAGTTTACAGAGACTCAAATCTCATACCTTTGGAGTGGCCACGGCAACGCTAATATCTACATAATCTCTGTAGACGATCTCTTTGGTTGTGTCATCAATAACTGCAAAAGCATTTTGTAAAATAACAAAAAGAAGTTTTAATCAGTAAAGTTGGCCGCTTGAGTGTGTGAGAGTGGAGATGTTTGTGTGTTCTTACCAGCGTTGACGGCTGGTTGGTCGATCAGAGCGTGTGCAGCAGCCTTAACAAACGCCGACATAAAACCCAGTTTGGTGTCGTGCTTCTTTAAGAAGGCGTCCTTGTGGAGTTTTCTCAGCTCGTGAATGTTGCTGAAATTTTGAACATTGGAGAAAAAGATGGAAATCCGGAGCCTTAGGTACGGCTCAAAAAAATCTGGACTGATGCTCACCTCATGTCTACCTCATTGAAGGTAGTCAGCATGGCGCAGGTGTTCTGAGCCTCCTTCAGCCTCTGAGCGATCCTCAGCCTCATGCGGTTCATCTTCACCTGTACACGGGAAACAACGGTCATCATTATGCTGCTGTATTTTGAGGCCAAATTATTACAGACGTTGACGTAACAGAGGAATATATGAAATGTTGTGTCGACGAGTGCGTTACCCTGCTTTCTCCTCTCACTCCTGGAGCTGCAGGAGCTGCTGTGGGGGCTGGAGCTGCAACAGTGGGTTTGACAGCAGAAACTAAGTAAAAACATAAAGACATATATTAATAATTAAACAAAAATCATTGATTAATACATAGCTCTTGTAAAACAAAGGTGTGAGAGCCAACATGAATTGATTGTAACTAGTGCTGTCAATAGATTAAAAAATAAATAAATTAACGAAATAATCGTACAATTTTCTGTAATAAATCGCGATTAATCGCATTTACTTGATCAATAGCCTGGTTGCAATTACATTTTTTCAACTTTATATTTAAGCTTGTAACTGACATTCATGCAATATAATGAAGTAAATGCAGAAAGACACAAAGAACGTGTGCTTAAATTCAAAGAGAATTGGAATAGTTTTCTTCAGTCTTTTAGCACAGGTTCTCTCCTGTGAAATACACCTTTTAAAAAAACAACAACCTATATGCTAAAATATATTAGTGCTGTCAAACAATTAAGATGTTTAATCAGATTCATTACACAGGGTTACTGTGGATTCATTTTAATTAATCACGATTAAATATCATTCATTTTTATTCTATATTAATCGCATTTCATTTTGCATGAGCAAAGAGGGAAAATATACACACTTAACATGTTTATTGAACATCTTGAACATTAATGTTAACAAAAAACTCTCTCTGTCACTCTTGGGGAGGCACTTCAAGTCCTTGAAACGAGGCACCAAAGCTCTGTAAAGCGCGTGTTCTCAATTATGTTAATACGTCTGCAGTTTGTTGCAACTTGACAATTGTGTCAGTCAATATGTCCGAGGTAGACTTACTGAGCCCCCGATGCTGCGTGAGTGATTTGTCGCAAGCTGGGTGACGTGTTAGAAGCCCAATGTGCGTTTATAATCTTCCATATTGAGTTGACTGGTTCAGCTGCCCGTCACCACCAGATCTACTGCCCATTTGCGCATGTGCGAAGGTAACTCTACTTGGACAACCTGCCCAAAATGCGTTGACAGAAACATTTGAGGGATTTTGAGTCATTCTGCACTCCAGATGCGTTAAAAATTTTAATCGTGTTGACCGTGATGGCGGATTAACTTGGGTTAACGTGTTAATTTTGACAGCACTAATTGTAACCTAAAAAGATGCAGAGGTACACATGAGTACACAGTCAGCAACTACATAAAACTACACACCAGGCTTGGGTTGGGCGGGCTGTGGTGGTGGTGCTGGAGGAGTGGCAGCTGGGGCTGCAGGTGGAGGAGAGGTTTCGGCTGCTGGAGGTGGTGCATCTGTAGCTTGGGAGGGGGCAGCTTTGGCAGCAACAGCTGAGAAGAAAGAAGTAGAGAAGGACAAATACAGTATAGGTGCAATGATTGCCATATTATATTTTGCTTCCAATTTCCATAACATTAAAAATCCGATTTTTTTCTCATCCGTAGGACATTCACAGCAAAATTTGCAACACACATGTTTTAAACACCAAATAGAACTAATATTACATGTTCTGTCTTTGATTTTTCCCATGTATTGTAAACTGGGCTCAAGTTACTGAAAATAAACAGGCAAACCTCCTTTCCGGAGTTTAAAGAGAGGCGTTCCTCCTTCTACCTTCCCTCCGTCAGGCACCAGTAACTCCTCGATGACACCGGCTGCAGGAGCGGGGACTTGCACAGAGGTCTGGAAGCACAAGACAAAGAAATCTGTCGTAATTTTAACAACACCCCCACCCTCCAAAAATAGACCGTCTCACGTTTCCTCTGTCACACCTTGTCAGTCTCGATTTCGCAAACCACTTCATCCTCTGACACGGAGTCGCCCACAGCTGGAAATGAATCGATAAAAACAATCAATCCGAAAGCATGCATCGCATGTGTTGAACATTTACCACCAATATTCGGCTTATTCTCACGGTCAGTCATTTGTGGCATATTTATACACACCAACCTTTCTCCCACCTCACATCCCCCTCTGTAACTGATTCTGCAAATGCAGGAGTTTTGACTGTGACCACTTCATCCCCTGTGGAAAAAAAACAAGCAAATGCAAAAACATTTTGCAGTCAGTTAAATGCAGAACAGATACAAAGCATGATGCTGACATTGGTTAAAGACATAGATGTGATACATACTGTGATGAGCAGATGTCTTAAAGTATCTTATTTGGTAGATATTGGCTGATGATGGAAAATCACATCTAAATGTCAAGAAGAAGGGATTTATTTTGATTGGAAAAAACAAAAAAAATACATAGATAAAAGCATGTATTAAGGGATTCAGTGTGTGGTATTATTTATCACCCGGCTGATCTATTTTTGATTAGGTCTAGCTCACATTAAGTGTTAAATGACGGCGTTAAAAAGCACATGCAGCACTGTCACACTTAAAGATCAAATATTTCGATTCATTCTGTACAGCGGACGACATTTTTGTGTACATGAGAGACAAACTTACGGCTGAGGTTTCCTGTAAACGATCTGGCTGCAGATGGTGTGGCCTTGAGGGGAACAAACAAAAGACACGGAAAGAAAATCAGCACAAACTGCCGCCGCTTTTCCTCATGCTCTAACATAAGATATGAGTGGAGCTTTCTGAAAGCTGCAGTTAACCACTTGTGGGCTCCTCAGGCATCTTCGCCATTCAGCCAGCATTACTTATTCTACTTCAGACAACCCGCTAATTGAGCATGGTTATTCATGAGAGACCGGATAAAAAGAGTGGCCCGAAATCCAGGCTCTAAAATCCACCTGAACGCTCCGTCCACTCAAGCTTGCTTACCTGATGTTTTCTGTCGGACCAGCACATCACTGAGCTGTAAAGATATGAAAAAAAGAATTAGATTAATTAGAGCAGCTGTAACTAGGAATTATTTTCATCCTCTAATAAACTGCAGACTGTTTTGCTTCATTTCGATTTAAATTTTTTTTTTTTTTTTTTTTTTACAGAGGCTGTGCTTTTTTTTTTTTTTGACCAGAAGATATAACTTCGCAGTTATCCACCCACTTACTGTCCCATCCATCCACTTATCCGATTAAGGGTGTAGAGAAAATTTAAATCTTGCTTCATTTTCAGTGAATTACTTGATCAGGTGTTGCTATTTTACAATTTGTTAATCACCTTTTACATTTTAATTTATTTAAATGAAATAACGATATTTGGTCTCTCTGTATCGATACAATATTGCCAATACAAAACATCTACTGCGCTGTAATGATTGATTCTCTTTCATTCTGATGATTCTACATTTCTTCTCTCCCTTTTCGCTTTTCCCCAGTGGAAAATAAACAGTCCGAAGATCCTTCATACTTTTAACATTCAGCTATAGCCACAAGATTTTTCCAATGCTGACAACACAAGCTTCTGTAAGGCCACTCCGCTGCAGCCTGATATAAGTCGTCTGTGTATTTTAGAGGAGAGGTATGTCTAGTTATGACTGCTTTTACAGTAATGTTTGTCTGGCGGTGTCACTTGTGCCCCAGAGCTAAACTTGCTTACTCTGGGCTTGCCGGAGCAGGGTGGAGTTGTCAGAAAGTACTATTCAAAGTACTCGGAGCACGCAGCCAAGTGTTAACAGCTTGATAAACCACTGGCTCATCCTGCGTTACCGCTTTCAGTGTGTCCCCAAGCGTTTTTCCAGTAAAAATAATATATGGAATTAAAAAATACAGATCTTTTACGTGATTACACACCCTGCTTAACTGAATGCAAACTTTTCCAGATGTTACCTGGTGGACGTGCACGTGAGAACACAAATGTCACGCGTGTCTGATTGGACATTAAGTGGATGTCCCGTTTTCCTGCACGCCCTATCCTGGCAGCACCACACCTAAACCAAATGAAGCCGTGGGAACATGGCTCGAGTGGACTGTTTCCCATCTGAGCTAGATATGAGAAAGAGAAACTTTGAAGACTGTCATAACTGGATTCACCACACATCTGTGCGACATCGGAGTTGCACGCATGAAAACAAATCTAAATAATTTCCCCTAGGGATCAATAAAGTATTCTGATTCTGAAATTAATATTTGTATTTGAAATGGCACAGATTTTATGCAACCAGCGCTAGAAGTACACCAGCTTGTTTTGTGTCTTTTCCTGCTCTTGAATAGGGCTGCCACGATTAGTCGACTAGTCACGATTACGTCGACTATCAAAATTGTCGACGACTAATTTAATAGTCGACGTGTCGTTTGAAGCTTTGTAAGATCCCAAAAGACGCAGGAATAAGTAGTAGTATTTAAGAGTGTAACAACGGACTGAAACAGAAAATGGCAGCATTGCATGTTCAAGGATGCCAGCTGCCGTTAAACTCCGAAGAAGAAGAAGCAGTGTCCCAGAATTCATAGCGCGGCCCTGCTCAATTTTCAACAATGGCGGCAGCTAGTTAGTTTTAATATTACTCTTATTATTCTTTCTGGGTCACAAAATAAACGTTTAACATATTTTCAGGCGAGAATGTAGCTGTGTAAACCTCAAATATCTGCTCAGTTTATCAGGACACCACATATTTTCAAAAGCGCTCCGACGTTTTCGGAGACGTCTGTTACCCACCAGCTCGATAGCTAGCAGGGGGCAAGGCTCACTAGAGCCGGTGAGAGCACATACCTTAAACTTAAAGCTGTAAGCTAATGATAGTTATATAAGAGCAGATGCTGCTGGTGCAATAAGCTGTACGTTTTACATCCAATTGATGCACGATCTGATAAGTCGACTAATCGCAAAAATAATCGGTGACTAGTCGACTATCAAAATAATTGTTTGTGGCAGCCCTACTCTTGAACCACCTCACTAATGAAATTTGAAGGTACAGTCAGTTTTTCTAGGTTATTAAATGGTAAATAAAATATTGTACTCATAAATATACAGTGACTAGTGTGTAATTACGTCTTCCAAGAAATGAATCCCTTGTCATAAATGTAGAATGAATGCAATAAAAACATATGCCTTGCCATTTTATCCACAGTGGACGAGATAAACGTCACTGTTCCACCTTCTAGTGTTTTATATATATGGCTAGAGGTTAGCCACATACATACATAATAAACCGATTTGTACACCATAGTACAAAAACAGAATTCAGTTGATGGCAATCTACTGACATCTAGTGTTGAAATTTCCCACACTGTACCTTTAACTATAACTTAGATTGACTAATTAAAACAACAATTCATCAGAGCCCTACTTGTAAACGTGGGATGTACCGATTGTGAAATTCTGGCCTCATGTGTACTTTTAAATTAATCATTTGGCAAATTTTTTTGTTTATACTGTTACTGTATTTATTACCTCATGAACTAAACTGCCCTAATGTCATCTTTAGACACAAAAATGTTGTAACACAACAAATAAACATTTGTTAGTGCCAACTGCAGGGCAACTTCTTTTCCCATAGCCCGCTATCATTTAATAAAAAAAAAGTCAATGAGAGCCTAAAAATCTGTGCATTCCTATTATAAAAATCCAGCTGATGTGTGTGCAGTATTAAAAAAATAAGCATGCAGCACAACTGTGTCATCGCAAAGCCACCAACATGACTTAAAGAGGAGTCCACACCTTTTTTTTTTCTTTGAGGCTTCAGGGAAAATGCCAGCCTTTAATCTGCACTCCATCGCTTTTATCCAAGTAACTGACAACCAACACAGCTCAACCAGGAGCTGTGTTGATAGCCAAGATAACCATTATCAGCACAGCTCTGCAGACTGAACTCACTGACAACACACTCATGAGAAGTACAGTTCAACTCTGAGGAGACACTTAGTACCATCCAGCTCATATTTCAGCACATGCATCTGCACGCACTGCTGGACTTGTGAAGGAAAAGCCATGCTATCTGTTACACACACGTCGGACACGGGCTATTTCTACACACAAACATCATCCTATTTCAGACTGTGCCTGCCACATATAGCAGTGTACAGCAACTGCTGGGCTTTCAAAACTACCAAGAAACAAAACAGTTAGCGGGACAGTGAACGGGTGGGTGTGCGGGACTCTTCACAAACTTGTGCTGCCTCTCAGTCAGTGTACCTGCAGGTCTGTCCCTGGTGACGAGGCCCTGCGTTTACAAGCTAACAAGCTAGCCATGTTGTAACTCCTCGAAGCGCTTTTAAAACACAGACTCGTTTGGCTATTTCTTCCCAGCCTACCTGACGAGCCGCTGACAGGGAGCGGCACAGCGTCCGGTAAACACGCGGAGATCGCGATAACATAGCGTGGCCGGGGAGTGTCTGCCTGGTCCTGACAGCGGTTGAAGCGGCGGTACGGAAGCCCGGCAGAGCTCTAAGAATGGGAGGAACCACTGCGGCTGGACTGGAGGGGTCCACCGTAGCGGGCGGTGGGAGCAGACTGGATATTACTCACACTCCGGTCATAGGTCGCCTCACCTCACTTTAATCCTTTAAATATCGTCATTAAAATTAAATAAATTTAGCTTTTCTTATTATAACACAATGAAAATAATTTATTTAGCAGGACTGTACCATGTCTGCATACTATACTAAAGCAACTTATAATTGATAACACATCATGCAGACCACGGTATTAGAGAAACAAGAAAACAGACACAATGAATGAATACACTCATAAAGAAGTAACAATTTATTCATTACTAGCCTTCAAAGATTCATATGTTTATTAACAATGCGGTAGGTTACGGGGACGGGATAGGCTGACATGTTAGAACACACCTCCTGCTTTCTGGAGCGCTCTCTGCTGTACCACTACAAATAACCGAGTCTCCTCCTCCCGGACCCAGACCTGCACCCTTCCTCTGAGCTGTAAGACAGGTAAGTTTTATATTGCATATCGAGTAAAAAGGATGCCATGTTGATGATACTTTAATATCTGTTTGTATTTTTACTTATTTAGTTTGATTTCAATTAAATAGACACTTTTAAAAATGAGGTAACCTGCAACCTAAAAAGGGATATCATGTATATATGAGAAAGATGTCTCCACTAGCTGTACCAAGTTCTCTTTCCTGCTATTACTTGCATGCATTTTATTATTCATAAGTGGTTTTTTTTACTTTTGTCTTTTTAACCCTACCAGAATGAATCAGAGTGTTTGGAGCAAAGCCATGTATTCCTCCAGCAACATCTGCCTGGATGGCTGTGCTGCAGAGCATCTCTCCTCTTTTCAGCCTGACCTCATGCCATCAAACTCAGATTCGTCAGGCGTTTCATTGACCTTACACAGAGAAGGTGAGAACATGAAAACACTACCAGATAGTGCTTATTATAGCAGTGCAGATGCTGGTTTGATGTATTCCAGTCAACTGGATCTTACTTCATCCAGAGGCAGCACCAGTGGATCTTTATTCATGGGAAGACACCCGTCTCCCGCACCCACTTCTTATGGTCACCATGACTGGAACCTGAACAGAGGCCATCAAGCAAAGCGTGCGAGAGTAGAAAATATAATCAAAGGTATGACCAGCCCTCCTCATATGTACGACACAGAAATGAAAACAAAGGAGCGTAAAGAGACTGACTGCATGCACAATGACGAAAAGAACCAAGAAGCACCTTACCTTCAGAAACGC
Organism: Haplochromis burtoni; assembly: GCF_018398535.1. Taxonomy (NCBI): domain Eukaryota; kingdom Metazoa; phylum Chordata; class Actinopteri; order Cichliformes; family Cichlidae; genus Haplochromis; species Haplochromis burtoni. The sequence continues at coordinate 2,531,672 of NW_024582369.1, forward strand.
ATGGAAAGCACGGCTCAAAGCCAGGTAACAAGAAAGCAGCTGGAGAGCCAGCATCAGCACCCCAGGCAGCTCAGAACAAAGGTTACTCACCTGGATGGAGTGAGTGAAGCCCATGATTCCATCAAAACATCTGGTGATGCGTTTACAGATTTGTACAGTGAGTTTGAGAGCAGTTCGAGTCTAAAATATCAAGGATGGAAGAAGGTTAAATTGATGAACTACTTCCAATCCAAACCAGCCAGAATAAGGCTAATGGCAGATGTTCTAAAGTACGAGTTGTCCAGAGTTGTCAGCAAGAGCGTTGACTCCATTTTCAAAAGTGTGCCGCTTTTACAGACATCGCCATATGAAGTGGAAAACGTAGAGACTGATACGCCTCTTCAGCCATCGGTGAGCAGTGATGATGATAAGTTGAGACTTCCATGTTGTGGGACTCCAGAGGTGCAAACCCCAGATGTTCAAACAGAAGCTCTGTCTCTGGTTGTGCAAAAACACGAACTGGAAAGATCCAGGTTACCAGCTCACCACCGTCCAAAATCTCCAAATTTCCTCATCATTGACTCTGCCCTGCAGGAATCTCAAGCATCAGAGAAGAATCACCGTGCTCTCAAGAGCCTACAGGACAGTTACTCAGAAGAAGGCTGGAAGTCAGTTAAAGTGAGATCAAAGGTCAATTCCAGATCTGTGAGAAGCCCACAGACTCACGCTGTGTCTGCAGATCCGGTGATTTTGGAAAGCACTGGTCTCCCTCATGTGAAGATAGAGTCTGATAGCCTGGTGAAAAGCAACCTGTACATGCTGAATGTATCCTTTCTAATTTCTTGTGTTAACCTGTGGCTTTAAGTAACACTTAGCAGTGACAGAACACCTCCAATATATCTGAATACTGTAGCATCTCACGCAGATGTCTTTAAAGTCTTTACTGTAAGTACTATAAGTCTCATTTAAATACTTTCTATCAAGCACAAACACATCAGTTTAATTTGGGGTATGTTAACAAGGACACTGAGGCATGTGGACTTGATGAGCCAGGGATTGAACCACTGGCCTTCCAATCGGTAGGTGACCCTATTTTTAATACCTCTTTTAGACACTTTATGACTGGTTTTGTCCTAAAAGGCACTTACAAATAAACTTTATTTACTTAGTAAATGATCTGCTGGACCTCCTGATTCCCAGCCACCCCTTTTAAAGAAAAAGACAATAAACCTACCCATTGTGGAATCAACATTTTCATCGTATATTGGCTATAAATGAATCAGTTTTGGAGAGAAAATATCTTGTTTTTGCGTTTCGTCCTTAACGCTGGTGAATTTTAGGAGGGTCTGACCACAAACCATCTGAAGAAAGCAAAGCTTATGTTTTTCTACACTCGCTACCCGAGTTCACTTGTGCTGAAGATGTGTTTCCATGATGTACAGGTGAGAGATGGCTTGCAAGTTGGATTCTTGCACATGTCGTGTTATCGTCCTTCTCACAGAATAGAAAACACGTTACATGTGCTGAATTTACAGATTTATACAATTTCTTTCATTTTGCATTTGAGCAACAGCGATGCTACTTTCCATTTTGGGAGAAAAGTCTCAACCTGAAAACATACAAAGAGTCCTCTGTAACCTCTGGATTTATTATTGCATCGTTTTCAGCATCATAATCCACAAACCAAAGACATCATCATATAATTCACAGTGTGTTAAAAAAAACCCCCAGAAGACAGTTAAATAGCTTCATGGGTGATTTTATTTGCTTCACATATTGTAGTGTGCACTGTAAAACATACAAATCAGAAAACAACAACGTTCATTGTCACATTTGACAAGCTCACTTACCTTTCTTTCCTCCTCAGTTCACGCGCTCCATCACCTCTCAGCTCATCAAGTGGTTCAGTAACTTCAGGGAGTTTTACTACATCCAGATGGAGAAGTTTGCTCGACACGCTCTCATCGAAGGAGTGGCAGACGTAAGGGGTCTGACTGTGGGGAGAGAATCAGAACTTTTCAGGGCTCTCAACAGGCACTACAACAAAGCCAGCGACTTCCAGGTGAGGAACAACTGAGGACTTGTTTTACTCTAACACACTGATTGCTTCCTAAAAGCGAGTCGTGAGGTGTCACTCAGGTATTTCTTAATTTATAGCCTCATTTTTGACCATGCATCATCTTTATTTTAGAAACACTGTACTGTGTCCACTGTATCTGCAGCTCCTCTTTTTTATGTCGCCGTATCGGTTTCAGAAAAAGTAATAAAGGAATAGAGCTTACCAAGATTCATTACATTATTATGACTAATATTGTGTAGATGTTACGTAATTCTCATTCTTTCTTTTTTAACCCCTTAAAGCCTGGTGTTTCATATTTAATACATGAGATTTTTTTATTTGCTAAAAATACAAAATAAAAAGCTTTTCTAAGTATTAAATTGGAAAACAAATAAATAAAAATATTAAAAGCAAATACAAAACAAATTAAAACTCAAAAATATATGCAAATTAATATTTAAATTCAGTTTATAAATAAATAAATAATAGATTCGTTAAATACCCCAGAATTTTGTAAAAAAAAAAAAAAAAATTCTGGCAATTATTTAATCGTTCAGGCTTTGAAGGGTTGAGTAAAATGTTTATTTAACCTTTCCAAAATGTGAACTTTACCTGAAAATGGTACAAATTGTGTGAAACTGCAGCAAATACGCAATAATTAGAAACAACCAAACAAAAAAAACCCCAAGAAGCATGTTTCAAAGTAAGAATTTTCTCTACAGTCTGATTTAACCCCCATGTGGAGAGGTCTTTTTCACATATGTATAGTACAAATATAGTGTTTTTTCCTTTATTGAACAGTTGACTGCAGTGAAACAGGATAAGAGAGTAAGATGTTAAGCGTTATGTTTCACCCAGTTAATGTTAAGTTTGCAAAACTGTAAACAACCTAATAATTTGTAACTACTGATGAAGAGAAAGCAGAAATTGACCTATTCTGATCTTATGGTTTCTCTCAGACGGTCACGATGATTATTTTTCTAATTCATAATGTGCCCATGTTGAGCTGTTAATGCACAGAGATCATAAAAGGTCAAATGACACAAATTATTTCATAGAGTTCATATAAAGAAAGGTTTAATATGTTATATTGATGTGAGTGTTGCACTTCGATGAAGCAGCTGTGACAAGCTTTACTGAAGAAAGAATAAGTCAGGGCACTTAGTAATATGTTAAATAAAGATTTGCTTTGAAAATGCACATTTATTAATACAGAGTAAATGTCAGCACTGTGAACAGAGCTGATCAGTACAATGGACTAAAACGTCCTGATGATGACTGTTTGTACTGAGAAGCTTAAATCACTGGTAATTAAATAGCAGATTGTAGTCATTTATATGTGCTCAGTATGACTTAAACCATTAAAAACAGTGATGAGTTTTAATGAAGCAACATGATTTCCCACTTCTGCAAATAAAAACAACCATTATTTTTCTTTATTGTCCAACTTTTAAATCAAAACACATTTCCGTGTAGATCTTAAAGGCTGAGACAATTTCAGCATGATTTGATAGAAATCAGAATCAGCCTAATAAAATCTACACCTTCATGTGATTACCAGAGTTGTTAGGCTTAGTGGAATTGTTGAAAATGTTTAGTTATTGTTTGTTTCAATGTTACCAAACAAACATATACTAAAATACAAATACTAAAAACTAAGAACTTTCATCTATATTTTTTATTCATTAGTTTTCCAGGAACTGAAATTGTTTTAAGCTTTAACACGAGTATTCCTCTAATTTCCAAATGAGTAACAGAGAAATTAAACCTATAAATTGTGCTTTGAGTGGGAGAAGACAAAGACAGCACGGCAAGCATAAGAGGAGCTACAAGTATGTCAAACAGATTGGTTAAGAAAAGGAAAAAAATGATTCGTCATTAGACATACTTGTGCTAGCTGTGCAACTGGACTGAGTAAACCTGTAAAACTAATAACTGCCATTCGAATAGGGAGTTTTTTTTATGCACAATGAAATTTTGTATAATAATTTAGCACAGTCCATATATGGTTAACACTAATTACACAGCAAGTATTGCAATTCCATCTCACATATTAGTGTCAGCTGTTAGTGACATAAAGTACATCAGCTAGAAAAAGAAAAACTGATGTTATACATACATCCTAAACCTGTTCATTAAATCCACCAATAGAACTTATTGAGTGTTGTTGCTAATAAATACATTTCTTTAAACTCTGGACATGTTCAAATACTCTTGGCGTCACAAATATATTCTCACGAGTTTGTGCAAAATAAGATTTTAATCTTTGTGTATATGTTTTAAATGTTAAAAAATACCCATACCAAACCCCACCGTTATTATAATCACTTATATTCTCGCTGTACTCATTTGAAATTTCACCAGATTTAACAATTGCATATCTTTAAATAACATAACATTGCTTATCAGGTCCATTTTGGAAAATTTGTGTATGCACTTTTATTTTGTTACATGACAGTAGTTTAAAACACTTAAAGGGTCACATTGCAAAATAAGAAAAGCTGATTACAGCACAGGTAGTTGTATACTCATTGGTTCAGTTTCCCAAACATGGATTAATCCTGATCCCAGACCATAAACCTTAGTTTGGGACAAGGCTGAATCAGTGTCAGGGAAACTTGCTAAAATAATATTTGTTCTTGATCATTTCACTTCCTTTAATTTTGTTCTCAGTCTCTGTGCTAAGACCTGATTTGTTACTTACCTGAATTTTCTCGGTTAGAGTCACATCTAAAATATAGTGCCATATACAATTCACACTATCTGTCGACGACAGACTGAACAGAATGGCAGCAAAGGACTGATATTCCCTCTCTCCCCCATTAAAGAAATTCTTGTGTGGATTCACAGGTGCCCGACAGATTCCTGGAAGTTGCTGAGATTACACTGAGAGAGTTTTACGTTGCCATTTCAATGGGCAAAGATCGTGATCCATCCTGGAAGAAGGCAATCTACAAGGTGATCTGTAAACTGGACACTGATGTACCAGCTGAATTCAAAAGTCATCACTCTGTATAAGAACCAGGAGACGACATGATCATGTGCCACAGTGACCGGTCACAATGTGGACTTACTCATTTCTTCATGGGGGAAAAAAAATACTTTTTTAAAATTATTATTATTAAATTAAAAACAAAGATTGGCCATCTGAAAAGTAATGTAGATTCTGCCATACTGATGGCAGTGGGGTGTATATATATATCTACTTTCAATCGTTTTTGTTTCATCATTGGCTGGATAGATGCATGTATTTTGCTATATTATATAGCAACAATACATATTTTACATGATTAAAAATATTATATTGTTGACACGACGAGTCACAGATCACAATTTGTTTTCTGTAAAAAGCACAAAATAAATTCCAAACCAGGAATTTACAAAATCTTTAATATTGATGGAACAGAACTTATTACTGTACATACAAACTAAATGACAAAAATATATAGAACACAAACCATTTCAATTCTACAATTACAATGTCAGTGAACCAGTTAAAGTATTAATAAAGGATTACCGTAATACAAAAAGGAATAGTTTCTTGCTTTCTTCCATACTTACCACCTGGATCCATCCATTCATTTACCACATGGCACACTTCAACCAATGGTCCAAAGCCAATTTAATCCTTCATCAGAAGTGATTTGTCTGTTTGTAACCGTCGATCCTTGTTGTGTCCTTCAGTTACTCCAGTAACAATGTCGGTAATCCAGATTAAATTTATTGTAAAAAAATAAAAAATAAAATCCTGATTTCAACAGCAAACAGGGGCCAAAAAAAACAAAATAGTTTGGGAAACTATACATTTCACACTAAGAAGCCATTTTACTAGGTACAACTGTTCAACTGCTTATTATTGCAAAATATCTAATCAGCTAATTGCCATGTAGAAATGGTCAAACCTGCTGAAGTCAAAAATGTGAGTGAGAAAAAGTGGGATTTTAAATGTGGCATGTTTGTTGATGCCAATTGGGCTGGTCTGAGTACTACAGAAACTGCTGATCTACTGGGGTTTTTAACACATAACCATCACTAGGGTTTATGACGTAACCCCAAATAACCATGTGTCAAAACCAAGGAATGCAGAAAAACATCTCTGAGCACACAACACATTGAACCTTGAAGCAGAATGGCTACAGCAGCAGAAGACCACATCGGGTGGCACTTCTTAAAGTCAATAAAAGGAAACTGATGCTACATAGGCTCACCTAAATTGGAAAGGAGAAGACCAATGAGTCCAATAAGCCTTGATTTCTGGTGCGACATTGGGATGGTAGAGTCAGAAGTTGGAGCTTGACAATTTGTTTTCCATGACAACAGAGTACCGTCTGATGTGCGTACGATCATTATACAAATTCGGTTGAACGCCATTTGTATGCAACACGGAATGCCACAACAAAGGTGGACATCAAGACAATGGTACACCTGCAGTCAGTCTGTGGCTTTTCGTTAGACTCTGAGTGTCGTTTCTGTGTAGCCATTTCCATTGTTGCTGGATTTCAAAAATGGTGGGTTTGATTTTCGTGAAGGAGTTTCTCTCATGACTTATCAAGTGACGTCCCTGTCTAGCCAATCAGTGGCATGCAGCGTGTTGATGTCACATTTTCAGATCGCTTGGAACCCCAGTTGAGTAGGTACTAAAAAAGTACCTGATACCAGGTACTATGACCTAATGGCAAACCCTAAGAAAAAAAATAAAAATGTTGAGTTGTTCTGAGTAGGTACTTATGGAAAAGGGCTATTAGAACTAAATGAGCACTATTCATATGCCAGACATACCTGAGTACTGTTACTGACCTTGTCCTTCCCTTTATGACCAAAGTGTACCCATTGTGTGTTGGTGGCTAATGCACCATGTAAACAGCTCAAAGCATCTCACACTGGTTATGGAACATGACACGTTTACTATACTAAAATGACCTCCACATTCACCAGATCTCAATCAAATAGAGCACCTTCAGAATGGGAGTGGTAGAACGGGAGACTCCACTATGGATGTGCAGCTGAAAAAATGTGCACGAACTGAAGGCAAATTGAAGCCCAACCAAGTACTAGTAACAGGGATGAGGTGGCCAGTGAGGGTATAGTAATCAAAATGTGGTACAGGCAACATCTTATTTTGACTTTGAGTGCAAAAAAATAATATTAGAATTGTTTGTTTTGTTTTTCTAATAATTAAAAAAGAAAAAAGAAAAAACCCCAACAAAAAACAGTAACAGAAATTTTTTAAAAACGGGACATCTAAGAACCCCAAACCCAGAGTGGACTGATTTTTCCCTTACAAAATGTTCTTCCATATTTTGACAATTTGGGTTTGTTTGGTTTTTTTGTTTGTTTCAGGGTTAGGGATGCACTGTAAACCATTTCAACAGATGCTGCCAACAGTCCAATTTCAAACTGGTCATCATCTATTTCTAAAGATGTTGTAAAGACACTGGGTAAAGCTTTTGTGTGAGAAAATGCCATGTGAAAATCAAAGTAGGTCAACTGATCTACATGGTAATTTCTAACAAAATACAATTTTATACAAAATATGTAGATCATAAAACCCACCTGATAAATTCAGTAAGACTCAGAAAGTTTAGATTGTGTTTTTTATTGTCTCTTTTAAAACTATGGATGGACCAAGAAACATTGCTACAGGTATACAGTACATGAATTAGGAAGAGTATAAAACAGCAAAAAAACCCAAACATAAGAATAATGATAGGATGCAAGACTAGACGTATCAGAGAATTATAAACTACATATTGATTTGATTTATATCCAGAGAAATAAAAGCCTCTAATATATGTAATAATGAATGTAATAAGAAACAGATAACAGCTGGTGAAATCACCCTGATCAAAATTTCATCGCCAGTAAGCTTCAGCAGTTTTCACATTCTGGGCACCTGCAGAAAGAAAAGCATGATATTGGTAATTTCACGGTTAAATTTCACTCAAGTTTATTTGTTTTATGTGACAATAAGGACTGCATTAAAACAATGAAATTTCATGTATTTTATGGCATTCTGTTAACTACTGTTAAATACAGAAGATAATAGTGTTACCTGCATTCTCATAAGTCATTCTTAATCTGTATGCTCCCGATCAAACTCAATAAGATTACTTTGGAAATGGTAAGTCGAATCTTTTTCGGGAAAATGGCTGGCTGATTGACCAAATGTTTCTCTCAGTATATTTTCCAATATTACTGATACAAAAGACGTTCCCTCAAACTTCTCATTTGAGTCATTAAACATTCTGATTAAAATATTTTAAATTGTAGAATATTATGACTTAATAGCCACAAACATCATCTACAATTTTTCTAACAACCTGAACAATATGAATAGGAAAAATACGAACCTTTCACTGAAACCAAAAAAAGTGTAAGATTATCTTCTTAGAAATACTTGGTACGGTTGAGAGCTCTTTGTGCCAGCTGGCCACTCTCGTCTGTTATTTTCTCCCAGTCCGTTTGACCCACCACGAAACCGATAGCACGCTTTCGATCTGCATCCTTTTGCTCTTCAAGATCAGCCCATCGAACCTTTGGAAAAAAAACAAAACAAACAAAAAAACCAGGGAGAAACCCAGGATATCATGTTATGAACAAGAAATGGGTAAATGATTTCAGATAATTCAGTAACATCTTTGAACATTCAGTATCATAGAAACTACTAGGGACACACCAACTGTGAAATAAATGCTAAAAATAATTCAGTTTTCTGTTATATTTCTTTTTTAATTATGCATGTTTAAACATGTAGCCAGCTCACACCTGACATAAATATACATATCAGCCTCTGATATTGATAAAGGTCATATTTGCTGATTTGCTAGCTGTTGTATCAATGCATTCTTAGAAATGGTAAGAAAAAAACAACCTTGAACTTTTGGTTTTTCCTCACTAACAAACAAATGCACTCATAGATGGTCAGGTCAAATTTTACCCTCTTCTTTCCAGGTTCGGACATGCGTGTGGCATAGTCATCTGGCAGCTGTAGGTAGTCTTCGAGGCCTGCCATATGTTCGCCTTCACGCTTCCTCTTCCCGCCACTCCCCAGACCATCCAACTTGTCTGTTTAAATTGAAGATTACCGTTCAGTTTACCTCTACTCCCCCATAAAAACAACATAAAACCTCAACAAGGTATCACTCATTTATCAAAAAATAAAATAAAATTATGAGACAACTAGTAACATCTGTTTTATCATTGCTCCATAAAACGATGATCCAGGACCTGATCTTTTTTATACAAAGAATTAGTCTATAATGTGTCTTTTTAACTTAAAGAGAAATGAGGTCTTTATTTAAAATTTAACCTTTTTTTTTTAAATTTACAGTCACAATAGAAACAACTTAAGGCGCTTTCCTGGTATTCTTACAGAAACAGCAGCCCATGTCTCATTCAGTAACTGACTGTTTCCTGTTGACATGCTAACAACATAAATAGCGGTTTGTACTAGATCTGATCAGCCTGGAGGTACTGTGCTGTTATTGATTATAACACCATAAGCCTCATCTAACAAAACACCTGCTCAACTAAATGAAGAACAGCTGTACAAGTCCTATCAAATAATTTTTCTCTCTCTATAAGCATAATTCATAAACTGGTTTATGGTTTACAGTGTACTCTAATGTACTAACAGGCGCAAAAGATCCCCAGTTCAATGCTGGGAGGAGACTCAAATCCCTTTGGGAGATTAAACAAATTAAACATTAGGTAGCTACTCACTGTGGTGACCCCTCATCAATAAAGGAGCAGCCAAAAGAAGCTTTGACTCAAACTTTTTCTGAATAAATCCCTTCAGAGCACCAAAATTGTACGCTCCTAAAGAATTATATGTAGATATAAAGCTAAAACACCCGTTTAAACCCCCCCCCAAAAGATTTTTTAAATATTTTTTTTATTTGCTGTATCCCCTATATGCAGTTTTAATAATGATGAGGTTTGGCTGTTGGTTGGTCTTTAGTGGGATATAGAAACCAGTTGAAACTATTATTGCTTTTCATCAGCAACAAAGCATTAGACCAGTAACTTGACCAAGTCCACCAGTGACTCAATCAAAATGCAAAAGAATCGCATCAATCAAACAAAGTTCACAATAGGAACAGAAAAAAAGAACACAAAACATACACACACGACTTCACAGATCTCGCTACATGACACTTAAAACACATTTTAATGATGCAGAAGGCTCTATATGACAAAGGCAAGACTGGATCATCATTAAAAAATAAATACCTACCAAGTTTTGCCTCTGATGTGTCCATCTCCCATTTGCTTTTTGGAATGTAGCCCTATATTACATAAAGAAACACTGCAATGGTTAAACATCAGGGTGATACAGGGGGAAAAGGGAAGGGTGGAGAAAGTGGGGAAAGGGGTTGGCTGAAAAGACAGGAAACTGGTTTATCAGAGGTTATAAGACACAAAAACAAGCACAACTGTAGGGTGAAACTTGGTACAATACTTGGTAAAGACATACATTAACTACTAACAATGGCATGCAGAGAGTTTAATTTAATTTGATTGCAAGGTGAGACGTGTTCACACTGAGTCTTTTGTTTTCTGTTACCGGCTTAAAAAATGGACAACTGTGCTCTGCTTTGGTGAACACAAACTTCATTTAACAACAGTCAGAGCGCTACTGAATCTAGAGAGAGAAGTTTGCTAATGATCATGTGATTGGAACACATTTCACATGTAATTTTTTCAAATCAATTCAATTCCACACACACTGATAAACCTATAACTAAATTTACAAAGAACAAAGGTTCTTGATTCTTAGATTGCAGTAGTACTACTTGTGAAAAGGCTTTAGTGTGTAGAGATCTTTCGTTACCAAACATGAAATCATCATGAATGAGGTTCCCTGCTGTAACATCACTGTGTAGTTAGCTGGCCTTTAAAGCAAAATAAACAAATTAAAAAAAAACAAAAACATTAAAATAAAAAGGATATTTGGTTAGCAACAGCAAATTGCTCGAACTCCACTATTTAATTATTAATTTCAGGATTGTTTGTTAATCTCTGAAGGAGTCATTTCTGTTAGACTGAACAATAGCGCTTATAATGTTAGTATATCACCTAAAAGAGACTGAGAGAGCATCTTTTTACTGCTTAACTTTATAGATGACAAGCGGTAAATTATTTAATATAAGGCATCGGGAACTTGTTCAGATCATCTTCTCTAGCATGAGATTGTGAACTATGTTTGCCATTTCACTAAAAAAATGTAATGTCTGAATTTTGAGGGTCCTGAGATCATGAGGCGCATATTTAATGCATGCTTTGTCATTTTAACTGATTGCATTGCTTTTATTACTATATCAACCGTTTTGAAGGTCCTTTACTTTTAAGCAATTTATTATCCTTTATTTATCCAGGTGAAAGTCTCATTGAGATTTAAATTCCATTTCAAGAGAGAACTGGCCATCATGGCAGCAAAAGTTACAACAAATACAACAATAAAAACATGCGTTTTTAACCTTGACCAACCATACGTATTATAAAAAGATAAAGCATCAGAATTAGTTCACATGTTGTGAATACTGCGTTTAATGATTGTACAAGGTGTTTTTTAAGTGGTTTTTCTATTTTCAAAAACATAAAATGTCAAATCCATTATATAAGTGTGGAAATCACCCTGCAAATGAGTATGATAAAATCTGACCGTTTAATTCCACATGGCATATGCATGACAACATTGGCATGTAGGAATTTAACATGTGTTATTTATTGAAGACACTTGGTTGCTGGCTTGTTTGGATTTCTTTATCAGAATTCACCTCTGCAAAACTTCAACAACATCAACAAATGTGTTAAAACTTATGTGTGTAACTATTTAACTGCAAAGTTACAGGGACAAAATAACACCAGCACTCTGGTGCAGTTTTTTTTCTCCCACAGAAAATACTGCTTGAAAACATCAGGCTTTTCTTTTATGACTTTTCTACGTCAACAGGGAAACATTTGCATAACGCCAACAAACTGAACTCAATTCTGCTCAATATCAATTTCATCTCTTTGTAATGTTATTGGTGATGCCTTCTGCAACAGTTCCATGGGCTCCGTAGGATACTTTTAATGATTTTACCAAACATACAGATTTTGTTTTCTGTGAAAATTAATCAAAAACACCAAAAACATGTTATATGCGATTGATTACCAACATCCTCAAGTATATTCACCTACGAGATCAAGTTTTCGATCACTGCAGACTTGTACAAATCCTTATCTTTTATTTATTTTGCTGCATTACCCTGTGAAAGGCCCAAGTGCTGTGGGTTTTTTGGAAAAGTTAAAATGCAACTGGCACACTGATGGCTTTAGGATTAGTATCATTTTAGAGGAACCTCTTTTTAATTGAAGATTTTTTTTAACATATGCCCATCATCTCAAAGATCACCAAAAAAAAAAAAAAAAAAGAAAAACGTGACAAAATATACATATTCCTTTTGTTTTAAATGTGAACGTATTCCGTGTTCGACGATTAAATTAGATAAAATATTTTTTTAAAAGAAAAGAAAATAGCTCAGGTATTTGTCTTCATTTGATATGATGGCATTTGAACATGTCAGCTTTCTGCAGGGTTTTAAGATAATTTGGCCTTTGCCCAAAAGACAATCATCAGTTTTACAAAGTGATTTTTTCCCCTTTACATTTCTGGTTAAAGTTGACGTTTAACAAATAGTAAATAAGAGGGAAATACACAAACCCCTGTCGCTCAACCTAACATAGGCACATTGCATTAACCATTTTAGGGTCAATTTGAGCTTATATGCAGTTATCCCAAAAAGCCTATTTGTGAAATACAAAAGACCCTGGGGCTCGATGTCTTAAGGCAGGGGTCGGCAACCCGCGGCTCTTTAGTCTTTATTTTGTGGCTCCGGGTGGTTTGGGAAATTAAATTAGAAGTATTTAGCTCAAGTGTATTTTATTTGTGTTTAGTTCTTTTTTTAAACTTGTAGTTCTAAATTGGAAGATTGTGATTTTGAAATATAAAAATAAAATTCTCTCTTATTATTTTCTTCATTGCTCAAAATAAGCGTCACACTCGCGGAAGCCGGACCCCGGGTAGCTGGATCTTCAGATCCATATTATGGTCGGCAGCTGTTCTCCTCCGTGAACTATGTTAAAAACAAACACCGCTCACGCCTCACAGATGACAGCTCACAGTCCTGCGTAAAGATGAAAGCCCCGATTTGCAGTCGCTGTGCGCAGAGGTTCGGGACCAGAAGTCCCATTGTAAACATATCGCGGCAGACCCGACGATGTTTACATGAACATGCTTTTCAGCATCTCTTTATTGACCACTTTTCACCACGGTTGCTGTACGCATACAGCCGGCTGTAGCTTTTCAGCTCACAGCCCGACAACACAACAGCAGAGAGAGCACAGACTTTAAGGCGGCGAGGCGTGATTGCGGGTGCAGCTCAGGTGCGTCCGACTCCCATGCAGCGGCACTGCAGACCACGCCCCGCCACACACATTAACCAGGTAAAATACATATTTAGGCAGAATTTTGCAAATATCTATTTTTTTTTTTTTAGCAGCATAGTGCTTTTTTCCCCCAATTATTTTTTAAAAGTCAGGTCAAGGCTCCAAAAGCCCAAAGGAGATATAAAGGTGGTGGCTCACAACAGTTTTTGTTTGCTACATGGATCATTTTAGTTCAGCTGGGTGTCTCTCCTTTTGTTATATTTCTTTTAAGAGTTCAAAATGTGTTAATTACATAAATAAAATTAAATTTTCTCTGTAGCACTTCATGGATTTCACAAGCAACACACCTTAGTTGCTGTGTGGATACTTTTAAAAAGCAGTTAAAACTTTTCTTTTCAAACAAGCCTTTTGTTGATCTACCTATTTTATATTCTTTACATTATTTACATTTGATCTTTTACATTGTGTATAATGTCTATTGATTGTATTATTTATTTTAATATTTGTGTACAGTGCTTTGTGACTGCCTGTCTGTGAAAAGCGCTTAATAAATAAACTTTACTTACTTACTTTAGTTGTTCACACAAAGCATAAAGGTAAAAAAAACAATTTATATAGTGTTATCTTCATTTTAGATTTCAAAAAGTATTTGCGGCTCCCAGTGTTTTCTTTTGCGTGGAAACCGGGTCCAAGTGGCTCTTTGGGTGTTAAAGGTTGCAGACCCCTGTCTTAAGGGATGTCAATGTTTTCTTATTGTTTTTGTTTTTTTTTGTTTTTAAGGCACACTTGTTCACATCTGTTTTTCACAGTACCTCCACAAGAGACCAATCCAACAAGAGACAGCTTGGAAATCCAAACGTAATTCCAAACTGGACTTGAGGTTGCCCTCAATTCTAGGAATAAACTGACAACAGACGGATGAACAGGAGAAAAAATGAGCACTCAAGTTAACTGTAGCAGCTACAGTTAATTTGATGATGGCCCAAGTATCTCCAGTGACTGGAGATACACATGATAAAAAAAAGTGTCATCAGTGAATCACAAGTAAAAAGCACTTTTGGAGTACAAGAATGAGATTAAGAACATCCATCCCTTCTCTTATGCTTATCCTTTTTTCACCAACTATAGCTTTAAATACACATTAGCCTAATATTAGTTGTTGTGTGATGATCTGATGTCTTGGTTTTACTTATATAATTGACAGTGGCAGATATTCTTCTGTAAATGATGTCTTTCATAATAACAATGCTTTGCGGCTGTTGTATAATGGTTGTGTACTTTGGGTATGCTTGATATCAGAACACTGTTGGCTTTGCCAAAGTGTGAGTCATTGCAGGTAAGGTGTGGGCTTTGTGTGGAAGCTTATCAAATATTGTGTACATCTGGCTTTCCTATGAGCCAGTACCCAGCCTCTGTAATGTGTGTAGAGTACATTTTATCTATGTTTTGTTAGATGACTATCCTTTCATAGCAAATTGTATTTGTATGATTGAAACTGGATTTTTATGGCTTATTTTAAGGAAAACTACATTTCAAATACCATTTATACAAAGAAGTTTTTTGGTGCTCAGGGTGGTAGCCACGCTTCACACACATAAATCCTAAAAGCTCCCCCAACTTGGACTAAATTCTATCAAGAGGACCACTGTCACCTGCATCTCAAGATGCTTGAAAAAAAGAACAAGAGGGGGAAAAAACTACAGTAAAACACTTGCATATGGCATCTGTAATCTCACCTCAAAGCCAGGATCCTGTTATATTAATACATAAAATTAAGAGATAATTTTTCCCCTCATCCACTCTGCTGTAGAATTCTTACTATCTATTACTGTTTGAATTGTCTTGAAATCACAAGTTACAACACCATACAAAAACACAGTTTGTCACAGGTTGAATTAATGAGTCTGTTAAACTGTTGATTGGGCTACAATCCAAAACTGAAGTTTTTCCAAGCATTTATCAACAAAAATGTAAAGAACTTAATTTTACAGTGACAGCTCTGATAATAAAACAAACATGGCGGCCCTTCAAAGTGACCCAATTTGATTCAATGTCAGAGCAGTTTGAGACCTGCAGTTTACATGGACTGTTAATCTTAGTTTGACAAGACAGCAAAAAAAGATAACACAGGTTTTGTGTGGGACTGCAGGACTGAAGTGGTCAAAACAGCCTTACACATTAGTGTTTTTTTCTGTTTGTCCTATGACAGACTGCACATTTCTGCACAATCCATATTTTTATCTTTTAATCTCATAAATAATAGATGATACTCAGATAAATCAATGACCTGGTGGTTTAAGTATCAAACAATATTTAAATAAATAAGAACAAAAATAACTTTGAATATAAATAATATTTCGTAAAATGACATAGTCCTATATAACATTGGATTTTTTAACTTGCTGCATACATGCTAGCATTACAACAACCGCAATAGTGTCCGTTTAATATTTTAGAATTTAAGGGATATTTAGAATTTCTTTTTTTCTTTATTCATGAAGTTATTTACATAAATTAAAATCATCTCAGTATCAATAAAATTAAGCCATATGCAAAAAAAAAAATCTGTCAAATTTATAATTATGACATATGCACACAAAGGAGAAAACACCTGCATAAAAATGGTCTGCACTGGAAATTTTTCAATATGTAATCACAATACATATGAACTAATATTAACAATTCAGCAGGATAAATCTCTCATAATTCATTTCATAAAACTACTAAAAGCCATAAAAAGTACAAACAGGGTAAATAATAAAACAAAAACCACTAAGTAAAAGATTTGAAAAAGTAGTTTGGAATGAAATTATCCCCCAAAGCCTGAAAACTGCTCTAACACCACACATGTTAACTGTCTCAGTTAACAACATGGGACAGGAGCTCATCTTTATATTATAATGGAAGAAATAAAAAAAATAATTATGAAGATATTTTTATGTAATTATTAATATTGACTGTTTTTAGTGTTGTTGAATGAGCCATTTCCTACTCCAAGCAGGATAGGTTTAGTTGGGAACTTTATCATGCCATTTAAAATATATTTAACTAAAGTCAGTCTTTTTACCTAAGACTGCCTGTGCTACTTCAGAAAAACCAGCATGAGAGAATACACTTGCAGTCCGGACCCAAATCCAGACCTATTACTAAGCTGATGGACTGTTTCTATTTTACTCTGTGTAGCTTTTCTTGTATTTAAGTTAAGACTATTTTAAGATGCACATCCTTTTCCTTTGTCTTTATAGCAGTCAGTTTATGCGCACAGAAAAACAGACGCGTGCTTTCTAATTCATCCTACTTAGTCAAGCAAACTGTGTGTGTGTGAAAACAGAAAACTAAGCAAGGAGACGAGATGCATAAGTCTGAAGAAGTAAGTCAGAGTACTAGACTGAGAAAAGAGGGGTTGAAGCTGAGAAGCGAAATGTAGTCAAATGTAGGAAAAATGAAGAAAACAGGAAAAGCAACGATAATTTTTTCAAAAGCTCTATTTTTTACATTTATGACTGTAAACCTTATTTTACTTGAAATGAGAAAAGAACATTTTACTATTATTATTATTACCATTTTATTACTAAGACTCCCTCCAGTTCATTGTGAAAATTAATATGATGTTTAATATAATAAACATATATAAACATTGTTGATTTGTACTTTATGTTATATTTAAAGAGATTTTCTCAAGTGGACCTCCTTAAACTTTAATTAAATACCTCTGCACTATATGGACAAAAGAATTAGACCAAAACTTACTGAATAATACTATGGCTTGTTTTTCTTTCTCTCTCAGTGAGGGAAAACTTAATGCTGTTTCTTACCAAGCTATTTTGGACTAGAGATGGACTGATCCGATATTACGTATCGGTATCGGTCCGATACTGACCTAAATTACTGGATCGGATATCGGAGAAAAATAAAAAATGTAATCCGATCCATTAAATATCACGAAAGCACCTCACAAAACTTGCAACACGCCGTAACTCACCTCAGAACGTTAGCACGTCGGAGCAGTATGCATCACGTGATAGAGCGGCTGTGGCATGCGGGACCTGTCGGTGGTCTGGATAGCATTTGGAGCTTCGCTAGCAACCCGGCATTTCATCTCCGACAAAGTTATCCCCGAGAGAAGTAAAGCAAGTGTGTAAGTCCATCTCTGAATGTTTGTAAAGCATTCCTGCGTTAAGCTTAACAAGCGATATATGGAGCGACTGCCTCTTCTTGCTGCTACTTCAATCATGAAACTGCTTAACGATCAGCTGATCGGCTTTTCTGTCGCGAGTCCGTGTCTCTTAGTTTGCTTTTGGCCCACTTTGCACCAGAAAGAGGAAACCAGCGGCTGAACAACAGCAGCACGTTTAACCTTGATAAGCTGTTGTTAGAATTTATTTAATATTAATTTCTACTCGAGGATCTTTTTCTATGCAGCTGACGGCTGGTAACTGTGCAGGGGCGGATCTAGCAAAGTTTAGCCAGGGGGGCCGATAGGGCATTAACAGGGAAAATGGGCACAAAGACATACTTTTCTTTCTTATTCTCATTTAAAATGTCGAGCTTTTAATAAATAATTATCTGACACCCAAAGTTTTAATTTGATGTAAAATGAATAGAAGTCAATTACTGTATATAGTAACTATTAAGTCTAATATACCCTAGTAAGCTATAGTACTTTTTCCTTTGGGAAGGTACCATCTGTGCAGTCTGCAATTTGTTGAAGAAAGATGTTGAATCTATTTAATATTTCTTGAAAAATAATTGATTTCTGTGCATTTTTTTTCACACTGCATCAAATTAAGTTGATTACGTCGATTAAGCATCATGAGGTGGAGCGTGAGGGGTGGTTCCCTATTTTTTATTTATTTATTTTTGTTGTTGCTGGGAGTTGGAACCCTATTAGTTAGGTTGCTTAATATTTACGCTAAGTACTCTTTAAAATACCAGAATAGGGAGGATGGTGTAGGTTAAGTTTATTAGATTGATCAGTATTGCTGAACTATGAAATTTTTTTTTGTATACAGGTATAACAGAATAGCTTTAGTGTAGTTGTTGTTTTAAACTTGAGTATGAACTTATACAAAATGCAGCAAGATATTTAAAAAACAGTTTTGTTGATTAAAAACACTATATCGGATTCATATCGGTATCGGCAGATATCCAAATTTATGATATCGGTATCGGTATCGGACATAAAAAAGTGGTATCGTGCCATCTCTATTTTGGACAATTCTGTCCTTCCATCTTTGTGGGAATAGTTAGGAGGAATGCCCTTTTCTGTTTCACCATGAGCATGCCCAGGAATGCTCTCGTGAAACATCAGTGCTCAACCTCACAAATGCTCTTCCAGAAGAGTGGACGCTGTTACAGATCCAAAGGGAAGACAAATTTTGCATGGAATGCCATAAAATCAGCAGCAGGTCTAATATATATAGGTGGCCCAATATTTTTGTCAATATAGATTAGATTAGATAAAACTTGATTAATCCCTCGGGTGGGTTCCTCGAGGAAATTCAGTTATTTATTTATTTAAGATTAAATAAAACTTTATTAACCATCAAATATAGTGTATGTTTTAAGAACGTGTTGCTCCCGGGATGTTTTGCGAATATTAGAAAAAAACAGAAACAAAACATAATAGTTTTAATTTAATAAATTGAGAGTTTAACTTGAAACTGGTTTACTGAATTTTTATTCATGAGTTCATAAACCTTTTCCCAGCAGTCCAATGTGGGAACAAGCCACTGAATTTGATACTGTATGAAACACGTTTGGAAACTTTTAGACGTTGGTATTTTATGTGGTACAGCTTTAAAGGCTTCATCAAACAGTGAAGAGAAAGTTTCATTTTACCATTCTAGATAGAAAGAAAAAAAAAAAGAAAAAAAGTCCATCACTCAAATTTGTCCAGGTTAGAAAATCTTTACAGCTGTGTTACCTCCTTTTAAAATATAACTCAACTGCACTGCATTTCAACAGGCACTTTTGACCTCGGGTGGAAAATTTGGCAGAAAAATTTATGTCAATTCTTTCTTGAAAAACTTTCAACTTTGTAGTAACAGCATACAAAATAAAAGCGGGTGGTAAAGAGTAAAAACATTTTGCACAATGAGAAATTTTTATAGGGTTGTGTTACGTGTGATTTGTCTAGATAAAAGTGTGCCTTAAAAATAAAAGGAAACCAAAACTGAGCAACTGGTTTTGGTTTCACCAGAATCATGACACTAAAGTGAGACAGTTTCTCATGAGGTAGCAACCATTTAAAGCCATTTTATAATCCCTGACATTGAGGTGAGAATGAAAATTATTTTGAACTAAGTCAGTCATGGACACCTGAGCAAATGCTAGAAAAACTAAAAATAAAACCATAACACTAAAGGGGTACTTTCCTCCTTTAGTTAATGGACTGCTCCAGCTATACATATCATATATATATTTCAGTCTTGGTACTATTTTCCCTGCTCTTGTTTGAGCTTCACTGTAAATTTTCTAATTGCTACATAAACACAAAAGAGCACGAGCCTAATTATTTTGAATCAACCTGACCGTTTCCATGAATTTCACGTTTTGCTTTTCATTTGAGACATAAAACTCACCTTGCTGAAACAAGAAGTGGTGAGATAACACTAATGACTTGTGTAAAAATTACTGGATAAGCCTTGTATGGAAGATGGGAAAAAAAAATAGTGGATATGAATCTAAGAACCACGCATTTATGAAGTGAAACTTTTCATGTCCTACCAGATCACTCTCTTCTTCCTCTTCTCTCTTGGGTTCCTTGGGCTCATCATCAGGATTGAAATCTTCCATTTCAACCTAAAAAAAATACAACAAGCACATGTTGGTTTATCTTAATTAGTAACAAAGAAGTGTAATTTTCTGATTTTTTTTCCAAGACTGAAAAAATTCACCTCCTCTATAGCAGCATCCTGCAGCAGGGACCGGACATCCAAGCGCACCATGTGACGTGGTGAAGGCTCCCAGTTATTAGACATCTGTATACAGAATGTATCATTGAGAAGTGTACGCTGCATCTATACGTTTAGTAAACGTTACCCTTTTTGCAGTCCAAACAAATATCTCTGTATTTGAGATCAGCTAAGTGATCTTATAGACCTTCATTATATCCTTAAGCGTGCGCCCATGGACATTCCGCTTTGCACAAGTCTGAGTGTCTGCAGTGATTTCAGCCAAATACACCTTGAAATGAGAGAAACAAATCCTTTTTAGCACAGGGCAGACATGAGTGTTTTTCTGGCTCTCTCATTAATATAACTCACCTCAAAGCCTTTAGTTTTAGCTGCACTCCAGAACTGATCAAAATGTTTAACCCTGTCATTAATAGTGTCTAAAATAATGAAAGGAAAAAAGCCATCATCCAAGGTTTTCTTAAACGTTTTAAGCATGCTGCTCCGGTAAGTATCCTCCATCTCTGGCTCATACTCGTACTCCATAGCCTGCAAGACAGTTTTTTCTGCATTACATCGTGCATGTATTTTTCTTTAGTGCATGTTCTATGCAATTCATCTGTCAGACTTACCTTTTTTTTGACCCTCTTCCCAGTGTCTGGGTCCTTCTCAACTTTCTCAACCTCTGTCATGAAATAATCATCTAAAACAAGAACTCGGGGAGGTGCACCGCCACATTCAACCTCTTTGTCCTTAACATTGTCCACAAGACAGAAAAGAGTATTTAAGATTTTGTGTCGTTACAAAAGAGCATTTATTATGTTGAAACCTAATGACACATAAAGACAGTCTATAAGTAAAGGTTCTACTGTTTGTGCACTTATTATAAAAGTTCATTTAGCTTACAATCAAATTACATAACCCTATAATTTGCTAGAAGGACTCGACTCACCCGTATGAGCTTTGCAACATGGGTTTTTCCGCTTCCTGGAAGCCCCCTCATGATTATGACAATCTGTTAAAATAGAGAACTTCAATGAGTGCTGCTCATTTAAAGAGTGGGGTATTGATGCATGAATTAAGATCGCAGTGATAGCTGGTACCCTTTCAGGGCGAGACAATCTGCCAGGTAGTTTAAGGATATCGTCGATATTCTTGATTTCCGGCTTCTTCTCAACACGTGGGGGAGGTTGTGGAGGTGGGACTGGTGGTGCAGTGGGGGGCCCTCTGTCATCTGGATAACTTCTTCTGTCCACTATAGGATAAAAAAAAAATCTTAAGCTTAGATTTTCTTATTTGATATTTACTTTACCAATTTACCCTGAGTTACCTCATGTTCAACTTACTGTAAGGTGATGGGCTATGGCTGTAACGTTCAGGCCCAGTACGCTCAAGTATAGCACGCTCATATGGAGGTCTATCATAACCTGGCCTCCCATAATGTTCATCTGGATCACGGCTGCCACTTCGGTCCCTATCTCGAACATCCCGGTCCCTCTCCCTGTATCCGGAGCGTAGAGAAGATGCCAGTGGAGATCTACAGAGAATGGGGGCATAATAAGTTTCATTTCATCAACAGAACTTCATATTTCAGACTAGCACAAAGGCACAGTGAAGACTTATCACAGTGTATGACACAATGTCATATAGTACCTTTCATCATTCATGGCCTGAGTGCTTGAATCAAAAATACAGACAAATAAAAAACAATATTATATATATAAAGAAGCAGCACACTACTCCATAGGTAGGGAAAAATGCTGTCAGTAACAGTGAAGAAGCTTCTTACCTGTCATCTCTTTCTCTCAGGGGGTAGCGCTCCCTGTCAAATCTTTCTCTTTCATATTCTGGCTTCTCTCTGTATAATTCCCTCTCTCTGCTGTACTCCCGGCGGTCCATGTAAGGGTCTGATCGTCTTTCGTAATATGGGTCTCTGCCGTAAGGATCTCTGAGTGGTTCTATGAGAATCAAGTAGTTAATAACCATGTATTAGAAAATATAAAATAAAGTCCTGCATATATATATATGCAGGACTTTAGTTAACTTCTCTATTGATGCATGACACGTGTATGGCAGCCAGCTGACTTGTTTCTACTATTGTTTGTGCATAAAACATGATAATTTTACAAAACACTATATTTCAAATCATTTGAATAAAATCACAGGCTCTGGCTGGTGTTTAGCTACACATTTTAGATGGTCGGATCACTGCTTCCATTGTGTCCATGATCATTTACTCTAGAGGAGGGTGTAAAGCAGGGGTACCCAATCCCAGTCCACGAGGGCCAGTGTCCCTGCAGGTTTTAGATCTCACTCTGGGTCAACACACCTGAATCACATGATTAGTTCATTACCAGGCCTCTGGAGAACTTCAAGACATGTTGAGGAGGTAATTTATCCATTTAAATCAGCTGTGATGGATCACGGCCACATCTAAAACCTGCAGGGACACCGGCCCTCGTGGACTGGGATTGGGGACCCCTGGTGTAAAACTTTGACTCATATTACACTCCTTTCACAAAGAGACAGAGAAGCTCACTTCTGTCCAATGACAGCAATACTGGATATACCAAACATTTCTGTTGGTAAGTGGATTTAATGCTGTTAACAAATCAGACACTGACAATGTGAGAATCGAATCAACCTGCTTTTGTTTTTTTAGAGGGAAAACCTGATTTTTAGGACATGCAAGCCTAACATTAGCTGGCATAATGTTTGCTTGAAATCAGCTTTTGTTGTTTAGCATGCACCAAAGCTTATGCCTATGGTGGAAGTGAGAAATAAATCATCATTTTGTATGTTTTTCTCAGAATTGTTTTGCTACTGAATTTTTTTGTGTTTCAGTCACACAGGATTAGTGGATCCTGATTGGTGACCCACCTTCCAGCAATTCTCTGTGATCCCATGTTGGGACAACAGGAAAATTAAGACTATTGAGTAAATCGCCCAACCTCACATTATACAACTGAAACCTACCCTTTTCATAGCCCCGGTCCGATGGCACTGGGTCAGGCCTCAACACAATCCTCTCACCATAAGAGATCCGCTCAACCGTGGTTCCAGGCTCTAAAATATCAAGTGCACATCAGCATAAATCCAAAACATCATTTGGAAACAAAAAAAAAAAAAAGGTACTACAAGCTGCTCATACCATGACCATGACCATAATCAACCGTCTTTGGAATAACCGGCACTGCAGGTGCAGGGAATGACGGCTGATAATGTGTGGCAGTAGATTTTATATCGCGAGGCACAGATTCAGCTGCAGTTGTCTGAGTTGTTGCAGTCATACCCTGGGAACATACTTGATATTAGAATGATCTAACAGTAAAACTAAAAGAAAATGGAGGAAAAAAATTCTATGTATTGTATTTTATGAGAAAAGAGAAAACAAGGAAAAAATATCTAAATAGATGAAAACAAAACAGACGGGATTTGAATCAACATAATCAATTATCTTGGTCTTTTTACATCAATGTAGTCACACCAAGCAGCCTATAATAATAAAGTTGATTTTTATTTACCTTCAGAGCATTCCTGACTTCTGGTGGAATCTCTAATCCAAGAAGACCAGCAGGCAAATCTGGCAGAACATCAGTTTGTGCAGGCTTGGATTCACTACCAGAGGTTTTACCCTCCTGCAATTCCCTGTGGACCCGAAAGGAATTACTAAGTTAAAACAGATGATTTAACCATAAATTAAAACAGAAATGAATGTGTGAAATTATGGAGTTTCAACACAAAAACAAAGAAAATAAATTTTTTTCAATCTATGAAAATAAAATAATTGTAAATCACATGGATAGATGCTAGTTTTTGTTTGCCTAATCAATGGTAAATGTTTAGAAATTACCTTATTAGTTTAAGCTCTTGAGCAGCTTTCAAGATGATCTCATGTTGGCGTTGGGAAAGGGCAAGTACATTTGCTCCACTGGCTGCTTCAACTGAACTCTCAGGCAGGTTTGTGACGGGTGCAGCTGCAGGTGGAGGTATATGCAAAGGAATTTCTTCTCTTTGTTCCTCATAGCGAGGTCTACGATCTTCATAGTCTATTGGATACCCTCTCTCTGGCAGTGGAGGACGTCTGGAAGGCCTATCCCAGTCTGAAGGAGGTGGGTAAGATGGTTCATCCTTCCGGTAAGGTGGCTCATCCCTGTATTCACGAATTCTGAGTTCTCCTCTCCCCCGCTCAAGTTCATCATATTGATATGGGTGACCTCTTTCTCTTTCCTCTTGCCAGTGGGGTTCTCTGAATGGCTCTGATGGTGCCTTGCGGGGGGGATAGTCCCTCTCTGAGAGAGCATGCTCTCTGTCCCACTCAGACTCATGATACCTGGCATCACGACGACAGTCATCAGGATGATAGTCTGGTGGTGGCCGACAGCGATACCCATCTTCCCCATGATCATAATCTACAGCATAACCCTCTTTATAACCTTCTTCATAATCCTCATGTGTTGGACCTGGCGGCCACATACCTCTTCCTATTCCCCGACCCATAGGTCTCCTCCTCAGTCCTTCCCTATCTAGTATCTCATGTGGAGGTGGTGGAGGACCTCTGCCAGGTGGTGGCTGCCAATCTAATTCTCCCTCCGTTCCTTCATCGTACATTGGCTCCTCCAAATGATCTATCATTTCATGAGGTGGTGGTGGCACACGACGCCTGCCTCGTCCTACGTCAGGATGCATCGCATGGCTAGGGGGTTCATGTCCATGGTACATGGGATGCATTGATGGATCCATATTGGAATCATCAGATTCCATTCCGTGGCCTAATGGCTCGTGATCTATTGGCCCATGTGGTGGGAAATGGGGGCGGCCTCGTCCTTGAAGCATGAAACCAGGGTGACCACGTGGGGGACGACCCCGACCAGGAGGAAATGGAGGTCTCATGCCTCTCATTGGTGGTCTCCTTTCAATCCAGTAAGGGTCTTCATCCTCTAAGTACTCATTTGATTCAGCTTCTTCCCAGTGTCTGTCCACTGGTTCTTCCCTTCCCATAGGTGGTCCTCCTCTTCCCATGGGTAATCCTCTTCCCATAGGTGGACCTCCTCTGGCCATGGGTGGACCTCCTCTGGCCATGGGTGGTCCACCTCTACCCATTGGTGGCCCTCCCCTAACCATTGGTGGCCCTCCCCTAACCATTGGTGGTCCTCCCCTAACCATTGGTGGTCCTCCCCTACCCATTGGTGGTCCTCCCCTACCCATTGGTGGTCCTCCTCGACCCATAGGAGGACCTCCCCGACCCATAGGGGGTCCACCTCTTCCCATGGGAGGACCACCTCTTCCCATAGGAGGACCACCTCTAGGCATTGGGGGCCTTCCTCTCATCATTGGAGGCCTACCTCTCCCCATGTGGGGTCCTCCTATTGGCTCTTGATAGTACTCTTCCTCTGTGAAGTGATGTTCTTCTGGCATCCACATTTCTTCTGGGGGCATTTCTGATTCCTCACCAACAAACTGTTCATGTGAAGGATCTTGCCAATAGTAGTTTTCTTGTTCTTCTTGCATACCCACATTTTCTTCAGGGGGCATGTAATCATAAGGCATTTCCCCCATCTCTTCCCCAATTGGTAAAGTGTTTTGTCCCTTAAACTCTCCACTGCCCCTCTGCCCACGTCCTCGTCCGCGCACCTGGCTAGGCACTGGGGGCTGGCCTCGTCCCCGACCAGGGGGAGGTTTTGGAGGATCTAGTTTTGACTGCTTTTGTGGCTCTGGTTGGATTCCTGAGGACTTTGGAATCTGTGGTGGTTTGCTGTTTCCCAGTGGTCCATCTGGTTTGTGCGAATTTTGTGTTGTAGTGTTTGATGTAACAGCAGAACTAGTATTTACAGAGGGCTTACTGTTAACAGGTTCAGATTTCTCACCTTTGTCCAAAGTAACACTGCTATTTGAATCCTCAGGTTTTGTATCTGTTTGTAATGTCTGAGGAATTGGTTCACTTTGGACAAAAAAACCCTCAGTTGAAAGTAAGTTGTCATCTGTCATATCTTCAGAAGCGCTCTTATCAACCAATTTCAATTTATCTTTTTCATTTTCAGATAGCGGCTTATCAGACGATTTTTCTGGAGTCTTAGAATCTGGAGTTGGAGGTTGCGGAGTGACTGGTTCCACCTTAGGCAGCATTCCTTGCTGCTGTTTTTCTTGAAGCTTTGGTGGACATTCAAGACGAGGTGAAGGGCCAGTGAGCCTTGTGGAATCAAACCTAGGTGGCTGCCCAAATCGAGGTTGATCAAATCTGGCCGGTCCATCAAACCGTTGCCGTTGTTGATCGAATCTAGGTGGACCATCAAAACGGTGCCTTGGTTGGTCAAATCGAGGGGGACCATCAAAACGGTTAGGTGGTTGGTCAAACCTTGGAGGACCATCAAAGCGTTGTTGTGGGTGGTCAAATCTTGGAGGCCCATCAAATCGCTGTTGCGGTTGGTCAAACCTTGGGGGTCCATCAAATCGCTGATGTGGCTGGTCAAATCTGGGGTTGTTTACCCTGGGAAATAAAACAAAATAACAAAACAAAAACAAAAATTGAAATAAAAAAAACAAAACACCCCATTTAAAGAAAACAATAATTACAATTAAATATGAAGCAATTTTATATAAAGATGTGCTTTTAAAAGATAAATATAACCAAATGTATAACTGAGCAAAACATAGTAACACATAGTAATAAAAGACAATTACAACTTACTGTGGACCCCTGACATTGTTGAAACTTGGTGGCTGAACAACTGGGGGAACTGGGGGTTGGACTCCTATGCCACTAGGGGCACTTCCTCGAACTGAGGGCACAGCAGGTGATTCTGAATGTGTTACAAAACCAGTAGGCTGTGGACCTTGAAGTCTTGGACCAACAGTAACAGGGGTCTGCTGCATACCTGGGTTTACTGACTGCTGCAAAGGCGTGTCTTGTACAGGGTACTGGCCATACTGTCCCATCATTCCACTATTATATTGGCTTGACGCAAACGGTACCATGGCAGTGAGAGTAGCCACTCTTTCTTGAAGGTGGGCATTTGTTGCATTCATCTGTTCCTTCCACTGTTTCCACTGATGCCCATAATCCTGCAGTTGGTCTTTATGAGGATAGCTCTGGAATTGCTCATACCACAGGGTGAAGGAGTGATTCCAGTCTTGGAATAGAGGTGTGAACTGTTGCTGTTGCATTTCGTAGTGCCTCAGCTGCAATTCTGCAGACATTGACTGCAAAAGAGAATTTTGGTGATTATTTATTGCTTAATTTTACATGCAGATAGGATAAGTATTTAGAAAAACACATTTGGGTTTGTACCCAAACTGAATGAAGGGTTTAGGGCTTTGCTTTTTAATAGGAAATACATTCTTTTTAGGAACCAACATAACTGGGTTAATGATTCAAAAGATATTTTATGGACAGAATTGAGCTATTCTTTAATTCTAAACTAATCAAGAAGGTAAAAGGTTGGTGTGAAAGCACAACACAATATCTAACAAACTATTAATGAAAACAGATCATCCTTAGGCTGTAAATATAAAACAAATCCCATGTGATATTCAGAAAGCATTAGTAGCAAGTTTTTAAGCTGCTCTGCAAGTCAACAAGGCCTGGAGATTTACTACAGACAACAGAAGTGGATGATAACACATGAGCTTTTCCGTGGTGAAGACAAAAAGCAAACTATCCCCAAAAAACAGCCAAGTGTAGCACAAACTGCAACAGGTAAACATATAATTTTACAAGTCACCAAGAGAAGGCTTTATAACTGTAAATACAGAAGGTTTAACACCAGGCGCAAACTATTCATCAGCCTTAAAATGGAGAATGGCTGAACCTGCCAAAAAATAAAAAGCCAGACAGAATACAGAATAATCAGCAGAAAGCACAAAGAAAGCTGGGACCAGCTCATGATTCAAAGCATAACACCACCTATCAAACACAGTCGAAGCAATATGATACATGGGCATGCTTCACTATATGTTTAGGGATGATGTGAATCCCATTGACTTCAGACATGTATAAGGATATGCTGTGCGCTCATATTAAGCCAACTGTAACAAAGCTGTTGCACCCCAAGAGTTTTCCCACAATACCATCTCTAGAGTTTAAAGAGAATGGTCCAAAAGTGCATAGGAGGAATCATGGAAGCTGTGTCACTGCTTAAATATTTCCAGATGCAACTGTACATACAGTTATAAGAAAGTAATTACAACTGTACATAAGTTATAACAAAGTAATTACTCAGACATTACACATGAAACTGAAAACTTATTGGCCATCAAGATGCCATTGGCCATTTACCTACCTGTAGGTTTGCAGGCTGTTGAATGAGGCGTTGGTATTGCTCCAGAATCTGCTGAAGCTTCTCATGTTGTTGCATGAGAGCCTGATATTGTAAACCGGCTCTCTGCTGTTGAACCTGTTGCCAGTGTGCTGCTGCAGCCTGTAACTGCTGAAGGCGAGCAGCTTCCTCTGGGTCTTTTGGTACTTCAGGCTTTAAACAGAAACAAGAAAAAATTATAGCACAGTATATCACTGTAAATCACAATTTTTCTTTAAAAAAAAAGTGTATGCAGTTTGTAATGAAAGGAAGGAAATTACTTTACGATGAATCCAAGACACCATTGAGAACAAAAAACATTTTAGGTAAGAGTGCCTTAAAATACTGCTCATATTGCTGAAATATTGGACATGGGATGAGTACTATAACTGGGAAAGAGCCATTACAAACACTATTACAATTACAATGGGAAGGATGAATGAAAGTGGTTGATTCCTGCACACTTAAGCCACTTAATTCATATTATGGCAGTTAACACAAACAATGGGATAAAATACACTGACCCGCTACTTCATTAGGTATACCTGTTTACCTGGTTGTTAACGCAAATTTCTAATTAGCAACTAAATGGCAGCAAATATGTATTTCAGTATGAGGTCATGGTCCAGACGACCTGCTGAAGTTTGAACTGAGCAGGTCGTCTGGACCAGTGGGGAAGAAAGGTGATTTAAGTGACTCTAAATCATGCATTTTCAATCATTTTCTTTTTTCTAGGGTTTGCAGTGAATGGTCCAAAAAAAAAAATTATCTAGTAAGGGATAATTTTCTTCGAGGTGCCTTGTTGATGCCAGAGGACAGAGGATAATGGTCTGATTGCTTCAAGCCAATAAGAAGGGAACAGTAACTTAAATAACTACTTGTTCTTCCAAGATATGCAGATGAGCATCTCTGAATGCACAACACTTTTAGGCAGATACACTATAGAAGCAGAAGACATGACAACAAGTTCACTGTACTCAAATGACCTCACCGCTCACCAAATCTCAATCCAATAAAGTACCTTTAGGATGTGGTAGAATGGGAAATTCCCAACAATGATGTACAGCCACCAAATCTGCAGCATCTGTACAATCCCATCATGTCTATATGGACCAATATGTCAAAGGAATGTTTCCAGGAATTTGTTCAATCTATCCCATGATAAATTAAGGTCGTTCTGAAGGAAAAGGTGGGCCCAAACCAGTACTAAAAAGGTGTACCTAATGAAGTATCCAGTGAGTTTATCGAGGAACACTACAATAATGGCAGAATGGGTAGTGTGACTTACTGTGTCTGTAAATGTAGGTGGTTTTCCTACATTTTCACTCTGTAAATTTATGTAAACAATATAAACAGTGTTTAGATTCAGGAACAAACTAATTTCTCTTAATACTGGTTGTGGTGTGTTCTTAAAGGCTATTGAATAAAACACTGGTAATGCTAACACTATGCAACTTGCTTAAATTCCCAGGCAAACGGACAAACATGTTATCTGCGACTGCTTCTTGAATAGTTGCTGGTAGAGGTAAAGCCTTCATTAATAATGTGCAAAATAAATTAAAAAATAAATAAAATAAAATAATAATGATCTCAAATTTCCACAGAATTCGGTGCAACCCAGGAAATTTTAATTGTCCATTACAGCATTCAAATGCATTATTATTTTATTATTATTCATATATTTAGTTTGACAAACCTATAATATAAACTTTGAGCACACACCAACCTTTAATTCACAAAGAGAAAGCCATGCTGTAAAATGTATTTTATGACTTATGCAATATTTTAATAGTACGTCGTATCGCAAATTATTTTAAAAAATTATCAAATTAGGAAACTATTTATGTGTTACTCCTTATATATTATCCACAATGCAAGTCAAATTTTTAACTGGAAGCCTTGACATGCTAGCCTCAAGCAGAAATCCAGATAATCCTACAGAGATGTGTGGATTAAGCTCACTTTTAGAGTTCAGCTCTATTGAAAACTGATATCACTTACAAATTCCAACAGATTTTGCACTGCTTTCATTGTAGCAAACTAATACTAACTAATAAGATATTAATGTTCAAGTGATGGCGTTCACTGTTTATGCATTGAATGGTGTAGGAATTCTTACCCTTACTTCCTCAGGTAGTGGTGGCGGTGTTGGAGGTTCCTCTTTAGGCGGCGGGGGTGGTGGTGTGCTTTTTGGTGGTTCTAATGGAGGGGGCGGAGGAGCTGTTTTGCCTGGGGGTGGTGGCAGGGGAAAAGAGCCATCTCCATCTTTCTGATTCTGTTTGGCTCTCTCTTGCTTCAGTTTCTGCAGATTCTGAAGATGCTGTTTGTACCAGAGCTGCTGCTGCTCCTTGCAGAAACAATTACAAGAAGATCTGTTCAGCCATTTTCACACAATAATCTTGGACAATTACAGGAGAAGTTGAGTCATACTTAGAAACAAAAACAAAGGAGTAGGATTTCTTTATGCTGTACCTTCTTAAATTAAGAAGGCTAGGAAGTTAAGAATATGTCACACTTCTCTTAAATTTATACTTCAGATTAAAAAGCTCAGGATATTTACTTGGTGGTATTATTAAGAATCAGGTGGCTTAACAGTAAAATATCAAATTAGGGTCCAAGCTTCCCTAGCTGAAAATTACATTTTGAAAATAATAATATATTGTACTCTTCACTAGCTTGGGTTGAACGGTGTTTTCCTGTTAAATAGTGCAATGTACCTTCATATGTCTTTGTTATTTACTAATTTCATGTATATTATTAGTAATTCAACACTAAAAGCCATTACCTGCAACGGTAAGGATTTCTCGTCTTCTGCCGTGGGGGCCTCCTTGGGTTTGGGAGGACTGCTGTTCTCTGGTGGCTTTGATGGCTGCGGCTCTGGAGGGGGAGGCACAGGCTGGGTATCGGTGGGATGCGGTTGCGGAGGAAGTGGAGGAGGCTGCTGGTGACCCTGTTTGGGAGCAGGGGGTACTCTCGTCGCTGAAGTCTCTTCTGGTTTAAAGTAGGACTGAGCGCCAGCGCCGCTGTCTACATGTGCAGGTCCTTCTGGACGCCACGACGACCCCATGTACCCACCAGCGTGTGCAACGCCGTATGCAGGAGCAGCAGTACTGGCATTGTTGCCGTGTTGTAATACAGACTGGAGCTGTTTCTGGTGGAGCATCTGCAGCTGCTGCATCTGCTGGAGGTGCTGCTCCTGCAAGCTGGAAAACAACGAGCCGCTGGAAGAGGCCTCGAAACCGCCGAATCCGGGAGCCTGGCCAGTGTGGCTGCCAGCCAGTGGCTTACGGGGCCCAGCACCTCCATAGTTTTGGGACTGAGGTGCACCGTAATTTCCCCAGGTGGGATACATCGTTAAAAACAAAGCAGCACACGGCCTTTGTGGAGGCACATACAGCCTAGCTCAGAGCGGCTTCCAAAGCTAACAGCTAACGTCGACCTACGTTTTTTAAACAAAACGACGGCTACATTCTAATTTCCCCACTGAGCATCAACACATTAAATAAAGATATCAACACAGATTAAATAACAGCTATCCGTTGTAGGATATGATGTAACGCTGTGAAACTATATTAGAAAAATGTTCATACGGTTTTGCAGTTGAGCGACCGACATTAGACGGCACACTGCTGATGACGGAAACACATTAGATGATGACATCCGGTCAAGCGCTGAACGTTTAATCGTGATATATTTTTTAAGTTATCTGCAGTATATACATTTTTAACTTAACAATACATTACATTTTGGTCTTTTGTTTGATTTGTAAAATAGTTTTTTTTGTTTTTTATTGTTGTTAGCGTCTGCTTCTTTTTTCTGATCATTATTGTTGTTGTTGTTGTTGTTGTTGTCGTTGTCGTTATGATCTATAATAATGATTATATATTATCTGTATCAGTGTTGCCCATCAGTAATCAAAAGGTCTTTAGTCAAAGCATCTGTTTTAATTGTTGATATCTACCTAATCAAGCATTTGTACCATAATAGAGAAACAAGTTATTATTATGGATGCAAAACACTCAATTAAATACATAAATAAATAAATGAAAGGCGTCTGCTTTGTTTCTGATCACTTGCTGAGTTTTCATGCCATCTCGGAACACATACTTTCGTTGCTGTTTTTGTTCTATTACCACAAGAGGGAGACATTTACAAGCACATTCCAGCGTCGTCCCCCCCCCCCCCCCCCCTCTCAAAAAACAAACAAACAAACAAAACAAAATAACATACAAAAGTACAAACAAATTATTATTATTATCATCATTATCATCATTATTATTATTATTACTGGAAAAAATTGAGCACTTAACGATTTTGGACTGAAATGCAAATTGTAAAAGCCATCACTAATTAGAAATATAAACCAACAAGAAGTATTCACAGAAAGGTTTTATTACATTGTACCGAGTAAAAAATTCTATATGACATGATATGAAAATACTTTTTTTATTATCAATATTATTCTGCAATGTGAGTTCCATCCATCCATCCATCTACCCGTGTGTGTGTCCACAGACTGTGTGTACAGTCTATGAGTGTTTTCATATAGTTCCGTAAGTTTTATCCATTGACTGAGAAACCAACTGTGGGAGTTCAGGCTGTGTTTGAAGTGGGTTTAGCAGCGTACAGGATGAGATCTGTGGTGGGTAAAGGACCAGTGACTTTAGGTTGCCCTTGAGGTCTGATACACATAAGAGTATTTTTTTCTTAAGATCACCAGTAAATCTGTATTAATTTTGACCAGAACCACTTAAAAATAATCGTTAAAGCGGATTAATCAAGCTGGTCCTGTTTAATGTCTCCCGTTAATTAGTTTGTCAGCAGTGTTTTAATATCGCCTAATGACTTCATATTTCACTGATGACATTCAAGGGGTGTTAAAAGAGGGGAAATGGCCCATTCAGGATTCAGTTCTTTCACTTAAGACGCCCTCGATGAATAAGACAAGGTCACGGAGGCCTAGCCTTTAGGGAGAGATACATTATCAGGGGATGGGGGTGGGAGAAATCCCATAGAGGAAGTTCTCTCCCCTCTAAAACAGCATGACGGGCACAATGTGATACAGTTCTGTCTTAGGACAATACACCGCACAGAGGATTCATGATAGAGCTTAGGGCAGCCACACTGTATTGGATGGCAGAATAACCCCACAGTACACAATAATGGTGACACTAGGGACCAATGCTTTTGGATAGGAGAAACGTTTGACGCTTATTGTCATATATATTTTTATGGTGCGTTGAAAGCTGGGTTGAAACTATAACATTTAAATATTTATCGACTTTTAGACATGTAAAGAAAAACACCAGTGAAGAAGTTAGCCCCTTTTCGATCTTCATCAGCAGTTTAGAAAGCTTTCTAAGCAAGAACAAAGAAATCAGAAATCGTAAAGTTGTAGCTCACAGTATTGAGGACACGGCATTTTCTCTGAGATGAAAATCCTATGTTAAACAAAATGCTCAATGGAGGCTAATGGATCCCAAACAAGTCCATGCACTGCTTCCAAAATGCTTTGTTTGACAAATCAATTTTCCCATAACCCGGTGAGGAGAAAAGTGATGTGGATTGATCGCCCCCCCTGACTTTGTTTCCAGAATATTGTTTGATGGCTGGATAGATTAATTGGTATGACATTTGAAAGCCTTCTCTTGACTGTCAGCATCCGAGCCTCGATATGCCGATCGAACCTCTGTCTAATTGTCTCCTCTATAATACCTCAATTCACAAATTAGAGACGGTGCCTCTATAAACTATTCCCCATGTAAGGCCCAAACAACATCACACTGCTCAATCAAACACTGGTTTAAATAGGAGCGATGCTGTGGACTGATAAGATAGAGTGCATTAAAGGGCATCACCTAAACCGCTGTGCCAGCACATCTTTCCCTCGGCACGGAAGATCCGAAATATACAAGTCAGATCCCAGCAGCAAGTTAACAGACTCTGGACTCAACAGTCTGTCAAAGCTCACACTATCTGAATCTTTATTAATATCCTCATTTAAATTAGGACTATTAAAGGACAGAATAAAAGGGTAAATCATGTACATCACTGACCTTGTAGTGTAAGCATGTAGTTCTCTGATTTGCTTTGTAAGCGCATGGCCATGTTTTTGTGAGGTAAAAGTCAGAATTTTAACCTTTACAGCTGACCCATGTCCATTCATATGACACTAAAGTAATTAAGTAATAAATATACCAAGGGTG
The DNA here is from genome assembly GCF_018398535.1 of Haplochromis burtoni. NCBI lineage: Eukaryota > Metazoa > Chordata > Actinopteri > Cichliformes > Cichlidae > Haplochromis > Haplochromis burtoni. Next base: position 2,566,539 of record NW_024582369.1, read on the forward strand.
TCAAACTCTTAAGAAGTTTAACTACATGCTGAATCCTTCACATGTCTTAGTAAAAGAAATAATAAGTGTAATTTGAGCAGCATGTCTCAGTTGTTCTACATGATAAAGAAATGCTGCTGGACTTAATGGAAGAAATCTGTCAGCATAACTATTTGGGCTTTGAAAATTACAGTCAAATTTTCTGGTAGCTCATTGAGCAGACTGTCCTGTAATCGTTAAAGAAAGTTTCTGCAATTTTTTTATTTGCTTGATTCATTTTGTTTTCTTTTTACAGAGGACTCGCCATAAAACTTAAATTCTATTGTAGATAGTTATTTAAATGTTTGTCTATTACTTAGATACTGTGGTGTAGTATGAATGGGCTGTAGAGCTCATGAAAATACAGTAAAAAAAATCAAAAGTCTATGCCTTCCTTTACATTTTCCAAAGCAGTACGTGGGTCTTATTGGAGTTTTTTGTGGGCCAATTCTGGGACCCGGATGAATAGTTTGACAGCCCTGATATAAACAAATAAATGACAAAAAGGTTCCTGCTTTTTCACTATTTACTGTTGAAATCTGTTTTGTTTTGTTTTGTAAAGAATGTTTTCTGTAATTTTACACATTTATTTATTTGTGCTTCCAAATTTCTTTCATTTACAACTTAGAGATCTTGTAGAAAAACTAAGATGTACCATCGAAATTGTACTTCTTATTCTTATATTAAGTTATCTCAGGGAGTTGAATGTCTGTAGAGTGACAGAAAGGGAAGTTTCATTGGTCTGGCCCACTTAAGATCAAATAGGTTGCACGTGGCCCATGATGTAAAGTGAGTTTGACCTTCCTGGTGTAAATAATGAAACCGCGTTTGATGAATTCCAGTTGTCCACTGTCCCATTGTCCCATTGTCATTATGGTATTAATGGTTAGAAGATAGTTGTTTTTCATGCGAAAATGTTAAATTAAACATCAGACAATATGGTTTTTGTGCAATGTTCTGTTGCTTTTACAGTGTGGAAGTAAAGAAGAAAATATACACTATATAGTGGGGTTTTTTTTGGGGGGGGGGGGGGGCTTACACTGACTTTTGGGATGTTATGAAGTGTTTTTGGATTTCACAAAACAGTGTGACTGTCTGTTCCCATAACAATGTAAAATACTGAATCTGGCCAAATGCAGGTTACTTGATTGGCAGTTGTACATACAGTCTTTACCATTTTCCTGATACATTTTCCTTAATGATTAATTATGTGAATAAGTAAACCTTTAAATTTAAACATTTCAATTGCATTTAATTCAGAAATATTGCTTCATGTTTATCAGTGCCAAGACTACTTTTTTATTGCATCTGCAAATGCTTATATAGTTGTGATAGGCTAATATCAGCAGATAATAATGTGTTGGCCTGACTTTAGTATACAGTAATGGCAATTTTTACAGTAATCCTGACTTATACTAATTAACAAGGCATTATAACAGCATTATTTACATTAGTTACCGCATTCACAAAGTCTGAATTTGTTATTTTCCACCCACTATAATCTCTGATACTTTTGTGTTTACAGACTGTGCCTCCCCCTCCAGAGCTGCAGCCATCAAAGCTACCGCAGAACAGCGGTCCTCCCCCAAAAAAAGGAGACAGGCTGGTTTACAGTCCTAAAAGCACCAATAGTCTGTTAGTTCTCTGAGGGAAAGCAACATGTTTCATTAAATCAGATCTGTCGTTGGTGGGATGCCTGCCCACGACATTTTATCACCTTTTATTTATCATTCAGAATGACTAATTGTCTTGACTCCAATTTTATGGGCTGGGCTCCTCACAGAGCAAGCTGCTCAGACGCCCTCCTCCCTTCAGCAGCTTGCTCCTCCCTATCACCCCAACACACCCACTTGCCTTTGAAAAAGTGTAATTGAATGAGTTTACGTCGTCAAATTGATTAATCATATTAATTTGTACTTATTAGTGGGATGGTTGAAAGCGATGACAATTAGATTAATGAAATTAGTTAATTCTTCCTACCCACGCCACACTCCCAACTATGAAGAAAGGGGGGAAAAAGGCATACAAAGGGAGACTGTTATGACAAAATTGGCAATCAAGATTTGGCTGCTAATTGAATGTCTGGTTTTTTATTAATGATGAGCTTTATAAGAAGACCTTGAGAAGAGAATATTAATTGATTAATCAAAGTCCTCCAAATTATGCGGGGAGTATACAAAGCAGAGGTCTGACGAAGCCCCCACCACCACCATCACCACCACGTTACATTTAGAAGAATGTCCGGTAGTTCGTTTCACTGGAACATAGACCTGTTTGATAAACTGTTCACTGACATCTGAGTTTCTAGCTGCTGCTTACATTTGTTCATGTAATTTACTTTTAATCTATTTGCTTAAATAATTCAAAGTGATTAAAACCTGATTTTGCATCCATATTAGGCTTATATTTTCCATCATCAGCCCACTGGTTTAAAGACAGAAGTCTTTATTTTTGCATTGCAATACAAGGGGAACCTCCCCACACTTTACTGTAAAGCATTACAGTTGCCTGATCACAGATCATTTGCAGGGAGCCACATGTCCCAGCAGGACCGCAGCCAGACATTCATCATACCTGTTTGCCTGTGCTGGAAAAACAAAATATATGTAAATATAAGTAAATGGAGTGTGAGATCCCTCAAGCCGATAGAGTGCTTTGAATTTCATTAAGCAACAAGCTGTCCGCCTGTTATAAACGATACCGGTGAAAAAGAAGTGATTGTTGGATATGATAAAGGTGAAATGCAATAGTTTATGCCACCATGAATCTGATTGTAACGCTCACACTATTAGAAAGGCTGATAAGAGCATTTATGACTATTTGCTTTGTGTCAAAAAGGGAAGTGGGCTGTTTGATTAATACAAGCAGCTGGCTGCTTCCAGGTCCTGCAAGAATGCCTTGTTGCATATAACTTACAGAGGCAGTAATGGGCTGGTTTATATACTAAAATGTGACCTGTCACACATGTGAGATAAGCAGAATTATGACTAGCACATTGTGCATTTACAAAGTGCTATGCTTGATATGCATTCTGTATAAATGTGGGTGAGTAATGTCTTTGTTTTCACTAAAGAAATATGTGCTTAAATGACAAGATGTTATCTGCTAATGTGGTCTGTATAAAAGTGCAGGAATGGTTGCTTTTTACATTTAAAAAACATATAAATCTTGCTCACACTTATGCAGCCAGAATGGATTGCACCAAGTTTTCAGCCATTCAATCAACACATCGGGGCACTTAGCTTTAGCTTATATCCTCAGTGTGTTCCTTTATATGGAGGGAATACTTGATAGTAAAGGAGGCTGTGTGAATTCATAATTGAAATAATAAAGTTTGTGTGGCTTAGCAGACCCCCACTGGAGGTTTATCGGCTCACATAACACACCCACAAACACACACACATTATTTCCTAGATATTTAATTACACTCTGGCTTAAAATTGTACAAAAAGATGAATAGTTCCTTTAAAGGGCTCAGATCTGTTATTAAGTCTAATGTTGTTCAATCTAACAGAAAGACAATAAATCTACATGGCTGAGAATCTGAACCTGAGGAGACATCAGCATTTTTATTTGATCCCTTGTTCATCCTCAGCGGTAGCAGGAAATAATCTACCAATCGACCACTCAAATATCTGCAGATTTCATGATCCTGATGTCCCACTGAGAAGATCTAAAATCTGTCCTGAAAGTACAGACGACAGCCATCAATGCTAGACTTGATCAAATGCTACTGCACTAGTCAGAGGCCATCAGTGGTCAAGGCACCCTCGTTGGCAGGATCTATTGTCTCTGTTTACATAGTCCATCCTCTTTAAACTGTGCTATCGATCTTGGCCTAGGTCATGGGTTTGGCATCAGGGTAGCGAGGAGGTGGAGAGGTTGGGTGGAGGAAGGGTGTACGTGGGAGAGTAAGGACAGAAACGGGAAGAAGAGAATAAGGACACAGAGGAAGATGCTTCCCCAGGGTGTTTCTTGTGCCAATTTCCTCTTATTTAGCATTTGACCCTGGTCTTGGCTTTACAACTCAATGCAGCAGCCTCATGTTCAGCATATAGTCAATGCATGCCAATACTTTAAATGAAGACTTGCCACTGCTTGCAACAAAACCTTAAAAGTACTCTAAACTGAAAAAATGTTTTTCATCTGAGGCTGGAGGTGTGGGGATGTCTTTTCTTCCCAGGTCAATATTTGAGCGAAGGTGATGAAATTCAGCCATTCTTATTTGTCACAATAAGGCAGGGGTTTTGCATCTACAAATGTGTTATTTAGTTACAAGATTTTATTGGTGAGGTCTCTTGCTGTTTTACTCCACACTCCAGTCCATTAGCAGCATTGCTGCCAGAGCAGGGCCGATAAACCATCTGGCCAGGCTCCTGAAAGAGATAGCAGCATCTTAATGGAGTGAAAAGGTAAAAGCAATTAATGTCACATTAGCACATCACTAATAAGGCCTGACCCTCAGTATGCTGCAGAGGCAATAATTGGTTTGTTCACAGTGGGCCTAACAACTGTGTTGAAGCTGATGCTGAGTCTTGAAAAAGAATTCCACAAACCAATCACTTTCAGCACACTTGATGGACTGGTTCTTGTATAGCGCTTTGGTACTTGTTAACACTTTATAATACAACCCATGACTAAGGCTGTGATTCCCCTGTAAAAACATGGAGTACTAATGCATTTTATTTGAAATTACAATGTAATTATATTTACAGACAAATACTTAAAGCTAGGCACACTAGAATATGGGGGTAACAAGTCGGGTTGTTACACGAAACAAATAAATAGTAGTAATACTAAGGTTAAGAACTGCATCTGTAATTTTAAGTACTGCATAATTTCCTGGTAAATAAGTGGAAAGACAGATAACATTTCCTCATCTTATACTGTAAGCATGCTTTACTTTCTGGGGCGAGGGCCATATGATGAAATATTATGAAAATTGTAAAAAGGCAAGCTCAATCCACTCCATAATATAACCCGTTGTCCAAAAAGTACAGTGTACTTACAATGTAAGATGGGGAAATATTGTTTGTTTTTCAACTAAATTAGTAGGAAATTTGTTATGCTGTACCTAAAATTACACTTAATATAACTGGTGTCTCCTTTCCTGTAAAATAACTGGAAGTTAGGTAAGGCTACGGCACACCATAATATGGTGTATTTGTGATGTAGGATTGTTTGTTTTTCCAGTAAATTGCCAGAGAAAAATGTAGCTCTTACTTACACATTACTTAAACTTAATTCATAGTATAATTATTTCTTTATTGCCTGGCTTGTTACCCACGTGTTCTAGTGTACCTATGTATTTGTATATAAATACAATTATGTTGTAAAATCAAATAAAATGTGCCAATATTTCATTTAATTACAGGGGGATTACACCCTTGGTCTTTGGCCATATTTCAAACTGTTACCTTCTACTCGAGCTTTCAAAGCACGCTATACAACATGCCTCATTCACACCAGGACTTTTTCCTATTTCCAGGTCTTATCTATCTAAAATTCAGAAGCAACTCAGGGTTCAGCATCTTGCCCAAGTACACTTTGGCATGCAGACTGGAGTAACCAGGGATCGAAACCCCAACCATAAGATTAGTAGATGTGGTAGTGGACCTCCTAAGCCACAGCCAACAATGTACTGGTGCTGATATTTACAATATGAACAGCAACGACTGAGTTTTTGGTTACGCAATGGCCTGTCTGATTCTAATGAGTATTAATGTCTCATGGAGTTTTATCTTGGGTTTAACTAAAATAGATGTAGGTCCTGTGGTTGTTTGTTGTTGTGCCACAACAGTATCTCGCCATATGGAACATTAATCTGCACTGAAACTTTATTCCAGTGAAAAAGACAAAATAAATAAAAAAAAAAAAAATCAGCATCCAAAGTTTCATGCAGAAACAACGTGCAGAAACAAAATTGTGAAATTTACAACAGACACTGGTCTGTCCTCTTTAACAAATTGTATATAACAAACTATAATCCCACGCATTGTTGCCATGACCTCCCTCACTTTCAGCTCCTGCCTTTGAACTGTAATTCAGACTTCACGCGGTGGTGGCAGCCGGCCTCATCTCTAGAGCTTTCCCCAAACAAAACATGTCCTTTCTGGCTTGAATGGGATTGGGAGGGTTTAAGATTTGGCTTAATTGTTGTCTTTTCCGGTGTTTAATTATAAAAACACCAAAGCACTGTCATTGCTGCCGTCTAATTCCACCATGTTCCGCTAATTATGCTGTGTTAATGTAGGCTTTTCTGTTACAACGTCACACTCATTAACTTAGCGGTGACACTGCCCTTAATTGGATAAGAGGCCATTTAACTCACTTCTCTTTGATTAAAATGATCGCCTGCTTTGAAACATCAACCCAGAGAGCATGAAACAGCAGCTTCCCTCGTAAAAGACTTTAAAAAGTTTGACATCTGTCAAATCTCTGAATATAACTCCTCATTAGAAAATGCTTTCACTGGAATTGCACATACCTGCAAAGTAAAATGGCCCCACGCTGCGCATGGGGTGTCACTTGCTGCAGAGCATGTGATTGTTGCAGATCCAACCACTGCTCACAGGTTTAATAAGGATCAGTCTAGAAAGAGAAGCTCTGCAAACCTCCAAAATGTCAGACACTGCGGTATCATCACTCACAGCAAATGGGCTTCTTCCTCCAATTTCCACCTTTGTTTCTTTTTTGTTGTGATCCCCTGGGATCTTGTGCATAGCAGTAATGCTCTGAACTGTCCTGATGTAGAATATAAGACAAGAGGAGCAACAAGCTGATCTGGATTTCTTCTCTTGGAGCAGTTTTATAGAAGCACACTAAATGCATGTAGAATTCAACATACGTTACTTTAACATTAACTGACAACAAGTCAACTTTCTGCTGCTGGCTGCCATGTTTAAGCAGCTCACAGTTAATATCAAGCAGACCTCCATTTAACTTTAGGCCCGGTAAAGACAAAAAGCAGGATGAGAGCGGCGTTGCTTTCCAATCTTCCGTACCCCTGTTCCCATACCCACACATGCCCTCAATTACCCTATGAGCACCGCATGTGCAACATCATTAATAAGATCCACTAATAATGGTGGCGAGCTCCATTGGCCGTGAGTGAGATTTGACTAATTACTGTAATTGTATTGGAGTCATGCTCATTAAATATGAAAATTGTGTTCTGTGAAATGAATGGGGTTTCATGATCACTCTTGTATGGACAGGCGAGAAATAAATTAGAGAACCGGTTCCCGCTGCACAATTAACCACAGTGCAGACAGCTACCTGCCACACCCCCCGGTCTGGTAATAGAATGTGTATGTGAGACTGTGTGTAATGCGTGGATATTTACCATTACTTGTTGCTAAGATTCTTTTTAATACATGCTATATGCATGACCTGCTTCCTTATGAAACGAGGAGACGTTAATAATTCACAGAGCATATAATTGCAATTATAATGTTTTTCTCAGAGACGTTTCTCAGCTGGATGATAATTTATGTTTTGTTTTTTTTGTCATTTGATTTGATATTAGCTTTTATCAAGAGCATTCCCTTTTCTGGTATATTTATGCTATATAAATGTTAAACATGACACCTCCACAGAATAATTTGCTGAGAATTTTATAAATATAAAAAATATCATGCTGTAATTATGCTCTCAACACATGGAGACCATTATCACCAACTAAGCAGGCATTTTGTGTCCATTTTGAAACACATAAACCTTGAGAAAAGTAAAAATATGCCCCCCCACAAAATTCAAAATTCTTATAAGGTGTTCTGGGTGCATAGATGCTAAAAACAAGTCATGTTGCTAAGTGGTTGCCAGGCAAAATGATTGTATCAGAATATATCATGGCTAACTGAAGTTTTATGGATATAAATGAGATGTTACAGCGGTGACAGAAAATGCTAGGATGCTATTATTAGGTGCTGCAGGGAAATAATGCTAAAAACAGGTCATTTTAGTCAGTTTGTTAGGCGGTTGCTGGCCAACATGGTAAAATCATAGCATCTGCTATAGATAAGAACCTGCAAGGGACTACGATGTAGAAAAGGAAATACAATGTTAAAGTTTGAAAAAGATCTTTCCGTTTGCCCTTCAACTTTTCATATGGAAAGTAGGATGTTGTCGATGCTTGTAATGTAGATGTGTTACATTTATGGAGGCCATGGTAGTGTAGCCATAATGTAGCTGAAACATTCTAATCTTTGGATGATAAATGAGATTTTACAGTTTATGAAATAATTACTAATAAGCCTCCTTTAAGAAGCAGGGGCAGTGGCTGCAGTTTGCATGGAGATGGTTGTTGTACCAGCTCATGTTGAGTGTGGGGAGCTCTCCTAAATCACTCAGATTCTGTTATAAATGTCTTTGCATTTTCTACATGTGCTTATTAATACCAACCAGGTTATCTTGTGTGACACATCATTTCATGCATCTAAAATATATCAACAGTGATTAAACACTGATTGAGGATCTGCTTAATCGGTGTTGGAGTTATGTGTGGGTGCTCTTTCCTTTCACTTGTCCCCTAAAAATTAGAGAACCTGAACCAAACTTTTTTTTAAATCACAGATGTTGTAATATTTATTGGCTGGCCAAGATCAACATGTGCACAAGCATAAACTGCTAAATTCCATCTTACATCAGAAACGTACGACCCATGAGCAATTAGTGAACAACTTCCACTCTGAGCACAACAGCCCTCTCTTCTACTCAGAAAACAGACTGTGCTGGTGACTCTTTACAGTAACTTTATTTCTTTCCACCATCTCTTGGGATTTAAACGGCTGTCAGAACTCCAGATCCTAGATGACGGTACCTGGGAGTGGCTACGTCCCCAGGGAGTGGAGAATTTTTTTCACCCCCCTTGTTTCTGCGCGCTCAAGCTGCTTGAGAAATCTTGCAATGCAAATGTGGTGCTTACCTTTACCGCCCAGTAACAAAACTGTGTTACAGTTAGAGGCTTCTGTGAAAGCCCTGATTTTGTCTGAGGAGATATAGAGGTGAGGAGCAGCAGGTAAACAAAGCATAATGTGGAGGTCAAATGCTAATGAGAGCTCCATTTGTTACATCTGGCTCTCCCCAAAGGCAAAGCAACAACGTCAGAGGCACCCAGACATAATAAATCATCCAAATAAATAATAAACTTCAGAGAAGATTCAGAGAAGACATCTCGATATTCATTGTGGCTCATGGAATGAATTCACAGCCAAGTCCTGATTTCTCTCATGTGGCCTTATTTAAATTGTCCCATTTTAAGCTGCATGTACTTGAGACAGCATGACGCTTACAGGTCCATTTTCAGGCCTAACACCCTACCATATAATTTCCATCTGCTCACTGGTTAATAGGGTAAGACCAGCGAGAACCACATTATGAATTGTAACTTGCTTTAGCAGAGATAGAGGCCGTGAGAATTGAACAGATGCAGTGCCATGCGGGGCTTGCAGCTGTTGCGAGGCCTTAGAAAACCCACAGCTGTCCCCCTCTCTGTCTGAGTCCTTAAGTAAAAGGAGACTGCGAGACAGATGTGACTGATGAGGCGATGAAAAATCCAAAGAACAGGTGGAGTAACACAGGTAGTACAGTGCACTTGTATAATGTGCATCTAATTCTTTCTGTCTACACTCTCGTCTTTCCTTCATGTCAATCAGTTACTGTGGCTACCCATAGATGGCGCTCAACTCATTTTGAAAAGCACCGGCCTTCCTCAGGGCTGTCCATCACAAAGTGCCACAGACTGCATGGTGTTGGGGATGAGCTGCAGAGAAAGGCACCCTTACCTGTCCTTGAGCTAGGCGAGTGAGCGGGGGGTGGATAAAAAAGAGTAGATTCAGCATGTATGTACAATGTAGCCAGGAGCCATAAATCATGACCTTCTTCAATTTACACAGGGAGCATATTGATGGTTTCCTATCTCCTTCACTCACTTTCACCCAGTTACATTGTCTAAGACAACACCGCTCTGAGTAACTGTGACTGACACTTTACAGCCTATTCTCAGTGGACTCTCACCTCAGTCGATGAATAATCTTCTTGAGGCAAAGGAAGGAGTCCGGCTGCCCAGCCGTGGAGCTGAAGCATTTGTCGGTGGTACACGGTTGCACTAAGAGTGTGATTAAAGATTTAATAAAAGACCTAAGCAACAAGACTGGTTGATAAACAGACTACAGTGCGATATTGTCAGTGCCCCTTGGTAAGTACAGACCGCCCTAACAACTTGTGGTGACTTAACGTGAATAAAACAGGGTTTGCAGGATGGAAAGTCACTGTAAGGACCATGGGCCATGGCCTAATTCCCTTCTATATGATGGGGGGGG
>NW_024582369.1:2576898-2619589 GCF_018398535.1 Haplochromis burtoni
GGGGGAAGAGGATCTGCAAGTTCACAAGACACATTTTCTGTAGTTTCTTTTACTTTGCTTGCAGTTTTTTTTTTTATAAGTCAAACGTCGGCGAGGAACACCTTCACATAAAACTTCTACACATAAAAAGGTCTGCTGATATACAGTATAGACCAAGTTAATACACAGTTATGATTTTCAGCAATAATATGGAGTGGCGAGTGCAGCTTATGCCAGCATAATAAATAAAAAATGAAAAAGTGACAAGCCCATTTATCTGTTTAATTCAGTCTTCTGTTGAGACATCTTTTCGCTGGACATCATAGCTGATTTTGTTTAGAGGAATGCTTTGTGGCAGGCTGATTAAACACAGACTTACCCCCACTCCACTCCACCCCACCCCCACCCCGACTCCCATATTGGCTGAAGTTGAAAGCCCAGTAAATGAAATGACTTCCACAGGATTGCACCACAAAGGAGGAGAGTGCGTCAGATGTGCATTCAGCCGGCGTTGTAGCCAACGCAAGGTCAAAAGGGACGGCGTGTAGACAGTTAACCAACTGACAGTCGGGGGCAGGAGGATGCCGTTACACCCCGAGGCACCGTCTTGCTAAATATCCAAGCGCGCATAGACACATACACACGTGTAGACACTCAACTGGTCTTCCAGGCACTGCACATAAACTACCAGTTTTATTGCTTTACAACTTGCCTAAGGACTATTCATTTTGTGTGCATCTGTGTGTAAGTTTGATGCGAATTTCATCTTATATCTAGTGCAGGTTAAGCATAGGCTGCAATTATATTGTTAGTAGGTTGTGCAAATAAAAATGTATATACTGTGATAGTGTAACAAACCTCATTGTTGCTCATTTTGTAGATGTGGTTGCATCCTCGCTTTAACAAAGGATGTTACTGTTGCACCCAGAGAGGCAACTTTGTTACAGAAGACATCTGAAAAGTGCCAGGTGACAATTTGCAAAAAAAAGAAACAAAGAAAGTTATAAACCTAAACCACGATAAGCTTACATTATCAGTAAAAAACACTGAAGACCAAAACTAAGCATAGCTATCCAATAAAAATCCTGTGCAGCTGTTACATAAACCATGTGATTTTATTGTCACTGTACATTCAGTGCACTGTTAGATTTGACTCACTCCAAAAAAAAGAAGAAAAAGAAAAAAAAAAGCATATATTTACACATGGATACAGTAGGCATGAACACAACAAACGAAACACAAGAAAATGCCACACAATACTGTCCAGTGAAACCCAGCTGTAGTTGCTTCTAACTTCCAATATTTTCCCTTTGTCTTCCCAGGACTGTGCGTGCATAGTTTGCCTGTCCTTTCCCAAGCATAAGTGTATAATTAAAATGAACCAAAGCTCCCTTTTATCTTGATTCATATATTACAAATGCTAACATATTGCTTTTGAGAAGGGGAGGGTTAATCCTCTTGGGTAATCACATGTCTGTGGTACATACACCTAGCAGGGTCCTTTATACACCGTGGACCAGAACGCCAGGGAGGTTCCTCCATGTTTTATGTAAATCTCGTCATCTCAGCGTGCGCGGAGTTAAGGTAAAGTCCGCAAATGGAACAGCGAATAAGCAGCTTTCTCCTCCGAGGAATGTGTTCCCCAACCGCCGTAAGTTCATCTACATTTTTTTAATACCCAGCCAGTGATGTCACTTTATTTCTGTGCCACAGATTCCCAAGAGGAACCCATGGCCCGCTTCCAAACCCAGTGTAATTTTCAAAAAATATGAATTGAGGTATAGGGTCTAGACGACTTTACTTGCTATATGTTCTGCTGTGCCGATAACCAAAATCGATGGTAACGCAGTGTGTGTGTGTGTGTGTGTGTGTGTGTGTGTTTCAGCATTGAGATACACAAAGACACAGAAGAAAAAAAAAACAGAAAATAAGACAATATCTCACCAAAGACTTACTTAAATAATTACCCATTGACTCAATACAGTGACTTGTATTATACAGGTTTTCAGTGGGCTCTAAATTTTGTTGCTAATCCAACATGAAAAACTCCCTAAATTGGCAAATCAAAGGATCATAGTTATAGTAACGAACAGCAGTCGTAGTATAGTGAAATATGCACATAATACATTTGTACAGCATGTCCACAATGTAAACAAAGAACAAATAAATGTCAGTCTGATGCTCCACACCACAAGGAACATAGGGTGGCCATATTTGCCTTGCATAGCCCAGTGATCGCTCTGTTATGAAACTATTGCAGAGACTCATGAAATCGTCTTTGTAAAGGTTTAGACAAACCCTTCCCACCATCAACCAAAGTAAAACGTCTTTCGTCCCCAAGGTAGAGCCAAAGCAGAAATTTAATTGCTCCATTTCTACTGAGAATTTCAGCTTAGGAGACAATTAGAGTTAATTGGATGTAGTCGAACCGTTTTAGAAGTCTGGAAATAAATTAAGCATTTTCTTTTATTTTCTTATATTAATTTGGGAGAAGGGGGGGGGGTGGAAGTTGGGAAACAATTAATCTGCTATCAAGTCTTCAAAGAGCATGGAGGAGGTGTGTAAATGAACTCTGATCAGGAGGGAGGGTCAGTTTTCCTGTTTTGGTCGAGCTGGATTGCAGCCATTTTCAGAAACACTCTCCTCAAATTAGTACAAAAAAATAGAAAAAGAAAAAAAAATCCCTTCACTTTTTAGACTTGTTTTTATCTCAGAGTGAGACTTCACAGAACTAATGATCGATCAATGCCTCTATTGAGCAAACAAAAGAAGATAAAAGATTTCCAGCATGTTTTGTTGTTAGGTTTAGTGGATACAGAGCAGAAAGGGTATGCTCACCATTAACATCTGTATTTATGTGGAAACAGCAGTCATGTCTGCCTAATACTGCAGCTTTCATAATGTGTATTAAAAAGACAATAATGCTTTGGCTTGCTACTGTACAGAGGTGATGAATCCCTCATTTCAGCCGGGGACAGAAAAGCTGGTTAACAAGTGAGGAAGTGCATCGTGGGAATTGTATTCTCTAATGTATATGGTTATAATTATCTATGCATTACATTACAGTGAATCAGGAGTGTTCCTGTGGGAATCGTCAATAGTTACTGGCAGCTTGGCTTTATGCTTTATAATTGTTTGGGCAGAAGCTAATGGCACTTGACACTTTAAAGACTACTTTAAGTGTTCACGAGGGACAATATGTGTCTTACTAAAACCCTAAGAGCAGCTGTTTCATTTATTATTAGTATACTGTTTTGATCATATGGTAACATGTTCCATATAACCTGCTCAGGTCATCAGAACAGGAAATAATATGTTCATAACTCTATCACTTTTATCCTAATTGAGTAATTTGGCAACTGGTTTATCACTGATAGATATTATGCTCCAAAAGACTACCATTACTTTTGGAATATACAGATTTATTAACTTAGTCTGTACTCCTTAATGGGAGTATGTTTGTACACAGTGCCTATCTGAATATTAGCACCTTTATTAAAAATGAGCTAAAGACCAATAAAACTACAAAACATCCGAAAGCTGCATCTGGTGGTCAGTGAGATATATAATTTTCCACTATTGTTGCCACTAAGAATGAACTCGGAAAGCCTTTCAGGTTGTTCTCAGACAAACAAGTGTCATTATTGTGATTCGGATGAAAAGAGAAATTAAGGCGAAAGAAAAGTGAGGAAAGTAAGGATCATAATGTTTCCTGACAAAAAAAAAAAAATTGGGTATAATTTAGCATGTTGCATATAAACTTTTTCCTTCCTTCATCTCATTTGCAATATGATCTTATGCTACAACCACAAATTGGTGTCTACAAAGAGTCTTTTTTTTATTTTATCAGTTATCCTGATAAAAAGTCATGTAAAGGATCATTTTTTAGTTTAAAGCTCCTACATTCCTACATCAAAGAACATGATGACACTTCAGTTGGAAAAAAAAACTTCCCAACAAACCAACTGGGACATTATGACAAGCATTTGAACGCACAAAATAATAATATTAATTGACTGTAGCCTTTATATCGACACAGATGATGTTAAATTAAATAGCAAATAATACTGTTCATACTTTACAGACATATTCAGCTATGGGCTATCAATATAGTGACACTTGTTGTGTTGAGAACAAACTAAAACAAAGGTGGGCAGAGTTTCACAAGAAAAGGCAAAGCCTGTACAAAATATCACAATCTAGCGCACCATCGTCAACAAAAAGCTTTCGAAACAAACTGAATGATACTGTATAGTTGCTGAGGTCTTCATATTAGGGGTGTCAGTTTGCATTAAAGGGCGTATTACATTGCATTCATTGTGTTTAACTTCATTCTTAAACATAGCTTATCGTTATCACGTGCAGGTTTCACAGTACGTTTAGTTGCCAATAGATGTGCATGAGGACAAAGAGAAGCGAGGGACAAGTTTAGCCTCTAAAAGCAAAAAGGACCGACAGAGTGAGCTGATACAATACTCATTATTGCCACATTATTCATAGCTGCTCAGTGCAAACTCTCAGTGAACTCTGATCACCAGCCAACCACCGTCCTTCTGCAAGCACCAAGTTGACCGAACCACTGAGCTGATGAAGCTTCTACGAGGTAAATATATAATGAAGAAATGGAGAATCTTACTGTAACGAGTACCACTGTCTTCGATGGTCAATACAAGAATATGTCTAACAGTTCTCCCTCCCCCAACCCCACATGTCCAGTGCAATTTCACACAATATACAGTACACATATTATATGTAGACCAGTTAGAGACTATTGCTTTAACAGCTTGCGATGAGAAAACGTGAGAGAAGGAAATAAAAACATGTGGCTACGTGGCTGTACAGTTCTTGAGGACATTTATATTATCACATTTCCATTTTGAGATGAAAATAAGATAAGAAACAAATTCACAGAACCTTCAGGTGATATAGAGCAACGGGTCTCTGGTTATAACAAGACCTCGGCTGCCTGATTTCTGTACACAACATCTTTATATACATAATCGTGATCCCCTGTCAATCAGTCTGATAATTGCCCACCTTTTAAAACTATTTCAAGTCCCTTTTACCTTTAAGTTTAGTTTTGTTTAAAAGTGTTAAAATGACTCCAAGCTTCATCCTTCCATTGTCAGTTGGCACCACCTTTATTTATTGATTTATTTTTTAATGGGCTGTCCCTCGCCTCGGATTGGGTGATGCAGCTGCACGTCAAACACCCGGCCCGGGTGTCAAGCCTTGGCTTCCAGCATCTCGAGGAATAGTTTGTGCATGGGGACTTTGCCCTGCATTTTGATGCTGTAGAAGTGCTGAACGGCCTTGGTGGCAGTCTGACGGAGCAGAGGCAGGGTCATGAGCAGCTTGCCTGCCCGCCGGGGGTCCTCTGGGTGCTGGGAACCCTCAAAATCCTGCAGGGCCTCATGAAGAGAATCCTGGAGCCTTTGGACAGCCTCGATATTCTCTATGTGCATGGAGTCTGGAGCGAGAAGAAGAAAGTCGGAATGACAAAAATGCTTAAGACAAATCAGATGTTTCATATCTACACTGACAACAACTGCATGTTTTGCAGCTGCATCATCTGGTTTTAAACTCAGTAGCTTGTATATGCAAACATGCAATTTTGCTTCTTAGTGCTTAATGACGCTCCTTAAATAAATGACTATGCATGGCTGGGAGTCTCGGGAGACATAGGAAGAGAGGGAAGTACAGTAGGTATATATAAATATACAGCAGGAGAGGAAAAAAAGATTCATTTCTTTTGGTATCATGGACCACATACATCCCCCCTGCTAATGAATTCAGATGGCTGCATTACTAGGATATCATTCAGCTGAATGATGGTGGCAGATGGGCTTCATTTCCATAAGAAAGAGCAGTTGGCCCCCTTATGTATAGGCTCTAAAATAAAACCAGTTGAGACTTATTAAAAACTGCTCTCTACGTATAAGTCTACATGTTGGAGGGGAAAAAAGAGAGAAAAAAAAACAGGCTTGTCCTCCGAAGGACGAGCTGACAGCAAGCATTTTAATGGACAAGCACTGGTTTGCTTTCAGCCAATTTCACTGCACTGACATACTGTGTCAGGTCTAATCTGTGTATGCATCATATCCACAATTCATTAACTCACAGATAAAGCCGTGCACGACGCAAATGCGAATTCAATACAGTATTATAATCAAATCTCACAGACTGAGATAAACTCGTCCTACCCTGGTAGTAATACGGAGTAGCGCTAAAGAGAAGGCAAACACGGCTGCTGATTGAAGTGTAAGTGAATGAGATCAGCTCTGCTATGTGTCATGAAAGTTGTGGCGTGAAGTAAGACCGTGTATGAACATGTAAATGAGGCAGAAAAAAGGGAAAGTACAAGGCTAATTATGTTCCTAACTGACTGATTAAGTCTCTTTTACCAGTCGCCTTCTGTGTAAATTGCATTTCTATCTTGGGAAATTAACTAGGCTATGTGGACCGCACATGTGTTCCAGCACTCTTCATTTGAAACCTTCATGTTAATGCTGATCTGATCCTCATTAGGCTGCACGATCATGTGTGTGCGCGCGCTCAGATGTGAGAAAGAGAGTGGAAAATAAGCAATATGTTTTTAAATGGGTGCACGTGTAAAGCATGAGTGTGTGTGTGTGTGTGTGTGTGTGTGTGTGTGTGTGTGTGTGTGTGTGTGTGTGTGTGTGTGTGTGTGTGTGTGTTTAAGGAGGCTGGGGCTGGGGGAGGAATGCAAAACTAACTTTGAAGAAACAATTTCCATGTAATCCGTCAGCAGCCTGGCGTCAATCCCGTCGATACTTTGCTAATTACAAAATCAATGGCCATGAATTTCCACAGCTGTCACACCCAGAGGACCACTGGAGCCGAAGCTCGCCGAGACTGTGTTCAAACGAGCCGAAGTTGCCCCCTCGCCCTCCCAGAGCAACCCCTCTGAACCCTAGCCTTCCTCTCTCTCTCTCACACGTCTTCCTTATACCTTTACCTCCCTGTCTTTCCATCACCTCCCCTCCTATTTATCCCCAACTTTCCCATGGAGTGTTTGTCATCAGGAGACTAAAGCTCTGGGCTCAGCATTTTTCATTTTTTTCAGTCAGGCAGGAGAAAAGACTCCTAACAGGCATTGATTAGCGGGGGACAGGCCCAGCCTCATGAAAAGCAAACTGTCAATACGGGCGCAGCATCTTCACACTGGAACAAACGAGGCCCGTCGCTCCCCGACGCTCATTCCACTCCACTTAACACATTTTATTGACAGCCCCTGTTTTTCTAATGAAATGCTAAATATATCTCCCTCGGCTGTGGCGTGCTGGCAGCTACTGTTATGGAGATGGAGAGAATGAGAGCGCAATGTGACAGTCACACACACACACGTGCACATGTATCTGCACACAAATTAAAATATAGCTACACACACAGACACAGACACAAAGTTAAATTTAAAAAAAATCTTGATCTTGACCTTTATGTCCTCTCTTATCGGGGATCTTTCATTGTGGGGGGTGATGGTGCCACAAGATACCGATAACCACTCGACATTTTTTATCCCTGTGTTTTATTTCTTTGTCTGTTTAATTAAATGCCAACTGCCAGGCTTTACTTGAGATTTTATATAAAGACATACCTTCCTGTCTATGTCATTACTGCGGAGAAAATAAAGGCTATTTGGCAAAAGTGACTAATCGGTTTTCGATTACTTGATTACAGTATTTTAATTGACTTTAATTTTATTTCTTTAGCGATAAATCACAGTCGCCTCAAGGTGCTTTAGGTTGGAGGGAAAAGAGCCTCCAGAGAAAACCCCAACAATCAGATGATCCCTGTACAGCAGTTGGCGACAGTGGGAAAGAAAAACTCACTTTTAACAGGAAGAAACCTCAGGCAGAGCCAGGCTCGGGGAGGGGCAGCCATCTGCCGTGACAGGGTGGGGGTAGTAGTCAACGCAAGTATGCCACTGAGCCACTACTATCTCTGGGAGTTTTAAATAGATGATTTTTGGAAAACTTAAACTCTCTGGAAGCCAAATACAATAAACAGAACTTGGTTTAGGATGTAATCCCATCATTTTGACTTGCATTCAGCAACACAATCCTGCTCTGCCTCCTTATTGATGCACTATGATGTTTATGAAGATCCAAACCCACTACTCATCCAACGTTTCTATGAATTTGAGCCTACAATATTTGTGCTGTTCACAAACTCATAGATTAGGATTGTGAATTTAAGTCTAACAGGTGAATGGAAGATTACCTGAGTTAGAGAGTGCAATGGCTTTGAGCGTAACAAACTCCTCCTTCTCCATACGCAGCTTCTTGTAGCGTCGGACCAATGGCAAGATGGCAACATGAAGGTCCAGCAGGCCTGAGATCCTCGCCTGCTCCTCATCTACCACGTAGTCCTCCGCATACATTATCTCATCCTCACAGGGCAGTGAGCGAAACACAATGCTCAGCACCAGGATCTCCATCCAGGCACTCTGCAATAGACTCATCTGGTCTGCCAGCGAGAGTGTGGAAAAGCCTGCAGGAGTATAAAGAAAATATATGTCACATTTGAACATTTTCTAGGTACTGCTGAGCCCTCACACAGAACAACCATGTGACATAGTAAGAGGGCAGCCTATTAACCCCCCTGCTCAATTGTTGCCTCTTTCAGTCCTCTGTGTGCTTTATGGGCTATGTACAATTGCTGCGCAATCCTCAAAGAAGTCCGACTTGAAACAGAGACCGACCGCTGTATGCAGTGGCTTTCAGGGAGCAATATAAATCAGTCAGGAGCAGAGGCCTTTGAAACATGAGCCAGGGCTGCCTCAGCCATCAACTCAGTCCTTCTGCAACCCACTGCATAAGCACATGAGACCCTGCTTAGTGAGGACAAATCCAGACTTAACACTGATTATATCGTATCATTGTCAGAGTAAGGACAGGTGAATAGACATTCACTTCTTCTTTACAACAACTTCAAAGTTAATTCTGTCATTTAAAACAGACTAAATTAATGTACTGAAATTCCAACTGAGAAAATAGGAAGGAGAAAAAAAGAAGATCGTGTGGATTTATAATTAGACTTCACCATTTTATAGTTTTCGCATTTTCTAAGAGACTTTTGTGGGATTCCTCCACCCTTTTCATAAAAGGGTAAAGAAAAACCTTTCAAACAGCAATCAAAACACTTCTGAATAAAAAAAAAACAACCTCTGTTTGCATCAGAAAGACCATCTGATGATTTTTTTTTCTTTTGAAGGAAGCAAGTGAAAGTACCTTTTATCTATAAAAGATATAGCCTACAGGTTTATAATACTTATATACATAAAACATTTACTACAACAAGAAACTCTAATAGTACATGCCCATGTCACGGTACTTTCTGACCCGTGACATGGGCATGTTTTTGCTGATGGCCATTAAATTAAAATGATCAATGCTTTATAAATTGTAGCCCCATAAATGCACAAATTGGGTCATTTCAGCCCACTGCCAGGTGGTTGCTATGCAACATGATGATAATATATCATGTGTAATTCCACTTTTGTGGATATAAATGAGATGTTAATGTTGTGAATTGAAAACAGTAGGATGATTTCATGAGGTATTGTGGATTGTTGTACATTCAAGGTTAAAAAGGTAATTTTAGTCATTTGTAATATGGTCCTCATGGAACCTGAAGGTTTCATAACATATCATACATAACTTAAATTTTGTGGATGTGTTATTGTTGTGAAACTAAAACTATAAAATCCTTTTATAAGTTGCTGCAGCTTCAGAAATGCTAATATCAAGTCATTTAAACCTGTTATTAGCTGGTTGCTGGGCATCAGAATATCTGATATAGACAACAACCTTCAGGTGTATCAGATGAGCCTGCGTACCAAGTTTGGTAGCAAAAACATATGGACAGACATACACAGATTTGCGTATCATAGTAAAATGTCTTTTTTCCTGTGCATGCACAATCATTCCCTGTATATGAACATGGTGTCTCACTCTAATCCTGTTCCGGCCTATCACATTGTTCATATTCTTTATTGGCATCAACTTTCAACTCACCTCTTCTGGCTGTGGACTCTGAACTGGTATTTATTGGTTAGTTCATTCACAGGAATTTTGAGCCACCATGATTAAGAAACTGGATCTGTTCTGTAGCTGTGGTGTAGTTCTCCCAACAACATTTACCATCATGTATCACAAGTGTATTAATGTGCTGATTTTCAGTGTGTGAAAATTTGTTTAGAGTTTTGCAACAGGAGAAATCAGGTCCGTACATATACTGAATAACATATTCACTGGGATTGGGATGGAATTATGAAGGGGAATGCTTTAAACGCAGCAATGTTAAGATCCAAAAACAAAGCACACATGCAGGCTTCTTCCTGTGTTGTTCAACCTTTTGAACTTGGTGTGGCAATTCATCCAAATCTCGAGGTCGACCCATCAACTTTCACCTCTAACATTCACACACACCACATCAAACACCTGAAAGGACCTCAATGGCCACAATACCTTTCACTACTCTATGGTGAATAGGAAGGTGATTGGGGGATATTGACCAGGGCCTTGAACTCACCACGCTGCTTACTTAAATCTTGAAACTTGTATGGATCGGAATCGGACAGGTTGACTTAAAAGGGGTCCTCCCGATGTTTCTTATCAAGCAAATAGAGGAACGGCGGGAAGCGAGAGAATGAAACAGAGAGAAAAGAGTGCTGGGGGTGTCATTGATTAGTAGATTGTAATCAGTCCACCAAATGCGAAAGGGTATCGATCCAAGCCTCAGATCTGACAAACAGACATTTGATGGAGGACATCCGGTACATGTTTAGTGGGGGGAAGAGAGGACCACAGGATCACTGAATGTAGATATCAATGCTGTGTCAGGAATTCATGAGTTTACTCCAGATTCCCCAAAGACACTTCAGCAAGAGAAATGAATGGCCTAAATTTGGTGAGGCTTATTTAGAATAGTGAGGCAGGACAAAATAAGTCTGACAGTTAGAAAAAAGTAGCATAGTTACATACAGAAACAACCCGTTTAAATAACTACAAAGCAAGAACACTTCAGGCTAAAAATCATGCTTATTAGCTCCATTTAATGTAGCATACCTTTAATATACTGCCTCAACATAAAACCACCAATTGTGCAGAATGCCCTCCCTTTGTGATGCCAAAAGCTTGCTTATCATGGGTAACCTGTAGTGTCAGGCATCAGGACATTGGTAACAAATGCTTTGAGTCTTGAGAGCTGCTGGGTGTGGCCTTCGTGAACCTGGGCTGTTTTTGCATGTGGGACAGATGCTCAACTGGACTTTGTAGTCCAGATAAAGTTTCGAGCTCTTTGTAAAATTCCTCCAGTTGCTCCTGTGCAATTTTGGAACTTGTGACATGTCAAAGTAACATCTGCATGGAGGCCAGGACTAAAGGTTTTCCCAGCAGAACATTGCACTGTGCTTTTCATTTTGTGACTCATTGGTGAAGACATGCATATATTTCCCTTATTTTCCCCCAGCACTCCTGGCCCCCTTTTTCTTTTCTCTTTTTTTAAACACTCAATTTACTGAAGCAATTTAGTGACTTCCTGGTTTCCCTTGGGTTAGCCTGGAGCTGGATGTGCGTCGCCTGGAGGTGGCTGAGTTAAGTGTCACTGTGGAGGGTGAATCCCCCTGATGAAATATCAATATTTCACCCTAGTGATTTGATGCCGTTTGACCAAACATGACACAATACTGAGCAAACCAGGCAACGTCAGCATCTCTGTGTTTGCAGTCTCTCTGCATGGAGATGAAGAACATGAACAGCGACGCTGTTCTGCTAAACTACAGGGTTTTAGAGTATTTATGTTTTACTTGTTAGCTGAATAAATCAAAATCCTTAATTTTACATCCTATACACCTTATCGTTATGCGTCTTCATAGTGTAGTGACTTAGACATTTGCTTCACAAACAAAAGGTTGCTGGTTCCATTCCAGTTGAGACAGAAATCCCCTTTAGGGTTGCGTCAGAAAAAAAACCCCATGGTG
This sequence comes from Haplochromis burtoni, assembly GCF_018398535.1. Taxonomy (NCBI): domain Eukaryota; kingdom Metazoa; phylum Chordata; class Actinopteri; order Cichliformes; family Cichlidae; genus Haplochromis; species Haplochromis burtoni. The sequence goes on from NW_024582369.1 coordinate 2,588,885, forward strand.
CTGTGGTGACCCTTGTGAACAAAGAAGCACCCGAAACTAGGTTTAGGTAAAATTATTTTAAACTTAAAGTGATTTCTTTAATTGATTTTAAAGAAATCTAGACTATTGGAAAATGCCTAAAAGACACTTTGAATAAAAAAATGTCAGTGCAAGAGTGCAAATTACTACTTATAGGGCTCAATGAAGCCTAATTTTTGGAGGTTACAGTTCACTTTACTTCAACTCAATTTTATTTATATAGTGGAAAAAAACCATCATCTCAAGGCGCTTTATGTAGGAAGACCCTACAATAATTCATCAAAAACCCAACAATCAGACAAAGTGCTATGAGCAAGCTCTTGGTGACAGTGGGAAAGAAAAAAAAAACCTTTTAACAAGAAGAAACCTCCGACAGAACCAGGGTCAGGGAGAGGCAGCCGTCTGTCATGACTGTTTGGGGGCGAGGGGAGGGAGACACGACAAAAGATATTATTAATCTCTGGCTCTTTTCCAAAGCATAAGCAATAATTAGATGCAGAGTGGTGTATAAACACATAGTAAGTAAAAAAATGTGAGTGAAGAAGAAACAGCAGCCTACAGCATAACTATGGGAGGATATAGGGTCACCTGATCCACCTCTAACAAATGCTTTATCAAAAAGGAAAATTATGACACTAATCTATAGAATCTAATCTAATCTATAGTATAGAGGGTCGCTGTAAAAAAACTGTAAAAAAAAGACTGAATACATGTAAATAGAGGGCTACTCAAATACCCATAAATGCCTAAAACTCAGAAGTTACTGCATAAGCCATTTTTCACCAAAGTATGTCTTTTACCTCTTCACTCTGTGTATTATTGCCAAAATTAGGAACACGCTGTCTCAGATACTAGAAGAACTAGTCCAAACATTTTTCAATTCCAGGCTGAACTCCTTGTTACAAAAATGCCACAGCAAGTATACCAACAGGGACTGGAAAGAGACACATTCTCTACTTTTATGACTAAGCTTGACAATTTTCTTTTTGATAATTAAACTATCTCAGTGACCCTGAAAACTCCGTGCATTTATCTGCCACTACTGCATGCCATTAAATTTGAATTCTCTCTCCTCCAGCTTGTGCTTTGTACTCTCTCTTTGCACCTCTCTGCACAAGCTACACATTTATGATCTGTAGTTACGAGCCCAACTAACCTGCTCAGTGTTTATAGTGTGTTATTGCTCTGCGCTCATCTCTTCTCTCGCCACTCCCCACAGCTGACTGAGGCAGATGGCTGCCCCTCCCCGTCCCCCTAGTTCTGTCTGAGGGTTCTTCCTGTTAAAAGGGAGTCTTTTTCTTCCCATTGCCAAGTGCATGGCTACAGGGAATAGAAAGGTTTGTAACACTGCAAAATTTTGATCCAACTATGTAAACTGCTGTTTTTTTTAGTGATCAAATACATTTTAATGCTAATAGTTACAAAAAGATTTACTACGCTGACAAAATGTAATCAAAATGAATTTTTTTAGCCATAAAGAAAGAGACAGTAAGTTATATAACAAAATGCATTGAGCATTAAAATAAATAGGGACTGTTTTTTGCTAACTTTAAAATCAAAATCAGAAGTATTTTTGTTGCTTTTACATCTATCACACTGTTCACTGTTTTAAAACCATGTTGTGCTCTGCAAACTGTGGGGCAGCTTTTGTAGTAATGCATTGACCTGCAGGGGGAGGCTGTTGTTGTTGTGTGTGTGTGTGTGTGTGTGTGTGTGTGTGTGTGTGTGTGTGTGTGTGTGTGTGTGTGTGTGTGTGTGTGTGTGTGTGTGGAGAGGGGTGTTGCCGTTTCACCAAACACATTACAATACTGTAACACTGTAAAAACCCATATTTAGCCAATGTAGCATGTTAGTCAGCAATATGTCTATTTCTTTAAAGGTCCCCAGGTCCCCAAAAAAAGAACTGTTTGGCAGGGTTCTGGTAATGCAACAAAAAAATACAGGTGCATGTAAGATAACTGAGGCCCTGCTCAGTACAGTGAGGAGACTGAGTGGTTGGCAGTGAAGCTTGAAGCTGTCATTGAGAGCGAGGTCTAAAACAGACAGCAGTTCACTCTCTATTCATTTAGTATCATTACAGGCCTCCTAAGAGCCCTAATGGGCCTAATAAAAAGACAGAGGTAATAATGAGACTTGAGGGCCCTATATGAGCAGGAGGAGTAGGAGAGGGAGAGCCAGGGGAACAGGAGAACAAGGAAGCCAGAGAGTGTGTGTGAAAGATATTATGGCAGAGGGTGCGCGGGACAGAAACAGAGAAAAAGAAAGGAAAAAGAACGAGCATTAGATAAAGTGAATAGAGGGCGCTGTACGCTGTTGACTTGAATGTAGTCTACGCTTTGTGAGGTGGTCTGTGTGTGTGTGGTTACAAATCAAGGGCCACAATAACATGTCTCCTATCATGTTCTTGAAGCCAAAATGTGTGTTTTTGTTTTATTTTTTAAAAACTTCAATATTTTTAATTGGCTCCTTTGCACACAAAAAAACCTAAACCAAACTAAACTGTGAGGATTAAAAATTCATCAAATTACTTCTTTCCAGCTGTAAAACACAAATATTTAAGCCTTCACAATGAACACGTGTACCACAAAACCTAAGGAGTATTACATGTTTCTTCCCAGCTCTCCACATGTGGATGCTGAAGGACTTTCACATTAATGGAGCGATCTGCGCTAATGACTCCTATTACCTCATCGTTAAGGCCATTTGCGCAGTGGGCTATGAGTGTAATGGAGGGAGTGGACTGTTAAACTGTAGGGACCCCTTTTGTCTTAATCGTTACTTGGTGACACTTTGACCCAGTGGCCGCGGGTAAAATGTCTCCAGAGTGTCACGTGCTGCCTTTAATAACTCTGACAGATCGGGATTTAGATCCTCACACCATACAAGATCAATACTTTTTTATTTATATTTATATATATATGTATATATATATATAAAAAAAATGTAATGAGAATAAGGCAGTGGAAAAACATTACAGTAAAATTCATTACAGGCCCCATGGGGCTCCATTAAATTGAGGAATTTGACTGTAGTTACCCTATTTGGCTCTTTTGTGAAAAATACACCTGAATCAGATTTTTTCCCTTGTTCACAAGATGTTGGATGGAAAAGAGGTCAGGAGTAAAAAAAAAACAAAAAACCCAAAAACTGTGCATTTGGGTCAGGGAAGCTCCTTTTGTTCCTGTTAACGCTTGTTTCTTGATGTAAACTCGAGAGTGGTGAGACAGCATGTCTCAAACCCCAGCAACCCTCCATTGGCTAATCGTTTAATCAGGCTTCTCTTTTCCTAAACATTCATGTAAGGTTCAAAGGGCTGGTTTGGGCTCAGCTCATTTTGGCACAGTCCAAACAGATGATGTAAGCTTTCCCCAACAGGTAACTTCCTTCATGTTACTCCACTATGCAATCGATGCTGTTTTCAGATGGTTGCCCACTTGGCTGACTGTGGATGAAGTGGCTAGGTGCCCCACTAGTGGAACACAGCATACATTTGAGAATCACTGGTCTACAGCAAATTGACACATAATGTGGAGGAGTTGTCTCCTAATGTCATTCTCCATTCCTGAACTTTTCTTACTGCTAAGGCCTCAATCACACGAGCCTGTCAACGACCATCTGGCAAACAAAGGTCATAAGGTTGTCAGGTACGGTCCCTAGTTAGTTGCCAGGGTTGTCAGTAGTTTGCATGGAAGTACTGCAAATACTTGCAGACATCTCTCTGAGCTTTAGTTAAACTTAAAAAAGTACAACGCAAACCAGAAATAAAAAATATTTACCATTAGAGTAAATTTTCCTGCATCAGCCAATGCATTTCAAAAGCGTCAACTTTTACTTTGAAGGCAAACAACAAAATGACATATAAGTGTCATTATTTATTAAACAAAGCCAAAATGCTAAATAAATACGCCCCATGATTCAGTTGTTAGTAGAACCGGCTTTAGTGACAATAACTTGAAGTAACTGTTTTCTGTATGACATCAAATCATTGTAACCTTCTTTACGCCACTGATTTAGCCCATTGAGGTTTGTTTATGTCAAGCTCTCTTAAGGTCCCCTGTATTTCAATGAGATTGAGGTCTGGACTTTGACTGGGCCATTACAACACCTTGATCCTTTTTCCACCCGTGAATAAGCTTTCTCACTGGAGTTCAATTAAAAAAAAAAAAACTTTAACTCTTACCAGACTGATGTGCAAGAACATTGGGCTCAAATTGTGGTCATAAATATTTTGTACTACTGAGTTTTGTAACCTTGTAAACCAAAATATCTGAAAATTTTATGTTTGTGCATTCGTAGATGAGAATTTGTGTGTGTGTGTGTGTGTAAAAAAGATTTGTGTTTGTAAAAATATTTACACAAGTTACAGTTTTTTTTGTTAAGGTCTGCTTACAGATACAAAACAAAAAACTATGTGTAAAGCTCTGCGCTCAAGTTTCCTGGCTGTGTGTGAGTTTCAACTTACAAGTACGAATTTTGACCCGTTTTTTCTTCCTTTCAGCTGATTGGTCAATGTCATCTCAATCACAAATTTAACAATCCAATCAGAGAACAGATGGGTTTGGCTGTTGGAGTGGCGTTTTCCATATAAAAGTTTCAGATATTTTGGTTTACAAGGTTACAAAACTCAGTTCACAACTACGCATTTGATTTACAAGTACAAAATATTTATGACCACAATTTGAGCCCATACATTCCTGATATCTTTGCTGCTTGGCATTACATTAACACACATCTGAATACCGCAGACCAGCAAACTGCCAAAACCTCAGTTTTCACAGAGGTGCTCACCCTCGCTGATGATCAATTAATTAACTTGATTAGTAGCAGCTTGCTGCCACTTATCTTTCTATTTCCTACAGAAGCAGTAAGGATGTACTTTGTTTACACACTTCTACATCTTTTAGTTTTTGTCAAATAAGTAATGACACGGGTTACATGTCATGTGCATTTCCTTTGAGGCTTTATTTACTTAATTTTAAACAGATAATTTTTATTATGTTCTGATATGTAAAGCCACAAAATTAAAAGAGGATGTACTTTCTTTTTCCCATAACCGTATTTGCCATCGTCCTATAACTACTCTGGGCCACTGCTCAGCAAACGATTCATAGTCTTGCTTTAAGTGTGGACGATGAGTCAGTAAATGGGACAAATAGGACAGCACAGCACTGTGCCAGCCCAAAAGGAGACAGAGAGAAAAAAACTCCATCGTTTTGGCAAAAAAATCATTTTTTATGTACTCTGAATAAATTCATTTTTGTTTTTACGACTAATTAATTGTGTTTAAGCAAGCACGAGACCTTTTTTAGTTCCTTACACTGACGTAAGGATTTGGTTTTTTTTGTTATCACCTTGAAATAAATGCACAACAAAAGACAACTGAAGATAAAATTTGTGTCCTGACTGCTGCCATTTATTTTAATCAATTAGGAACCCCTTTAAGAAATGCATCAGTGAAGAATATTACTAGCTTTAATTGAATAATAATTGAATTGACAACACGTGTGTCTTTTACATGCTTTATTTAACCAGATCAATGGCTTGCATATACTTTGAAACCAGCCAGTGCTCCTTATGAACACGCGGAGGTCCAAAGTGTCTCCTTCAGCCGATAAAGATGAGAAGAACGGAAGATCTAAGAACATTTGCATAGCAAGTCTTATTTAAGAATTCATCAACAAGGAGAAGGGAAATCCATCAGTATTTCCCTAAATAAATCAATTTCACCACAGGCCCTGTGTAGTCTCCTTAAGTAAGTAAGAGGATTGCTTTCTTTAAGTCTGGGATTGAAATGGAATACATTGACATAGGGGCGGGTCCCCCCCACAGACTCTCCCACCCCACTCCACCCCACCCCAGTCAAATCAAAGGTTTCAGCTGCTCTTTATTGATTAGATTTTAGAATATGGGACTAGCTTCTCCCTTAGGTGCAGATGAGTAGCAGATGTTAATTATCCTGTGTGTGTGCATGCGTATGAACGGGAGGGGGTGGCGTGTTATGTACAGCAGTCGGTGAAGTACTCCAGTAATCTCACACTGTAACATTTGAGCAAATCAAAGAGCAAATGGGAGCAGTTTCTCCTCCGCTTTACTAACTGCACAAGACCACACGTGAACCTTTTTTTTTTTAGCAACTTAATAGATGGCCTGTATAAAAAGCACCTATGTCTGAAATTTCACATTAAGACAAGTGTTTGGAAAGCCAGAGCCCTGATGACAGGTTCAGTCAAGAGCAGTCACATGTTTCTACCTGGGATATGTTTGGCCCAGCCAATGATGACCACCAGCTCGCGGTCAGCCAAGTCACAAAGCGTTGTCAGAGCCTTGATGTCTCCGTCCGGCATGGTGGGGTCAGGCATGGCATAGATCTTCTCTGGCTCCACCACCAGCAAATGAGAGACGATCTTTGTCACTAAGAGGGGGAAGAGACAGAGAGAGAGATAGAGAGAAGGACGGAGGGCGTGAAGGAATATAAATGTACTGTGGTGTGCGACAGTTTTAGGCAACAGTGTTTGCCTAAAATATGATCATATTGTGCCACATGAATCTCATCTTTGGATGTAGATAACAATGCTCTCACCATATTCCTCAAGCGGATTCATTTCACAGCTTTATGTCCCATCATATTAACTAATAAAGTTAATGCTTTTTGTAATGCTCAGGTAATACACACATTGTTACTGAGTGAGATTTTAAATGAAAAAAAAAAGAAAAAAGCAACAAAAAAGCGACTCACGTGGTTTTTTGGCTGGAGGGGGGAGGGTGAGGCCGAGGTAGGCGCCGTTTTCGGCATCCAACCGCCGCTTGTACTTCTGACGCCCCCCTCTCACTCGATCCAGACGCACACCTGCAAAGAAAAATAATTAAAAATATCACGTATGCATAAGATAAACCAAAGCCACTCTGACGAATCCACAAAACGTAATGATTACGTAGCAAAATAAAATAAAAGGGAACTTGTTACTTGTCACTTGTTATGTTTGGAAGTAGGCGTTGCTGCTGACTTTCTCACTTTCTTTTTATATGCTTAATTTTTGAAAGTTACATTCAGTTATAACGACCTATTTTATGGCATCGTATTTGCTACCATAACTACAGCTTATTATAAAACTGTAGCCTATTTATTGGGGGGGAAACTTGACCTATTTTGCTGTGTCATCAGACTCTCACAAGCATTTCAGGGTTTTTAATTTTCTACCCTGTATATGACAAATACTATATAACCATTCTTCATATAATATACAGTACAAAAATTAGGATAACAGCATTTTTCTGTCATTTATCTACATAAACAGTTACATTCCTTTATTTTTAACCTTTCAACCATCAAGCAGGACTTCTGAGTGGAAGTTTAAGCATTCACATGCAGGATTATCTTCAAAGCCATCACAGAGGACGCGGGCTGGATGCACCTTGTCTCCTGAATTGATACGTTTGCATTAAAAGTTGTTTGAGCACTGAGGGAGAGCAAACAGATTTTACATGGTCAAGTGGAATTAAGTCGTGTGAGATTTCCCAGTGACTCATATAAATTCCTTTGATTCCCCTGGAAACAAAAGAATCCGATTAGGATGGTCTTTCAATTTCCTGACACCGACTATCCACTAACCTAATTACCCACCGTGCCCAGAGGGAGCTCATTCTTCCCAGCAAACACAGTGAGATCATTTTATGCCTGGCAGATTGAAGCTAAATCGAGAGCCCCTCTCCTAACACAGCTTTCCATTTGTACGCCTTAAAGTAATCAATAAGGCTTGCAAATAGACTTCTTGTTCTTTGAACACATGTGGATGCGGTTTTAATTAGTCAGTTAGGCAGGCAGGAGCTGGGTTTGCGATAGATGGAGCTTTAGTGGTTGTTTTTAGCATTACTCTTGGTTAAGTTAAATTTAAAATGATAAATTGGGCTTCAGGAAACAGTGTGCATGTACTCCAGATATTAAATCAGTTCAGGAGCCTCTCTCTCTCTATTTAATGGTACACAGAGGCCTAATAAAGGGTTATGCAGTTAGTTAAGCCTTTCACAATAATAAGCTTGTTTAATGCATAAATATATTAAGAAGGTACCAAAACCGAATTCATGCAGCATGTTCTTGTAAGGCTAACTGACAGTGAATTGTTGCTGCTTTTGCCCCTAACATTATCAAGACACACACACACTGACACACACACACCAGTTTCCCTGCCGTGGGCTGCTAGGTCATGTAGCTACAACAAGCGACAAGTGACCAAACAGCCAGAGTTAGAATTCCAAGATCCGCGGGGGCTGTTTGAACTCGAACATCCAACTGGCCCATAATTAATAGACGCTGACAAGAATTAAGAGCTCAGCGCTAACCAGTTTCAGTTTACAGCTTAGCGGCGCTCCAAACAGCAGAGACCCGAGGCAGGAGGGCAGGGACAACGACAAGGGAAAAAAACAAGGGTTAGATAAGGCTGAAGAGTGGGAGGGTTGGAAAATCAAACAGAACAATCTGCTGTGCTTGGATGAATATATCTGTTTTCTGATGGTTTCTTCTTTCTCAATTTGTACATCCTCTCTCTGTCGGCCCTGCCTGTCCCAATGACCACCTGATCTCACCAGTGCGGGATTATCTCCTCCCCATGTGATATGGAACAGTACTGAGAATATGACCACAACAAGACAGCTGAATGAGGCCCCTGGAAGAGGGCCGGAGAGGGTGCGAGGGGGGCAGTGTGTGTCATCGTCAGCACCGCATTCCTAACCTCAGGCCCAAAACCACATCGGCCTCCGCGCTTCAAGACAATGCGGGTCCAGACGAGAGCCTCTGACATGGGTTGGGGGCGGCGGGGGCCAGGCGGGTCCACAGATCATCTTAAAGGCATCCAGATCCTTTTTTATGGTTGCTGGCCTTTCATAAAGTGTGACAGGCAAAGTATGGATGCATGGGTGAGGTTATGGGGTAAAAGAAATGTGTGTGCTGGATAATATGAATTCACATACTACAGCACGCTCATAACTTTGTGCTGACTGCGAGAAAGACGGGCTGAGATACTTGGCTGAAAGTCTATTCTTGCTATGTGAGTGTGTTTGTGTGCGTGCACATGTGTGTGGCAAGACGATGAAGCATATTTACATTGGAGCAATCTTTACAGCCACCTGATCTGTTTTGCTTTCACATACACAACATTTATTGACTTGTTAAAACGTTAAGGCAAATTTCTTATTAAAGTGACAGTGTTTCGCTTCATGCGCTGGCCGCGGGTGCGCCGGGTGTGTCCTGCGGATTATTTTGTTCTGCTATGCGTTTATTATTTGCACATTAAATCGACAGATATCTATTTCACCATAGCAGCTGCCAAAATATTCATTTTATGCCCACAATGAAAAAAATGACAAAAAAAAAACGGCCCTTAAGAATACATAATAACATTTTTAAAGTCCACCTTAAAACACAAACATCAAAATGAAATCTGAGTTAAGTATGTGATTAAATTTTCGGCCTAAAGCCCCCACCCAAATTGTCTAAATCCACATTCTTCGCAATGTGGTCAGAAACATCGGTCTATATGCTGAAAAACACCCACATCAGCAGTGTCTTCAATGTAAAACTGAAGCCAGAAAAACAAAAATACACAAAGGAAGACAGAAGGTTGAGCAAAAACAAAAAAAAGTGTCCAAAAAAACCATTCATGATATAAATGAGATTCATTCTTCTGGTACAAAAAGATGCTCTACAGAGCAGCTGTCATCACTGAAAGGTGCATGTGTCTCATATCGAGACTGTGTGTTACTATGTGAACATGTGCTCGTGTGTACATGCGTGTTTAAGCTTCTCACTCTCAACTATTTTCAGCCTTTCACCTGTCAGAGGCGCTTCTTTCGAGAGAATGTGTCAGAATTGGCTGGCTGGCTAACGCTGCCAAAGGGAGATTAGGAGCTCCCTATTTTAGCTGGGAAAAATCAGAGGGATGCGGCGTGCAGCCCCCTCCGACGCGGCCTGCTCACCCTTTGCAAAGCGCAGCCGCTCTGCCCTTCCAGGGCTGCCTCTCAACATCTGATCTGGAAAGTCAGAAAGAGCTACAGTAAAGGCTGTCATCGGATTTTTTTCTTAAGTCTGGGTGGGCTGAAAATAAGAAGGGAAAGGCGAAGAAAAGACGACACAAAAAGTTGAAGGGAACTGGATTGGGTTGGGTATTAACATGGCGCACCATCTGCTGCAACCCCCTCCCGGTGGCCTGGCAATGCTGGCACTGCTTAACCGTAACTGCCATGGCACTTGTATCACTCTTTATCATGTTTTACACTTACATAAATCTGAGCCAGCGTGTCCACAAAGGGCTATTATTTTGTCTCGCAGTGCCGCCCTAACCACAGATGCAGCTCTAATAAAAAACATCTGCAGAGCTCGAGAAGGGCCGAGATCATTCATGAAGTTGAAGCTGGTGTAGTGGACAAAATAAAATGTTTTTAAAAAGCTAGAACGGTGTCAGTGACAAGCATGGGACCTCAAGGAGCGATTCTGAGCCCCTTGTCAGGGGTGATATACATTTTAACATGTGTGTTGGGAAGCGAGTACATGTATAGAAGGGCTGTTATGAGGTCAGCGCTTCGCTAAATCCTTTTCTTCGGAGGAACACGTGTTAGCCTCCGTGTCTGATCTATCACCTGCCAGACAGTGAGGACAGGCCAGTGCAGAGCCTCTGGGTGGGCGCTGACTTTCAGCTGCATTCTGCCAGCTACTCTGACACCCTAAAAAGCAAACAAGCCCCCACACATGTGCTGTTAGATAGACAAGTTTACGGTACAAGAACAAACAAGTGGCAAGAAGGGAGGGGTCCTTCTCACTTATAGTTTAAGTACTTCGAATGGTGCAGACCAACACATGCTAAAAATTCTGGTTCTGAAGACGCCCACAGAGTATAGACTTTGGGTATATCTTTATTATGGTGATGTAATCTTAGCATATAGATTGGTTTCTGATTTAAGCCTATTGATTTGGAAGGGACCTGACAGTCTGTGATATTGGATATGGCTTTACTAATCTTTTGTGTATGTGGCCGGAGGAAAATAAGGCTGTAACATTACCCTGGTAGCCACGTTCGCTCAGGAAAGACTGCTGATCCCTATCTGTGGTTAGGAGAGGGCGAGACAGCGGTGTAGGTTGCCAAAATAGTCTGGCAGCTTGTGTTCATCCACCACATTACAGCGATGTCAGAAAATCCCAGCATGCAAAGAATAAACCACAGAAACACCGAGCTAACATCACTGAACTAGAACCCACCAGTAGTGACTAAAAGACCAAACTGTAAGCGCCTTTTATGCTCAGACCTGCTTCTTCTTCCAGGACAGACACTCAGTGGGTATAAGGCGATATGCTTCTGTTCCAGTGGGACTTGGTTTTTGAACACGATAATTTGTTAACATGATGATCGGACACCTGTTCAAGGACCAACATAGATACCCATGCTTACTGGCACAAAAAGAAAAAAAGAATCCATCTCTCTTCTTCAGCAGGATGTGACTCAAAGCGGAAATTGAAAAATGCACACGCGGTAGATTCTTGCATCATTTAACACCGTACAGTAATGCTATGGGATATTAGCGCCGCTATTAGCTGGGGGCACTGACTCCTGGCAGTTGTGACTGACACCATACCTTCCGTGAGTTGTAATTACGTGAGAGTTTTTCCACTGACCTGTGACCTTTCATCAGTCTCAGCTGGACATTTGAGGGGTCAGTGAATGAGGCCGGCTTCCTCGAACAGCTGCCCTTCACTGCCGTCCACCCGGCTCATCCAGGTGCTCGGCTTTGACAAAGCAGTAAAGCCGAACCAGGAGAGAGGCCTGTCATCTATATTATTTCTTCGATTTTCTTGGAAAAATAATAATCTGTTACATCTTAAACAGACAGCTTAGCTCAACATACCCTTAAGCATAATCCATAAATTCCCTTTGCATTATGTTGGCACTGGCCACAGCTAGAATACCTGATTTATTTAGACCCCTATCACACCTGAAGCCACCAAACCAAGTTCGAAGAAGTAAAGTCAGCTGATTAGTGGCAGGTGGCGCACAGCAGAAGGGTTTTCCCCACCCACTAATGGGGCTCAAAATCCCTGGCAGCTACCCTTTAAAAGTCAGGATGGCACGACTGGCACGAGGAAGAGAAATATTGGAAACTTCTAGAGCAACTCATCACAATATATAACTCTCACAGCACCCCGAGGGAGGCGTTTTTTAGGAAGCCACTGCCAACGTGAGGGAAATTTGCAATGGGAACAAATGAATAACTTGTGAAACTTACAATATCCAGTTTATGTATTTATCAATGTTTACCTGTTAATAGCTGAAGATTATAATAGTTAAAATAGAAACGTATCTGGAAACATTTTATTAATTAAAAAGTTAAAATGGTTTCATTTCAAAGGAAAGAAGTAAAAAAAAACACAAGCCTGCTTAATATTGACAAGGATTGTTACGAAAAATGAAATTTGCTCAAATGTGTAAACCTTCAACATAAAACCATTTTTCTGTTTGGACACCACAATCATGAGTTTACACCTAAAAAAATCTGTTTTTAAGCTGGAAAAGCTTTCAGTTCATCCACATCAGAGAGTCAGTCAGCTATTTTTTTATGTCAAAGATCAAGGTTTACTGCGATCTCACAAAACATATTTGGGCCAAACTGATTAGGTCTGGCTTGGATATGGATATAAAACACAAGTTAACTGGTTTCTGGTTTCTCTGTAATTATTGTATTTAGGTCTGGACTGTGGAGGCATCACTACAATTGTGGGTGTCTTCAAAATATCCCTTCAGTAGACGCTCAAACATTCGTCTTTGTTGGTTTAAAAGATTTGCGTTTCAAATCTGAGTCTGGATAATTGTGAGGATAATAGAAACCTTCTTTATTAAGCGAATACTTTAACACTACGCTTCCTTATTCTTTTCAGTGTATCCATCTCCTGTTTGTGGAATGTGCTGTTGTCTTTAAGTCCTCTGGATTCATTCCACGCTGCATTAGTTATTATTAATCTCTGGCTTTCTTCCACAGTGTATCTTTTGTCCTGTCTCCCTCCCCTTAACTCAAACCAGTTGCAGCGGAGTCTGCAGGTTTCTAACTGTTAAAAGGGAGTTTTTCCTCCCTGTCACCGAGTGCTTGCTCATAGGGAGACGTCTGATTGTTGGGATTTTATCTGTATTATTGTAGGATCTTTATTTTTACGGTAAAGCGTCTTGAGGTGACAGTTGTTGTGATTTGATGCTATGTAAATAAAATAGAATAGAACTGAATTGAATCTATGAAATAATCCTTGCTAGTGTTTCCTAGATTTTACCCACAATGTCACTCTGCTGCTTGCAGTTCAGAGTCTGCATTTGTGCCTTCTGTTATTAGTCCTCCGTGTTTGAACCTGTTGATGATATAACTAACCTTGCAGGATAATAGAGTGTTAAACACCATTTAAGTTAACATTTTAAGAAATTACACAATGTAATTATTCCTTGTCGGTGACCAGCCCTTGGTCACTTGTTGCAGGGTGATCTCATAGCATAAAGTGAGGCTAGCCACTGTCCCCTCCCCCCTACTGGTTCACTGATCAAAGTCCCCCTTAAATCTGTAAGAGGCCACGCCACTGCAGTATGCCATGATTAAGTGTCCTTTTTACTCTTAATTGAACACCATCACTTTTAGAAAATCGCCTACTGTGCCACATATTGCGGTGGCTGTGACGCTGCGCCTCGCACACACACTGGCCGGCTTAGCCTGGCTCTCCGCTGACAATACCCCACAGTTTTTCCTTTAAGCATGCACTAATAGTTTCAGCTTTATTTCTGAAGCAAATGTGTTGCTATTTTTTTTCTTCTGGCCAAGAGTCAAAGGCTCAGTGTGAGATATTTTGGCCAGGATTAAGACATAAAAAGTGGCTGCATGTATAAATAGTAGCGTTATGCCAAACAGAACGGACGGCCCCTCTGTCTGAGAGGAACAAACGCAGCTACGTCACAGTGAAGCTGGGTCAGTGAAAGTGAACTAAAAGAGAGACACGCAGTCTTGTGTTACTGGGACAAATTGCAGTCAACTTGTGCAGGCTGCTATTACCAGATGTGTACAAAACTATATGGCCATGGTTTTATTTTTAGGAAACAGTTGTTTTTCTCGATGTGGAGCTTATAAATAAATTTATAAATCGTATGTTTCTTTAATTTAGGATTCAGTGTGGACTATGAAACACATACACACACATTAATGTGATCAGAGCACATATTACGTCCTAATAAAATGTACGATGCAGTCATTCCTCTAATCAATTACACTTAATCTTAATGTTGGTAGAAATAAAGAAATCCTAATGTGTGAATGAAATATTTTAAAAATGCCTTTGCTTCTTTTTCTCTAAATCCTTATTTTCTTATATCTTTTATGCCATCAACACCTATGGAAAGCCTACACTTCTGCCTTATTTCAGCACATTATTCAATTAATTTACTGTTACTGTCAGTGTGCAGTTATTCTCCTATACAGCGTTCGTACCACAGTTGCATTGGTGTAGGATAGTTCGTCTCGCTCTACAAACTGAAAAGATAGAAAAAATGCTCTTCCCGTGGAAAGAAAAAAGAAAAAAAGAAAATCTATCGGCTAGATTTTCCCTCTGTACTCCCAGAGGACTCACACTGGAGGAAAAACAACACGTGCAGGAAGTGAGGTGGGATATTCGGAAAGCATTTAGTGGATCAATACGGCAGGCAAGAGAGGGGAAGGGAGACAGACAGACAGACAGAGTGGGAGATGGAGAGAGAGACACCCAGAGCCCAGGGGAGAGGGAAGTCTTGGGGGAACAGCCTGTGCTTTTTAAGAGTACTGTTACACATCTCAGTCGGTCTTGGTAAGAATATCCAGCTCAGCAGCTTTTTCCACCCGGCTGAGTTAAACACTCAGAGGCTCGGCAGTGTGAGGAGAAGTAAGTAAGGCTTGTAGGTGATGTCACCGGTGTCTCCCTGAGGCCACAGCTGGCTTTAATATCACTGACCATCCTCTAGACCGGAGTGACCATCACAGATCCACAACCATTGAAAAACAGACAGCTTACTCTAACATATAGGCGAACCTCCTGATTTCAGCTTGATCATAAAATCTTTACACCATCTCATGTATTTTAAAATATAGAATTACAAGACAATTTGGTGCCATAGAGGAGAGTCTAAAGTTTATATACTAATAAACAGAGAAAGCTGCCTAAGAAGCATATGATCTTTAGGATTTTGATGTGACAGTTAATTAATCTAGACAGATGCTATTAGCACCAAGGTGTCAATAGCCAACAATGCTATTTGCACCAGTGGGTGGAAAAGTTAATGTGGCTATTTACACCAGGGAGTATATAGCATGGCATATACGGCATCACAGAGACAAGCACCGGGGTGTCCGTAGCCAAAAGTGTTACTTGAACCCAAGCACTCACTGCCAGAAAGGCGTTCTAACACCTCAACTATAACCTTTTCCTGCACATAAAGAGCTAGTTTTGTTACCCAAGCTTAGCCACAGTGTGACTGAAATTAAGTCTAAAAATTACATGTGTGTGGTTTTATAAGGGACACAGACTCCAGACAAAAGTCTTTAAAGCATTCATCCACCGCAGCCCTCGTCACTCTGCGAACTGTGAACTCAACTGCTTCACGCTGCTTCCTATGTGATATACAACCATGGATACAACAGTACTTAGATTTTTTCGTAGTGCTGAGGAGCAGCACTGGACAGAGACCCCAAATAATGCAGTTTTGCACAAGGGGCAGAGTAAAAATAAAAGGATAAAGCAAACACACACTCACATATATATATGTTGTGTGAGCTTGTGTGAAAAACCAGTACTCACCCTCTTTTAGCATGCCAACTTTAAGACATTTCATAAAGCGGCAGGCCTGGCAAGACTTTCGTCTCCTTTTGGTGATCTCACACTCATTGGTAGCCGGACAGCTGTACTCGATATTCCCTGGAAAAGGATTGGAAAAAAAGGACTCCATTATTCTGTGTGCTTAAAAGATATACATCAGCAATTAGGAATAATTTGTTTTGGAATTATTGCGCTGGCAGGAAGATCAAATCACACCAGGCGCAGAGTGAGAACACTGCAAAATACACAACACGTGTGTGCACATGTGTGCCTGTGAACGCACACACACCTGTCCCAAGGTGACCCCGTGTGACACTCCTGAAGGAGAGGAGGGTTTAGTGGCATTTTGATGGGGCATGTAAAAAGCACCTACCCGCCCCGCAGTCACACTCAAATTTTGATTCACAGATAAATTAGCTTCATTAATGCAGAGCGTCCTCTCTGCAACGCTCACCACGACCCTTTCCAGCCCATCCTTCTTCACCTAAAGGATGATGGGAAAACTGCCCTCCCTCAACAGCACGGGGCTTAGAGACGGACGCACAGCTGAGCACTCTGCATAATGTTCTCCAGCAAAGACCAGGAGCTGCTGCTAGACTGGACAATCTAAGACTGCGATATCATGTAGCAAAGCTCGATGTATTATTCAAGTCGTCTTGACGGTTGTTGGCTCACTATGGAAATATTTCCTATGCAATTTAATCACTCAGATCCAAAAACAGCCAGAAAATGCAGACATATTGAATCTGCTGGAATTTAACCGCTGCCCGTCTTTCTCACCTGATTCCGGTTAAGAGGTTTTTTTATTTATTTTTTCCCCAAATCATTACGCACACACTTCAAAAGTTGACACGACACCAAGAATCCAGTGACAAATCCTCTTTCCCAAGTATCCGTAACCCCATGATTGACTGTTTGAACAATGTCCCGTAAGTCCAGAGATGTATTAATGGTATCTAAAAACAGCAAACCAGGTGTTGTCTGTTGCAGGTCTGCCAGAGGAGCACACACACACACACACACACACACACACACACACACACACACACACACACACACACACACACACACACACACACACACACACAACCCCCTGTTGGTCAAGGAGAAGGTGCCAACATTTGTCAGGATCCCTGGCATCGAAAGTGCCAGCAGGGTCACACGCACAGTTAGGGGCCGAGGGCACCACGCCAGCATGTTGGCAGAGGCTGCTGCTGGATTCGGGGTAGGTAAAGTCTGTTAAACTGAGAGGCATTAGCAGAGGGGAAATAAAGTACACTGCAGCGTTCGTATGTAGAGATGCACGCCATGTACCTTACTGCATACTACACTGCAAACTAACTGCATGCAGCAAGAGCGTTATAATATTTGCAGTATTAATATATAGTACTTTAGTTTTATTCTCAGTGCGAATACTAGAGGGTAAATTCTTATGGTAAAAATTACATAATCTAATGAGTACACTTAATACTTTTTAATGCACAGTAATGTCCCACAATTCACACTAGAGACAATTAAGAATAAACGAATAACTTAAAGATATATATATATATATATATATATATATATATATCACTCTCATAGATATACATGTTATATATGATGCATGTTGTATACATACAGAAAATCTAATTCATGTTAAATCACATAACCACTGCTCTATTTTGCACAAGCACAAAATGATGAAAATGATGTGATATGTTGAAAGGCATTAATAAATCTGTAAGTATGAAATTCCGGTTTTACAAAATGAAACACAATAGTTTTCATTTTTTTCATCATTCTTCAGCTGCCTCCTTGACGTCTGCTGTTTGTTCTATTGTTGTAGAGCACCGAGCAATATGTTATTTTTCACTAACTGAAGGCAGTGATTCTGAGCTTTGCCTTAACAAGCAGACAACATTACAGTTTGCTGCATGCCTGAAATGTTGAACTTATTCTCTGTACTACATACATGCAATATTTTAGGACCTTCTGAGGTTGATGAACTTGCTTGGATATCAAATTTTCTTCCTTCAAAATCAAACAGTAATCCAAAAATAACAGGATAGGTCAAATATGACCTGCATGTGTGTGTTTTTGTTGGGTGTGGGTGGGTGAGATGGGGGTCCACAATAGACTTAAATTGCCTACCTCTAAAAGCTCACTGTCGGCATACCCTCTTAGTTAATCAGGTCTTGTGTCCACCTTTATTTCTCAAAGGACATTTCAACCACTCTAATATCCTTCCTTAACCTCTCTTATTTTCCCTCTAAATTTTGATATATTATTATGCTATGCTATTATCCACGTGCATCTCCACTCAAGTTGGACCTCTCCTTGTCCTCCTCCTTTACCGAGGCCGGGACCCCCTTCCTGATTACCATTCCATTAAAGCGGCTTCTCCTCTCTGTGAATGACCACCTACCCCGTCCCTTGTCCCACCGCCTTTATTTAGAGGACTCTTCAGCGTCTCTGTCTCGCTGTTCCCTTCCTCTGTTATTGCCACCACAACACGTGCCTCTGCTTCTAATTGGACCCCATCTCCTTCCCCTTGGGTGAGGGCTAGAGGGGCCTGGGGGCAAGGAACGGATTCACACCTCCCACCCTCCTTTCTTGACTTTCTCCCAATGAAATGCCTGGTTCTTAATTACAGTCACCCAACACTGATTGTTATTGACTGAAACTCCCGTGGCTCAGGACGAATGACGGACAGATTAAGCTCATTACAGGCCTGTCCTCCAAGAAGGAGAGTGAAAAGAAGAAGAAGAAGAAGAAGACTACAGTGACGAGGAAGAAGATGAGAAGGAGAGAGAGAGGTCTCGGCAAGACAATGCAAAGTCACACATCAGCATTACTGGGGCACGAGCAGCCTTTTAACTACCAATGATTGATCATAAACAGGCATGCAGGATTTGGACAGAAGGCCAAAAACATTCAGTAAAACCCAACAAAGTGTAGCATGCGGACTGAACAACAGATATTGTGCTGATGACTTGAAAGAAAGTAGGGGTTTCCTACATTTTCTGATGCTCCTGATCCAAAGATGCTTTAGCCTCTTGTACATGAAAAGTGAAAATTCTCCTAAGATAAAACAATCCAGCCATTTTCATATAGGCTAATTAAGCCAGGAAAGGCCTTCCTAAAAATGGGCAGCCAAAAAAATATGTAAATAAATAAATAAATAATAAGTTTTGGAAAATATGTCTTTGCTGTCTCTATTTTTTGTGTGTGTGTTTTTCTTTTAGAAATGTCTGATAATTAATAATGAGAAATAGGACATCTAAAATACCCTGGCTACCCCTGACCCTTGTTCAAAAATTTTAGAAAAAAAAAACCTCGCTGCCAAAGAAAAAGAAAAATTATATTTATCAGGATGAGGCTTGGTATATTTGTCATCATCACGTTAAGAGTTATTAGAAAAAGTCAGAATTTTGTAAACGTGATGTAATTAGAGAGAGTGCCGAAGAGCTTCACTCTTAAGACCAAGTGAGGTAACCAGCTCTCACATCAGTCCCACGTTTTCCATCTTTATTCTGACAGTAATGCGCTGTTTTGGATTTTAACAAAAGGCAATAAAATAAAAGGAAAAAACAGTGCCGAAAGATGCTTAGCTGTTTCTTCGTGCTTCAGTAATTGAGAGGGATTTAGGCAGAATACTTTTCAAATTTGCCTGACTTAATGTGCCCTCACTCTAACTCCATGTATCCAGACACAAATGCTGCAAATCAAATCAAAAAAAAAAAAGTGGCACATTATCTCTGTCCAAAAGATTACTCTGGAACGGATCCCACACATGGCAGATTCGGTGCCAGATGTATGATTCGCATGCAAAGACATCAAAAATCACAAACTAGAGCAGATTTGCGGTCTGGGCCTAATGCCTGCGGTAGACACCACATCGTATTAGCCCCATGAAAGCACTGAGGAACCTGTGACACGCACGACCACGTATTCAAGTGAATGTAAAGTATTTAAAATCATTAAAAAGTAGCACTTCTCTATTGTGACAAGAGTGAAAATACACCTTGCTTAAAAGTACTGGTGGAAAGTCAGGAGTTTATTGTTTTAAGTATAAATTTATGTTTGATTAAAATTCAGTTTCACTAAAATTATTCATCTCTTTACTTCAATGCTTTCATGTAACAACCTTAGCAATAATTTACTTTTTAGAATAAAATATTAAGAAATACAAATCATTGTTTTTTTATGGCCACTTCAAGGGAAAAAAAGATAACAATGTAGCATTTTTATCTGGCGCTGTTCACCTGTCGCTGTTTTGATATCTGTGAGTTGGTAACGCCTATCGACAAGTGGTTTTCTTTTTTGCTACTTATTTTGAAAATCCAAAAAACAAAACAAAAAACAGAGGCCGTCAATATCGATTGATCCGATAATCCACAGAAAAAAACCAACAAAAAATAAAATGAAAACTGTAAAATTTTTAACGTGTGTGGGTTCTTCATTTCTCTTCTATCGATCAGTTCTCCACATCCTCTGATTTATCTGGTTATCTGTGGTGTTGTGAATGAATATTATTGTGTCTAATGTAGTTAAAATAAACCAGTACTTAAACAGCTACAAACAAAAGATGCAAAAATGCAGTGCATGGTCTAAGCAGTAAATGGGAGCACCACAGAGCATTTTTCTAAGTATTCACAAGTTATAGTTAATCCAAAAAGCAGACATTTTTACTCATATTTTTTTATTGCTGCGGTTGTACTTTTACTTGTCTCCAATTGTATCAAAAATACAAAGAACCCACCACCTAAAAGACAGTTTTACTGACAGCTCAGGTGAGTCAGTGAAATGTGAAAGGAAAAGCGGGAAAGAAAAAAGTACCTTGTATCGTTCTTTTGAAAAAGGCTTTGCAGGCCTCACAGGAGGCCACTCCGTAGTGGTACCCCGAGGCAGTGTCGCCACACACCAGGCACAGCCTCTTGGGAATTCCATTGAGCATGTACTCGCACTTGATTGGCGAGTCATCGGCCATGCCGCCGGAGCACTCCTCGTAGCGGCGTAAGCAGGCGCTGCCGCCTCCCAGCATGCCTGGGTTGAACATTGGGGGGGAGTCCAGGGTGTGTGACCGTCCGCTGCCAACGTTAACGTAGCCGCCGCTGGCGTCAGAGTTGCCACTGGGGCTGTGGTGACTGCCAGTGTCTATGAGCGAGGAGGAAGGACTGGAAGGCTCAGTTTTGACATAAGAACCACAGCTCGAGGATAGGTGCCGGTCCTCGGAGGGCATTCTGGTTAATAACCTGGAGAAACACAAACAGAGTCGGAACGTCAGTCAGTTTTGAAACTGAATTTACAGGGAACGCAATGGTTTTCCAAATTTTTGAAAAGAAATGAATGTTTAATTCAGTTCAACTGAATTTTTATAATGTCACCTCAAAATGCTTTATCCTGTCCAGTAAAGACCCCACAGTATAAGAGCAAAAAACCCAACAATCAGACAAACCCCCTATGAGAAGGCAATTTGCGACAGTGGGAAGGAAAAACTCCCTTTTAAGTGGGAGAAACCTCGAGGAGAAACAAGGTTAGAAGGGCAGCCATCTGCTTTGACTGACTGTGTGTGAGGAAAAAGAGAAAAGAAAACGAGAGCATGGGGTGATATGTTGGAGTTCAAACCACTTGTTTTAAAGCACATATATAAGTAGGCAGAAGGACACCATGGTTTGTGTTGTTTTCAACTTTTGTTTCCACGAGTTGTTTGGTTGGATTTAGGAAAAAAATTGTGATTTGGATTTGGAAAAAAACAAAACGAAACACAAAAACTGTCATATTGGCATAGAAACCACATTAGGGGACACTGAGCTTTGGCATAAAAATAATATTTTATTACACAAACTAATAACATAAAAGTAACATATCTCAGTATTAATAATTAGCAAACTTTTTAAAAATATTAACCGTTTTACCGCATTTTCGTCACACATTTTTAAAACTTTTTCTTTAAATAAAAAGAACGCAAAGGCTCTCAAAAAATAGAGGACCAAACAACAGAGCACAACAGAGCACAAAAGCTTCGCCGTGACTGTACCGAGTCTTGCCTGCTACCATCATCCGCCACTCATTCTGCGAGAAATTCATCAGCCCGTTCACCTGAGTTTGATAGATTGCCTTACACACACAACCATTAATGCGCCGGAATGCCAAGTGATATAGTGCAGTAGCTCATTCCTCTCAGGCAAAATGGTAACTAACGACCATGTCAACAGATGCCCCATACATCTTGCAAACAATGCCCACAATTGGTCGGCTGCCAGAAGTAAATGAATGAATGAAACTTCAGAAG
This sequence comes from Haplochromis burtoni, assembly GCF_018398535.1. Lineage (NCBI taxonomy): Eukaryota > Metazoa > Chordata > Actinopteri > Cichliformes > Cichlidae > Haplochromis > Haplochromis burtoni. Next base: position 2,611,033 of record NW_024582369.1, read on the forward strand.
GCTGTTAATGGACAAAGAGAGGTGTTACACTCAGCATATGGAGGATTGTGGGTAATAGATGACCCAATCAATAGTCCCAGTTATTTTGCCAGTGGAGGTGCTGGGTTACAGCTGGCAGAGGAAGTGCCTTATTCCAAGAATTTCATCATAAAGATTACAAAGGTAGGATTAAAGAAAAAAAAAATCCTTATAATGCAGGGTAGAAGCTAAAAAGAGTATTCTTTATTTGCCTTGTTAAGCTTTATAAGAAACTTTGCTTAACGGTGTTATGTTATAACTCCATAAGTATGGTTGTTTACTTAACGATTACTGCTACTGGTGGGTAGTCATTTCTCTTTGAGGCCGCAAAGCCAGTGTATGTTGCGCTCCTTGCTGTAATTCAATAATATTCTCTCAAACGAAGCATGAAATGAGGCCCGGGTTGGTCTTAGAACTGCTGGCTCTGTCTGTCACAGTTGGTGTTGATCTTACAGAACTTCAGCCCTTAAATTCTTATGAGTCATAAATATGGGGTGAGAGTGGCGGAAAGGCGTGATGGGAATGTCTGAAACTAATAGCAAGCTAATGCTGCTTTACAGTCTGAACTTTTTGGCTTTTTTTACTGCCAGGAGCTCTCTCCGTTTTTTTTTTAAAATATGGTGTTGTGTTTCCGAATGCATTTTCCTTCTTTTGCCTCCTTTGCACAAGTGTTTATTTAAAGCCAAGAAACCTCTTTTTTTTTTCTTTTTTAACTGCAAACGAGTAGTGAGAAGAAGAGAAAAAGAGGAGGAGATAGCCTCTACCCCTGGGCCCAGATCAGATCTATTGATCCTCGGCTTCCTTCCTGTTCCAGATGAGGCATGAAAAAATAAACCCTCCTCTTACGGGCCCCAGACATTCCTTATGCATTTTTAATCAGTCGAGACTGTTAACATAGTGCGAGATTGAGAGATACAGCATTGTGTTAGCCTTCATTCTAAGGATATTGTGGCTTATAAAAGACTCAGATGACTCATGTTAAATCTTGTTAGCAATCAGCATTCACCTAGAGTCAATTGGACGATATATTTTCTCCAAGCTGAAGTGGAGAGAGACCAGCCTGGTAATAGTTAATACATCATTGCAGCCAGATAGGGGGGGATTCCCTATGGAATAGCACATTGTGGCATACGTAAAAAGTAGTTCATTCCACACTTAGCACACGGCAACGCTGGGGAGATGTTTTTTGTTAGGTTTAATGGAAATTTCTAATGGGCCCTTTCAAATCTGTCGAAATGAAATAATGGCACGAACCACCAATTCGTGCAGACAGAAATAGCTTCATAGTTTCATAATTTGGTCGCCCCCCCCCCACCAGCCCCAATAAAAAAGAGACATAGAGTTTTCAAACCACAGCCTGACTCTCCTCAACCTGTCCCACTCCCTTGACAAAAAAACACACACACACACATGCACTGCACCTAATACCTAATGGGGTAGTGTTTGCTCCGCTGCGCAGAAAAATTGTACAAACGGAGCAGACAAGCAGGACTCATCAGACAGACGTGAAGGTCACCTGCCTTCTCTGTTCTGAGAGGCCCACACAGTCCCACAATGGACACCACGGAGCAGCAGATGCACGCGTTCCAGTCTGTCCACCACACGTCAAGAGACTACTCTGTACGACAAAATACAGTCGTCCAGAATGTTTAACGCGACAGGACTGTGATGCACGCTCAGATCATTGACCATTTTTCCTTTTTTGAAGCTAACATGAGATAGGTGCGGAAAATGTCCCGACAGAGCAGCTGAAATCTCAGATGTTTGCATGTGCATGTGTGTATTTTGGCATGCCTCCTCATGCTGGCAGAGCCGCAGATCCCCAGCTTCCCAACATAAATCCCGAATCCATCCACCTCTTCTCCATGAAATATGTTGTCTAGCCTCCTGAATTTCAGCATGATAAATTTACACCGCCACTCAAACACGAAAAAGAAAATGCATATTTAAAACAGTTCTCCATAAATGACCTCATGCTGTCCTTGTCTTGGGTGAAGGAGTGAATATATACGGCTCTCCAAATTTTTACCGTGCACTTTTCCGCATAAAGGAAATATTATTGTTGAGCTTGGGGTTAAGCTTGTAGCAGGGAACACAGCGTAAATCACGGTGCTGAACACACAGTCGAACATGGAAGCACAGAAGGACAGAGGCAAGGAGCCATGCATGAAATTAGTTCATTAATCTTTCTATGATAGGCTGTCCTTGTTTGGGGCAAACTCTATCAGCTTTAAACGGAGTGCCCCTTCCCGCCTGACACATAGATTACACTGTTAGTCAGTGGCCGCGGTGTCTGGGAAATGAATGGTCATGCGAGTGGGAAAATGGGGGTAGCGTGTGTCTCCAAGTGTTAAGTGGTAACAACAACATGCGGGTGACACAAATGAAGGTCATCAAAAATGTGTGTGTTCTTAAATTTCGCTGCTGCGAATATCGCTTTTTTTTCTCATATATTTATAATGAATACACATTTAAAAGAGCTATCCCTGTAATATGCTGATTTGATAGAAGCAAACACATGAAACAGGATTTCTAATAATCTTCTGCTACAACCTTGCAGATTCAGTCAAGGAAACGCAAACCTACAGTTAAATGTGACAACAAAAAAAAATCTACCAACTACTGAAGTAGCCCCACATTGTAATGCTGCAACAAGATTTAGCGCTTTAAATTCATTTAGGTTTAATCTTAAGAAGTATTTACTCTATTTGCCTCTAAAGGGTGAAGGTTTCTTCTTTTCGGAGCATCTTATTCCTGAAGTCGTTCGGATTTTCTTGCATTGTTGTGTGACTGATTTATCTATTCCCTCTTTTTCGGATACATTTGAGCTTATGTTTAGTGTACTTGCATGTGTATTTAATATGTGTTTATGCTAATGTTCGACTATGTGCATTCCACACACAGGCTTGTACATAATACTGAGTTATTCTGGTTTAAAATGGATCAGATTGTATTCCTTTGCAACTGCTTTAAAACCACAGTTTAAAGCTTGATGATAAGTTTGTGGAACCAAGCATATCCTTTACTTGTGCTGCAAAGCTGGAAAGTCATTCTGTAAGTTATTTTGCTCTGACATCTTCATTTTTAAAAATATTTGTTTTAATGTCGTTTTATCTCAGGTAGTAAGTCCCAGCACTAGTTTGGCATCACATAGATATACTTTGTTTCTTCTTCTCTATCTCTCTAACACACACGCATACACTCACACACATGCACATACCATACAGAGAATTTCCAGCATATGGCCTCTTCAATGTCACTGCCACGAGGAGAGACTGCATAGATTTCCCACATGGATGATGTCTCCTTACCTGGAGTATCAACCCCCATCTACATACACATCCAGCACCTCTAGGAAATTGCTCTCTCTGCAAAGTCAAACACACCCCTAACTGCCTTTTAAAAAGAGACAGAAGAAGGAGGTTACGGGGGGGAGAAAGAATAAACGAGCAGAGACTTAAGCCGTCATTGGGAATCAGAGAAGGACTCATGAGGGACAGTTACGATATTGATTTCATAAATAAACAGAGATGGCCATCGATCCTAATGTTATTTTGCATTTCAATTACTGCCCAGAAACATAACCTTCAAACGTCTGCTTCTCCACAGTAATAACATCCACTGATAATCACAAGCGAGTCTTGTTCGGCACAAATTGGCTTTTCTCTCACCCCTCCTACCCCTTCCACCCCCCACACCCCCTTTTTTTCTCCCCCAAATGTGTAAATGACACAACTTTGCATTTGCCTAATGGTATTAGAGCATGGACTGAATTTCAAGTGAGACTCAAGCTGATACAGTAAGCGCTCCGGTCAATTGACACAATGCAAATTAACGTGGTGAAGAGGAATTAAGTTCACAATGTGAGACCTCGTGAAGCTACGATGAGGCCCATTAAATTAAACATGCCGGCTGACCCGCACTCCATGATTAGACGCACACTGCTTCTTTCCTTGTGTGTGTGCGTGTGTGTGTGTTAATTTCATTTGATCAATAAAACAAACTCCTTCTAAGAAGTCCTCTCACTGCTGCTTACACTCAGCCTGAGCACTTGAAAGGCACATTCATGTTTGATTGAACAGCAGGTGAAGAAAAAAAAGGTGTCCATCTCCAGCCTGATGAACTCAGAGTCTTAACAGGCCACCTAAAGGATATATCTATAACAAGAGGGGCGGTCATGACATGTGATGAAGCTATTTCTCCCCTCATGCCATCACACAGAACCAACAAAGCTCGGCTCGTAAGGAGTAGCCACTGCTAACAGTGAACGCGACAGTCATGAGAAAACACAGCAGCGACTTCACACGTTCAGAGCTGTTTTTATCTCGGCCAGTTTTTGTCAGCTTTATGAAAACTCAAAGCTGGTGGTGAAGTTGGAAGGAAGCAGATTGTTTCCCCCCCCTCACCACAGTTTCAACACAACGCAGCACTTTCCCACCACCTGCTCCCTCCATCCGTCAGTGGATTCTTTTGGCTTTCCAGTCAGTTCTGCTGGTCAGATCAGCCAACTATCAAACAAAGTTGGTAGAGATCACAGCCCTCGTGTAAGGTTTGGATCCTTTTCAAGCAGTCTGACACAAACCAAACGGTGACTGGTGAAGTGCGAAAAGGTGGCCGGGAGCTGTGAGTACACATAAAGTGAAATATTCAAACTCGAACCTTGGACAGCACACGAAAGAAGCAATGAGTGCAAGATCGATCACGAATGGATGGAAATAAATCCGCCACTACATGTTCTATGTTGCAAAAAACACTGATTGCAGATAGTTAACTGCACTCACTGCAAATTTGTAATGCTTGAATTCCCCTAAACAACTGGCAACTCCAGGTACTATTTTCCTTATGCTCAGGGTTTTAAATACGCCGTTGCAATCAAATTAATTTTACCTCAAGCATCCGTATGTGACGTGTTAAGACGTGAAGTGTTAAGAAAAAACAAATAAAGAATAAATTGCGGGTGCATCTTAATCACAGCAAGACCCGTGTGTTAAGCGTAACAAATTACAGATGCAATGCATGATAAGATGATGTGCTCCTCTTTAACAGACACAGTCAGGTGTTTCTATGTATCGGACGGCTAAAATTAGATCCCAGGTCAGTGTGCGATTCTTTGGTCTACATGTGTGTGCATATGTCTGTCTATCTGTGTCTGCATACATTTGGTCGCTTATGCATTCCTGTTTGTTTACTTGGGGAGGACACCTGTGGGAATAGCAGGTAAAACAAGTTGAAAAAAAATTTGAGCAAGCAGAATATTTAATCTTCATGTGACGCCGTTGTCAGTTAATAATAAGTTAATTAATAAGTATTAGAATTTCTATAATTTAAAAAAGGCAGTTATTGTAAAAGAAGAATAAAGCAATATGTGTAAAAAAACATGTCTAAGACTCCACAGAGCACCTGTGGAGGCTGATGCAAATAGTAGGTCATATGCAATTATGTACAGCTGCATTTTATTGTGATTTTGGTCCACAATACGCAAACACGATCCCGACGTGCACATTTTCATAAAGAATAAATCACTAGATGTAACTAATATTTTGGTCTCTTGACAAAGCAGGTATTTGCTTTAGCATCAGAAATGCGGTTTGACAGCTGGGCACTAAAATCCTTTGACCTTTCACCTCGGGCCAGTATGATAGTTGTAAGGCAAAAGTCTCCAAGGGTTTGAAAGCAGAGGTAAACCTAACTAATCACAGATATATGTGACACTGAGCACACAGATTTTCAGCATGCGACTTCTCGATGTGGGAAAATGTAGGACAACATGGTTAATGCAACTTTAACGCTTACAAATACATTTTTAAATAAAAAAATTCTAAGTGTAGAATCGTTCATCTCAAGCAGAACCAGTAAAAATATGTAGAGTTGTGGTGTTAGTGTAGTGCTGGCCTATCAAATATGACCTAACAAGTATTTAAGGATGCAGGTATAGCATGCATAACCAGCTACTCACTTGTCAGCACACGCATGCATATTTTTTTATGTGCATACATAAATGCAGACACACACACACACACACACACACACACACACATAGATGGACACAGACACGGTCTGGGGTCACGATGGGTTAATAGCATCATATCGTAGGATTTGTCATTTTTAATCATTTCTATTTGGCATAGTTTTTTTTTTCTTTAAAGATGTAATTAAAACTTCAGAGTTTTCATTTGAAGGTTTTTTGAGTGTAAAAAAGCCTTGCGATTGTGTGTTTTAAAAGCACCGCGAATTAACTGTGATATTAAAAGTTAGAGCCTTCAGAGACGATGCTTGAAACAGATGTATTTAATTGAGATCTGTTACTTTTATGTAAAATATCAAAACAACTGACAAAACTGTGGTTGAAGATTCCAGCCTGGAAATGATTTACATCCTTTTTGAAAAGGAATTTTATGTGATTCATTTGATTACAGTGAATAAATCAAATTTATGTACATCCTTCAAGGTGAGCACGACACCTTTGACTGAAGTGTTGAAGCGCTTTGAATCATCGTCATCATGAGCAGCAGCAGCAGCAGTGTATACATTTTATTTTGTGATCAATAGAACTACATAGACTTAACACCAAAATGAGCTTTTTTTGATGCATGTGCAAAGTGCATTAAAACGACACATATTTCTACTGAGCGAACAGCTTCTAACCAAAGCTGCTTTGTCGTTTCACTTGCTCAACCAATACAAACCGATAGGATCTCATTTGTTCTGATTATGTGCAGTGGCAGCTCTGATGCAGTTAGAATAAACACTTGTTTAACACTTCAGGAGATGCTCCCCCTTTTTTTCTTTTGTGGAGCCTTGCAGAGTTGGAAATATCCTTAATCGCAGTCCTGTAAAAAGTGCTTAGCAGATTAAACCTTTCCAATCCCATCTACAGATTAACATTAAGAGGATCCCAGTGAATCTTTCCAGGTATCCAAGAACTGTAACAATGATAAAGACTGGAGCTCCAAATGAGATTTGAGAGTTTCTTTAACTTCTCATTCGTTAGGGAAAAAAAGCTGCTTGATCCCTGCCTTTGAGCTAAGAAAATGCACAATAACCATATGCATGCGCAAGAAAAAAAAATAGTTTTAAAGTGCACATTTTGTTGTTCGTATTAACTGCATTTTACTCACATACTGTGCCACATTTGGAGGTGATCAAACTTACTAAACTCTCAGTGTTATTTAATCATAACCACCAATTTTATATAAAAACTATAAATGACAATAAAATGAGATGAGCTGTATCAGTAATACAGACAGACACGTATCTACTTCTTCAGTTACACACTTTTCTGTGTCACGCTTACACAGTTCAGTCACAACTAACTTTCCCCGGGACACTGGCTGGTGCTGGAGGACAGTGCACGGGATACCGGCTGCATTAATCTGCCTGTGACTCTCTCCTACGAGCTGAGTTTAAACCCTGGATCCTGATGCAGAAGCTAGAGAGCTGTACAGAGACCAGCTCCCCGGTCTCCCTGAAGGCTACGCCACAGCAGCCACCGCTCAGCTCTGATGTCCTGTACATGAACGAGAGCAACTCCCTGTCTTTGGAAATAGTTTAGTTTGCTTTTTAAAAAAAACAAATTATAACATTTTTAAACATTTTTTATCAACTTAGATGGAGACAGAAAAGTTTAGATGAGCTAACCAAGAAGGAACAAAAGGGATTTGTATAAAGAAGCACCTACTGGTTGTGGTAGCAGAGAGGGTCAGGGATACACAGTTCGGAAACATCCATCAGTCCTTGTTAAGCATTCCAGATGTTGCAATTTAAAAAAAATTCAAAAACAACAACAGATAAACAGCTGGGGAAAAGCTGAAGCAGGAGATCAGTTCCTAAATCTCCTCATATTCTCAATAAATATTGGTCAGGTGGTCCCGGGTGCTGCTTCCCCTCCCTCCTGTGTTCAACCTGCACACTTAAAATTAAAAAAAAAGAGAGGAAGAAAAAAAAAAGAAAAACCTTCTGCCTCGGCCCAACAAACTCCAGTCTGCACAGGTGCCGCACGCTCGGGCTCAGGAGTACGGCCGGTGAGAAGAAAAGTGGTGGTCCGAGAAAGAGGAGAGAGGAAAAAACAAAAAAAGAACCTCAGGAAGAGATGAAGAGCGGAAACGGTGAGCAACGAGAGGAGGTAGAACACAGATGATGGGATTGGTGGACAGAGAAAGAGAATAAAAGATAAGAGGGATGGATGGAGAGCAGCAGCAGTGAGAGCGCACTCAGGCTGAGTAAGTCGGCGAGGGGGGATTGAGTCTCCATTGAAGACAAGGGGGCTCTTTAAGAACAGGAGGGAGTGGTTTAGGTGCATATGGAGCGACCACTATTGGCTGGATTCAGGAAGGTTGTCCTGCCAGCAGCCAATGGTGATGAAAGATTACTGAGATGAGACGGGCTAATGGGCCACTAGTCGGCCTCCATTCACAAGGGAGCGCTGCAAAACAGAGAAAGAAAGAAAGAAATGATAGATAGATAGATAGATAGATAGATAGATAGATAGATAGATAGATAGATAGATAGATAGATAGATAGATAGATAGATAGATAGATA